>NW_028141170.1:14930779-15369198 GCF_030444845.1 Prenolepis imparis
AAGCAGTGGTATCAACGCAGAGTACTGTGACAACAGACAGAGAGTGTCTTATGTTAAACAGTGTGTTCGATAACAATAAAATGTAATTTTGTACGTACCGAACGTAACTTCTTAACTCTTATTCCAAGATTAATATCAATTCATACAATATTCTTGCTATGAATAATCCTTCCTTGTTTTACGACGTTATTTCATATAATGTACAGGACTGAATGTAGTACAGGTTATATAGGAGTTGTCTTCATCTTAGTAACAGGAACCAGGATATTTATAGGATTCAAAACAGGAACCAGGAAATATATATATATATATATATATATCAGTAAAGAATTCCTGCGTCTATAAAGAAATTAGGAAATATAATTATATAGTCATAAGATATTTTCCGACTCACGCTTGACGCGCTCAATGTGACAAAGAAAATATGAAAATTGAGATAGTATCACTATACGGCATTAGATATATAAAAATATGAATTAAATGATATCACCGTAAGGCAAAATATGAATAAGAGTTTTATAGTTTTCAGATATCACCTTTTAAGGCAGAGAAAATATTAATCAGCTTAGATAAGATTAGATTGATCAAGATATAAATCGCCATAAGGCAAAGATAGAATTTGGATGATCGTCTTGCGGATAAATCACCTTAAGGCAAAGATAGAATTTGGTTGATCGCCTTGCGGCTAGCCTCAAATAATTGGCTTGATGGAAGGTATCGACTATCATGATATGAACTTACATGATGTCCCCAATTGGACAAAGTCGACCTTCCTAACCAGATATATGTAATAAACCAAATATGTATCGATGTATCTCAGATGATCTTGTTATTTCCGTACGATGCGCACCGTGTCGATTCAAACATTAAAAAAAAACTTCATAAAAACGAACTACGATAAACAGCTGCATAGCAACCAGATCTTTTTCTTTTTTCACGGCACTCTTTGAAAGATTCGAATAGACTTTCCTATACACAGTGGAAGGCGCTGAGCTCACTCGTACGCGACTGCGTGCGTATCCCCTCCACTCCGGTTGCGTGTTCCTAGCGTGGGCAGTCTGGCTTCACCGCCTTACATATATTATAAAAAGGAGGGGATACGCACGCAGTCGCGTACGAGTGAGCTCAGCGCCTTCCACTGTTTAACATAAGACACTCTCTGTCTGTTGTCACTCACGAAGACGCGTTCTGAAATATTCGTAGAAGAAAACTTTTGTCTTGAGTTTATTAAGTTTTAATATATAATATAATACGTATATATATATAAAATATATATGTATATATATATATATATCATATAATATATATATATATATCATATAATATATAATATATATATATATCATATAAGTACATGTATAATATTTCATATATAATATTTAGTTCTCATATATAATAAGATGCTCATATGATTTTAAGGTTGAATTTACATGAATTTGTTTTTTTTAAATTTAGATAAAGGATATTACATTACATTAGTTTATATTTTTTGTTTGTGTTAAAATATATTACTTTAAATATGCCCCGAAATGCGTCAAAATCTCCATCCGAGATATTCGAAGCTGTTAAAGGTTTACATCTCGTGAATGATGAAGGTCGTGTTTTAAATTTAACACATTCTGTTTGGGAGAAAGCGCGGCATTAAATTAAATAATGCGATGTCGAAAAAATATATATATTTATACGTGTCACAAAACAGAAATGGCTTATTACATCAATTGCTCGAACATTATGGAATAGATTATTGTATCAAAAAAAAGATTAAAGAAACATCTCTATCATCTAACGAATGTAATAAATCTAACGAATCTAATTGGTCTATGCAATCTTCGGACAATATTTTACCTCATCTACGCACTTCAATCCATTTATCCAGCGAAACATGGAACAAAATAGCGCCGATAGATACTTTTTATAAAGATCGTCCGTATAAAATTTTAAATAAAGGTTGGACGGATGTAATCGCCGAAGAATTGTGGAAAGCACTGAAACTTCCATGTTGCTTTGCATTCAAAAATGCAAAAATTAAAGATAATCCTGGCGAGATATTTGTTAAAATATGGGGTATATGTACCGAATGTGATACAATTATTAATGCGTACGCTCTGAATAAACCAGTAGCAGATGGTATTGAAATTCAAATATCAACTAATGATACTACTGGTATCAAACATAAAAAAAAGCGACAATTACGTGGTGCTAATAGAGCAAATATTGTCAAAGATATATGTGCGTCATCGGTGTATGCATGGAGAAGAAAAAAGGCGAATGAAGTAATGTCATTTGGAGATGTGGAGCCAGCACATTTATACAATGAAAACGTTTTACGTAAAGCAAAACAACTGGAGAAAGATCGAATGTTAGGATTATATAATGTTACCGATCCCATTTTATCGATTGCTCAATTAAAATATAAACCTGAGTTTGTTGGATTTATAAGAGACATAGGTATGGATAAATTTTATGTTATGTATTGGAGTGATGAACAAATATTTCTATATAAAATATTTAACAAAAAACGATTTAATAGCACTGGTGTCTTAAGCATAGATGCTACCGGATCTTTAATCAAACGTATTAATAGACCGGATGGATCATCAAATGTAATATTTTTATATCAAATGGTTGCTTCTTTGAATGGAAAAATATTACCCGTATGTCAAATGGTCTCAGAGAAACATGACACTAATATGTTATCTTTTTGGTTACGTGAATGGTTGCGTACACCTGTTCCTTGTCCTTCAGAGATTGCAGTTGATTACTCTTTAGCATTAATAAATGCAATTAGTCTTGCATTTAATGATGTAAATTTGAATTTTTACATTGAACGATGCATGACATTTTTAGAAACTTCGGACAACGTGCAAAAACCAAAATGCATAATACGCATTGATATCGCGCACATAATAAAAATTGTATGTCGATGGAAGTGTTTTAATGGAAAACATATGCGTATTAAAGATTTCTACGTGCGCTGCTTTGGTCTTCTCACAAAGTGCACATGTATCAATCAATTTTGTCAGATTTGTCGTGACATTTTAATTGTATGCGCATCAGATACTGAAGAGGAAATTACGGACGAACAAATTAGATGCCTTACTGCACAACGAAGATTAATCCAATTAATAAAAAACGATAAAATGTATGATACTAATTATGATACTAATTATGATACTAATTATGATACAGACTTTACAAATGAAGATTTGATAGATGATTTAGATGATAAATGCGGTATGAAAATAACAAGTTTTTTTGCAATCTATACAAATTGAAAGTAAACCAAGTGATACTGGCGAAAAACCGAATCCATACTGGTGTCCTCAAGTTGGCAACAATTTATTAAAAATTGTTAGACACTTCCCTTTATGGACAGCAATAATGTCGGCCAGCGTAGCATCTCCCGCTTGCAGCGAAGAATATTTTAGGGAATTAAAACAACTTGTTTTTAAAGATGCTAAGTGTACGCGTATCGACAAATTTCTTGTTACACACATTAAATCGCTTGCAGGCGCGGTAAAAATTTTACAAGCTAATAATTTGCATGCCGCACAAAATAACTCGGATAATTCCGATGATAATATTAATCTAAATAAATCTAATGTTCAATCTTTCTGTATTACTAACAATACTACAAATAATAATGACATTTCCGATGACATAAATGATCCTCCAAATAGCTCGAAAGATTTTAAAATTACCACTGAGAACGATATTAGCGTATCTGATAATTCTATCGCGCCTATTGATATTAATCCTATTGACTCAGACAGTAATATAGAAGATACTAGCGCTAACTTAAGTTTTACCTATCTTAATAAAATGGAAAATTGGAGAGGTAAAAATAATAGTCCAAAGAAGCGTGGAAAATATTTAACTGTGTGCCCGGACATTGAAAATATTCATCTAAAACCAAAATTCACAACCTCAGTACCCTTATTAAAAAATGGTAACACTTTAGCACCGGTAGTTCTTGGAAAAAATTCTATTATGCTTATTAATACATGCCCTTTTGATGCAATTGCTCAGACGTTACTAGTCGGTTATTATGATTGGACAAACTTCCATTGTTATGTAGAAGAAGCTCAAAGTGACATGTTCCAGTTTATTAAAAAATTATCGACATGTGGACCTTCCATAAAAATATATAAAGAAAGAGCACTAATATTAAATAAGTTTATCACTCCTGTACATGGAACTATGAATTGCTGCTATAATATCTGTAATTTAGTTGCAAAACATTTATTAAAGGACGAATTCTCCTTAAGCATAAATGTAACTTGTCAGAATTGCCAACACGCACAAAATAACAACTTTAATATTATAGATATTAATGTCAAGCCGTTTTATAAAGAAAATATGCGCGCCTTACAACATTCGATAAATGAAAAATATATTTACAAGAACAAAAGATGTATTCGTTGTGACGGAGAAAACATAGAATGTTCAGTTATTTGTGGTCAACTGCTTTTTATTGATATAGAGTGTTTACAATCGACACATCTAGCAAGAAATTTAAATATATCAGATTGGGAAGGAACATTCACATTGAGCCACATACCCGTAGACATACTCCTATTTCATGATTGCATGTATAAATTGCTTTCCGTTATAGAGTATCAAGGCACATCAGATGCAGAAAGTGTAGGGCATTATATTGCAAACATACGCAGGCTGACAGGAAAATGGGAAGTTCATAATGATCTCTGTAGAGATAAAAAGCCGCTACTGGCATCACAAAGAATGATGTTGCAAAAAAAGAAATTATCTTTATTAATATATATTCAAATATAAAACACACTATTATTATACATATGTGCCACAACTTAATTATTCATTTTAAGTTCGTTTAATGTCTATAAAACAAAAATAGTTTTAATGTTTAAAAGTAAAAAAATTAAAAAACCTCAAAAAAATAAAAAAAGATAAAAAAAATACAAAAATATATGTAAAGTTTTAACATATTATTTACATTTTAATATATTTATATATATTTACACTTCACAATTTACACACACACACACACACACACACACACACACACACACACACACACACACACACACACACACACACACACACACACACACACACACACACACGTTTTTATTTTACTATATCAAAGCATTTACATTTTAGTTTTTGTTATTTAGTTCCGCAGAAGTAAAAAATGATTAATCAATAAGACATAAATTTTTAATCAAAGAATATTCATTTTATGTTCAATTTTATTTTGAGTTTAATTAAAGTTTAATTTTAGTTTGAGTTCAGTTTGAGAATTTTAATTTAAGTTTAAATTTAGTTTAATTTTAGTTTGAGTTCAGTTTGAGAATTTTAATTTGAGTTTAATTTTAGTTTGAGTTCAGTTTGAGAATTTTAATTTGAGTTTAATTTTAGTTTGAGGTCAGATTGAGAATTTTATTTCAGTTTAATTTTTTAGTTCAATTTTAGTTTGAGTTCAGACTGAGAATTTTATTTCAGTTTAATTTTAGTTTAACTTTATATCAAACCTGCAACTTATTTTTTTTACATCTATACCGTAGATTTTATATAAAAGATTCCGCAATTAAGTATACAAACGATTAGAAGGCAACATCCGCTTCACAATTCAAATATATTTAAAAATAAAAAAGTTAGCTCTTACCCTTACATTTAGAATCCGGTACTTTCACCCCAGTAGGGGTACAAACGAAACGAAAAGCGGTACAAACGGGTATAAACGATTACGAACCAGCACCCGCTTTCAGATTTCGAATATCTTTAAAAATAAAAAAGTTAGCTCTTACCCCTATTTTAAAAATGCGGTACTTTCACCCCCGTAGGGGTACAAACGAAACGAAAAGCGGTACAAACGGGTACAAACGATTACGAAACAGCACCCGTTTACAGAATTAAAATATCTCTCAAAATAAAAAAGTTAGCTCTTACCCCAATTTTAAAAATGCGGTACTATCACCCCCGTAGGGGTACAAACGAAACGAAAAGCGGTACAAACGGGTACAAACGATTACGAAACAGCATCCGTTTACAAAATTAAAATATCTCTCAAAATAAAAAAGTTAGCTCTTACCCCTATTTTAAAAATGTGGTACTTTCACCCCCGTAGGGGTACAAACGAAACGAAAAGCGGTACAAACAGGTACAAACTATTACGAACCAGCACCCGCTTTCAGATTTCGAATATCTTTAAAAATGAAAAAGTTAGCTCTTACCCTTATTTTAAAAATGCGGTACTTTCACCCCCGTAGGGGTACAAACGAAACGAAAAGCGGTACAAACGGGTACAAACGATTACGAACCAGCACCCGCTTTCAGATTTCGAATATCTTTAAAAATAAAAAAGTTGGCTCTTACACCTATTTTAAAAATGCGGTACTTTCACCCCCGTAGGGGTACAAACGAAACGAAAAGCGGTACAAACGGGTACAAACGATTACGAAACAGCACCCGTTTACAGAATTAAAATATCTCTCAAAATAAAAAAGTTAGCTCTTACCCCTATTTAAAAATGTGGTACTTTCACCCCTGTAGGGGTACAAACGAAACGAAAAGCGGTACAAACGGGTACAAACGATTACGAACCAGCACCCGTTTACAGAATTAAAAT
This sequence comes from Prenolepis imparis, assembly GCF_030444845.1. Classification (NCBI taxonomy): domain Eukaryota; kingdom Metazoa; phylum Arthropoda; class Insecta; order Hymenoptera; family Formicidae; genus Prenolepis; species Prenolepis imparis. Next base: position 14,937,387 of record NW_028141170.1, read on the forward strand.
ATCTCTCAAAATAAAAAAGTTAGCTCTTACCCCTATTTAAAAATGCGGTACTATCACCCCCGTAGGGGTACAAACGAAACGAAAAGCGGTACAAACGGGTACAAACGATTACGAAACAGCATCCGTTTACAAAATTAAAATATCTCTCAAAATAAAAAAGTTAGCTCTTACCCCTATTTTAAAAATGTGGTACTTTCACCCCCGTAGGGGTACAAACGAAACGAAAAGCGGTACAAACAGGTACAAACTATTACGAACCAGCACCCGCTTTCAGATTTCGAATATCTTTAAAAATGAAAAAGTTAGCTCTTACCCTTATTTTAAAAATGCGGTACTTTCACCCCCGTAGGGGTACAAACGAAACGAAAAGCGGTACAAACGGGTACAAACGATTACGAACCAGCACCCGCTTTCAGATTTCGAATATCTTTAAAAATAAAAAAGTTGGCTCTTACACCTATTTTAAAAATGCGGTACTTTCACCCCCGTAGGGGTACAAACGAAACGAAAAGCGGTACAAACGGGTACAAACGATTACGAAACAGCACCCGTTTACAGAATTAAAATATCTCTCAAAATAAAAAAGTTAGCTCTTACCCCTATTTAAAAATGTGGTACTTTCACCCCTGTAGGGGTACAAACGAAACGAAAAGCGGTACAAACGGGTACAAACGATTACGAACCAGCACCCGTTTACAGAATTAAAATATCTCTCAAAATAAAAAAGTTAGCTCTTACCCCTATTTTAAAAATGTGGTACTTTCACCCCCGTAGGGGTACAAACGAAACGAAAAGCGGTACAAACGGGTACAAACGATTACGAAACAGCACCCGTTTACAGAATTAAAATATCTCTCAAAATAAAAAAGTTAGCTCTTACCCCTATTTAAAAATGTGGTACTTTCACCCCTGTAGGGGTACAAACGAAACGAAAAGCGGTACAAACGGGTACAAACGATTACGAACCAGCACCCGTTTACAGAATTAAAATATCTCTCAAAATAAAAAAGTTAGCTCTTACCCCTATTTTAAAAATGTGGTACTTTCACCTCCGTAGGGGTACAAACGAAACGAAAAGCGGTACAAACAGGTACAAACTATTACGAAACAGCACCCGCTTTCAGATTTCGAATATCTTTAAAAATAAAAAAGTTAGCTCTTACCCTTATTTTAAAAATGCGGTACTTTTACCCCCGTAGGGGTACAAACGAAACGAAAAGCGGTACAAACGGGTACAAACGATTACGAAACAGCACCCGTTTACAGAATTAAAATATCTCTCAAAATAAAAAAGTTAGCTCTTACCCCAATTTTAAAAATGCGGTACTATCACCCCCGTAGGGGTACAAACGAAACGAAAAGCGGTACAAACGGGTACAAACGATTACGAAACAGCATCCGTTTACAAAATTAAAATATCTCTCAAAATAAAAAAGTTAGCTCTTACCCTTATTTTAAAAATGTGGTACTTTCACCCCCGTAGGTGTACAAACGAAACGAAAAGCGGTACAAACAGGTACAAACTATTACGAAACAGCACCCGCTTTCAGATTTCGAATATCTTTAAAAATAAAAAAGTTAGCTCTTACCCCTATTTTAAAAATGTGGTACTTTCACCCCCGTAGGGGTACAAACGAAACGAAAAGCGGTACAAACGGGTACAAACGATTACGAAACAGCACCCGTTTACAGAATTAAAATATCTCTCAAAATAAAAAAGTTAGCTCTTACCCCTATTTTAAAAATGCGGTACTTTCACCCCCGCAGGGGTACAAACGAAACGAAAAGCGGTACAAACGGGTACAAACGATTACGAAACAGCACCCGTTTACAGAATTAAAATATCTCTCAAAATAAAAAAGTTAGCTCTTACCCCTATTTAAAAATGTGGTACTTTCACCCCTGTAGGGGTACAAACGAAACGAAAAGCGGTACAAACGGGTACAAACGATTACGAACCAGCACCCGTTTACAGAATTAAAATATCTCTCAAAATAAAAAAGTTAGCTCTTACCCCTATTATAAAAATGTGGTACTTTCACCTCCGTAGGAGTACAAACGAAACGAAAAGCGGTACAAACAGGTACAAACTATTACGAACCAGCACCCGCTTTCAGATTTCGAATATCTTTAAAAATAAAAAAGTTAGCTCTTACCCTTATTTTAAAAATGCGGTACTTTCACCCCCGTAGGGGTACAAACGAAACGAAAAGCGGTACAAACGGGTACAAACGATTACGAAACAGCACCCGTTTACAGAATTAAAATATCTCTCAAAATAAAAAAGTTAGCTCTTACCCCTATTTTAAAAATGCGGTACTTTCACCCCCGTAGGGGTACAAACGAAACGAAAAGCGGTACAAACGGGTACAAACGATTACGAAACAGCACCCGTTTACAGAATTAAAATATCTCTCAAAATAAAAAAGTTAGCTCTTACCCCTATTTTAAAAATGCGGTACTTTCACCCCCGTAGGGGTACAAACGAAACGAAAAGCGGTACAAACGGGTACAAACGATTACGAAACAGCACCCGTTTACAGAATTAAAATATCTCTCAAAATAAAAAAGTTAGCTCTTACCCCTATTTTAAAAATGCGGTACTTTCACCCCCGTAGGGGTACAAACGAAACGAAAAGCGGTACAAACGGGTACAAACGATGCTGAATCGAACTGCATCAAAAAAATTACGTTATCTTAAATTGGGGTGCTGGCGATTTTTCAACCCTTAATAACTTGCACCCCTTTGGAGTACAAACGAAATCAAAGACGGTACAAACGGGTACAAACGAAGCGTAATCGAATGCTTTTTAAAAAAATCCATTTTCTTAAAGTCGGGTGCCAAGTTCACATAGGTCGATAACGGGTATCCATTGCAGTATATCTTTGATACAATTAACGAAATATTGAAATTTCTGTTCGCGAAATTTAAGGAGAAAAATAATTCTTCTCTAAGTAAGAATGACACAAGCAAAAAAGAACAGCTTCCAACCACTTTCTTTAACATTCCGTATGTCCCTGGCATTTCCGAGCAATTTAGTCGTGCAATTCGAGATTTGGATACAAAAATATCATATACCGGTATCAACAAGCTTAACAAGTTTATTAAAGTGCATAAAGATAGCTTGCCGAAAGACCTTCACACGAACGTTGTATACAAGATCTCCTGCAATAACTGTGACGCTTCTTATGTCGGTCAAACGCGCCGTTTCCTAAAAACGAGAATAAGCGAACACCGCAACCACATCAATAGAAACACGACGCAGCGCTCGGTCATAACAGACCATAGACTTCTAAACCATGAGTTTGATTGGAACAGCGTGGAGATCCTGGATGAGGAGCCGATTCTAGGGAAAAGACTCGTGTCCGAAATGATTCACATTAAATTACAAAAAAATAGCATCAATTTACAAAATGACACGGAGTGTTTAGACCATATATATTTCCCGATGATAGAAAATATGTATAATATCTAAAGCCAAGCGTGCGCTCATTTATCATCTGTTTTCGGTTGACCTCATTTCTGTGTTTATATTATTGTCTCGATCTCATCTTTCCATTTAAAGACCAGTCGCGATGTATCGTTTAACAAGTGCGATTATATGTCACGTTCCCGTAGGCCTCTGTGTTTTCTAGCATCGGTAAGTTGCCTCTTTCTTTCGTGTTTCTTTGTTAGCTCGATCAATTTTTCTTTAATCAACACAGGTTTGCAATAATATGTATTCACAAACGTTCTCTTTCCGTTTGGTAACGATGAGAGGTGACGCTGTTGCGATTATACATTGGCTGCGGGGCTCTTCGCCGTTTTTTGCCGCACGATTCTTATGAATCATTCTTTCTTTCTTTTATGTACGTATTGTTTCTATCTTTAATTTTAATTATTCTTTATCTCATGTTGGTCCTCCTTTTTATTATAATTATACTAAATTTCTGTTTACCATCGCCTCACCGTTTTTTGTTAAATAATTTTTGCCATTTTTTCAATTTTGTATTTTTTACCTTTTATTTTTATTTTATGTTTGTACAGCTTACTGAGGATGGCCCGAATTAGGGACCGAAACGTTTGAATAAATTAACTTTGTAACTCTAAGTTCGTTTCTTTTTTTGTCGCGCTTCTATCCGCGCTCGGCTCTTATTAGCCCGTTTATTTATTAATTTTAAAAATTAAAAATTTATACAAATTATTAAAAATAAAATACTTATTAAAAAAATTAAAAATTAATACAAAATAAAAAAAAATTTATTTAAAAAAACTTGGCGCTGCTAAATTTAAAACCCGCAACCCCCGTCATATTTTTATAAAATTAATTTAGCAGCGCCAAGTTTTTTTAAATAAATTTTTTTTATTTTGTATTAATTTTTAATTTTTTTAATAAGTATTTTATTTTTAATAATTTGTATAAATTTTTAATTTTTAATTTTATGATATACATTGTTTTGTAACTTTAAGCGTAAAGAGAGATTTATAATTATACGATTCTACATGGGTTTGCAACTTCCAGCATAAAAAGAGATCTATAATATAATTATATGATTCTCATTAGTTTGCAATCGGAAGCGAGTATAATTATTATATAAAACTCTATATAGGTTTGAAATTTTAATTTTTTAATGTTACAAATTTTAACTTTTTCTTGGCGCAATTTTTTTTTATATCATTATTTTTTTAGGATATATCTTGAAAATTTAAACAAATATTTTTTACAACTTTTTTTTTAGTTAATACGATTCTATATGGGTTTGCAACAAATAATTTTTTATTTGTACAATTCTACATAGGTTTGCAATGTATGGTTTTACATGGGTTTGGTAATGAGTAATTTTTGATTGGTACAAATCTAAATGGGTTTGCATTGAATAATTTTTCACTGGTACGATCGGTTTGCAATGTACTCGCACGCGTTAACTTGGCGCCTTTTTTTAACCTTTTTTGAAAAGGTAATTTTTTATAGATTATATCATTCTTTTTTGTAGTATATTAATTTTTTTTAAAGGGTAAATTTTTTGGAATAAATAAGCAAAGAACCCGCCACCACCCCCGTCATATTTTTTTAAAAATACGACGGTCCTCTTAGTAACTGCATATTAAATAGCTTTGAACTAATTTTTTATTCAGCAGGTTATAAGTTATAACATATGGGAAAACCAACTGATTTTACAAGGATTAATTTAATCTAAGATTTCATATAAGTTCGAAAGTCCACTAATCTTACATAAAATAGAATCTTAGTAAAATTAGTTAATTTTCTCATTTTGTAGCTTATAATCTGCTGAATAAAAAATGTAATTAGCTCAAAGCTAAAATAATATAAAATAAAAAATAATAGTTATTAATTTACAATTAGTCAAACACGAAACATTCAGGCTTTTCGATTTGTTTAACTATAGCTTACTGACTATAACTTACAAGGGACATGTCACAACTGTCCGGAACCGATTTGATTCTTCTTCAAATATGTTGTTAAATACACATTTTTTTATATGTGCGGATATTGAGTTTTAATGGGTGAAACACCTCTTTAAAGAAAAACGGTATTTTTCTTTAAGATCGAATATCTGGTAAATTATAAGAGGTAGAAAAAAAAGACGTACAACAAATTTTAATGGCTTGAAGAGTACTTTAAAGTTATATGAACAAAATTTTTTTATTTTTATTTTTTTTTAAATACCCCCATTACTTAATTTTTTTTTTCAAAATAAAAAAATTTTGTTCATATAACTTTAAAGTACTCTTCAAGCCATTAAAATTTGTTGTACGTCTTTTTTTTCAACCTCTTATAGATTACCAGATATTCGATCCTAAAGAAAAATACCGTTTTTCTTTAAAGGGGTGTTTCACCCCTTAAAATTCAATATCCGCACATATAAAAAAATATGTGTCTTTTAGATTTGTGTATTTAACAACATATTTAAAGAAGAATCAAATCGGTTCCGGACAGTTGTGACATGTCCCTTGTTAGTAAATGTCCATTATTTAATTTTAAGTCTATTACATCTTTTGTTTAGTAGGTCATAAGATACAACATATGAAAAAACCAGTCAATTCCATCAAAATTCAAATTTCCCTAAGAATTGGTCGGGATTCTATAAATTTTATTTATTTCATTATATGTATATATACAATGAATATCTTTATTATCGTACAATATTTTAATATATAATTTATTTTATAAATTATTTAAATATATTAAAAATTATTAAATTTTTTTTAAATTAAAATTTTAGTATAAAAATTCCAAGATCATATTTTTTTAATTCTAGCTATGATAATTAGTAACAATCGTACAAAATTCTTGTGTTAACTAATTTTGTAATTTACTTAATTTGAGATTTATTATTGATTTTTAAAAGTCGTATCGATTTATATATTATTCTATTTTGATTTCATATTTATGTTAATTAATTATTATAAAAATTAATAACAAATAATATATATGTTTGAATACAAATAATAATCATAAAAACAAGCATGTGAGTTGTTCAAAATTGCGTTTATTAATTTTGTATAATTTTCTAATTTAAAAATTATTGTAATTTTAAATAAAATTCATTATTATTTTTAACTTGATTATAAAATCTATAAAAAGCAGTATTAACAATATTATGTGATAAATATACAATATATTTTGCATATACAGGGTGGAGAAAAAGTCCCTTAAAATATCTCAGAAAATACGCATTTTCGAAAAAAATATTTCAAACAAAAGTTGTAAGGCTGTAACGGGCTCACTTTTCGAGGCGCGGACAGACGTCAGTCGGGAGTCAGGGCTCGAGAAAGGAGTTTCCTTGGGAGACACAGACTGCGATAATGGTCGTTGAATAAATAATTAGTTTATTATATTTGGTGCTTGTGTATTGCGTACAATAGACGTTTGTGTGCGTGTGTATGTGTGCGCTGGCGTCGGTTGATTTCGTGCGCGTTTCGGAGAATGCGGCTATGAATGGTTTAAACTTCCCGCGAGTCGTAACTGCTATGCGTTTGATATCGGCGCGCTTGATTCCGGTTGCGTCGCGATGCGGTCTCGGGGCTTTTATATGCGGCCGCGGTTGAAGCGCGGACGTGCTATGCAGTGTATGCGGTCCGGCTGTTTATTGGGTGCGGGTAGGAGTTCGCCGGTGGCGAGAACTCTCGGCGGAGGTGGAGAACGCTCTACCCCCTTGTCTCGAAGGTTTTCTGAATGCGGGGGGGGGGGGATTGTGACGGTTTTCGCGAAAGTGTCGAGAACGCTCGACGGAGGCAAAGAACGCTCTACCCCTATTTTCCTTTCGGATGCTTCGTCTGGGTTTAAAGGTCGCCAGGTGCTGTACTAGCTCTGGTGGGGTTGCGAGATCCGGAAGATCTCAGGAAGCTCTGCCGCCAGTCGCCATTGTGTCGCCTTTTATACCAAAAAGTCCGCGGTATCGGCAATTTTCGGCAATCATTCGGCATGGTTCGGCGTGACATATTTACCGTTATTTGACAGCGCGCGCAAGCGATTGATAGCACGTGTTTCGGGCTGTCGTTTCGGAAGCCTTCGGGCCGGTACGGTCGGATTCGGTTCCCGAACGGCGGCAACTGTTTACGGCTGTGATCTCGGCCTTGCGATTAAAGGATGTGGCGCTCGGCGCCTCTGCCCTTTGTCCGGCTGGTGTTAGCCGGACGGCAGCTTCCGACGATGTCGTGTCGGGAATACGTGACGATGGGGAGGATGCATCGTTACAAGGCTTTAAGTAAAGCATTATATAGCAATATTATTATGACCTTAAAGATTGCTGTCAAGATCACGTGCAGGTCACCTTCAATTTCTTAAATGGAATTTCCTACTTTTTATTGCATATTCTTATAGCTCATCTTGAAAGCTTTCCAAAACACTATAACAAAATTATTTTTCATTAAGTATTTTCTGATTTATAAGGCTTAAAAGGTACAGTATTTTGACATAAAATATTTTGTAAAACATTCAGTTTTTGATAACCTTATCTTAATAATTTTTAACCTATTATAATTTTTGACCTATTTTAAAAGTGTGCTAAAACACTATAACAAAATTATTTTTCAATAAATACTTTTCGAGTCATAAGGCTTAAAACGTACAGTATTTTGACATAAAATATAAAATATTTTGTTGAACATTCTGTTTTTAATAATCTTACCTTAATATTTTTATGCACAGAATAATGAGACCAATCAATTGGTGTAAAGAAAACATAATTGTTTTAAAAAAGAAGTATATATAATTTGCAAGAATTTTTTCAAAATTAATTATGTATTTTCTTTATACCAATTGATTGATCTCATTATTCTGTGCATAAAAATATTAAGGTAAGATTATTAAAAACAGAATGTTCAACAAAATATTTTATATTTTATGTCAAAATACTGTTCGTTTTAAACCTTATAACTCAAAAAGTACTTATTGAAAAATAATTTTGTTATAGTGTTTTGGAAAGCTCTCAAGACGAACTACAAAAATATGCAATAAAAAGTAGGTTTCATTTAAAAAATTGAAAGTGACCTTTACGTGACCTTGACAGCACTCTTCAAGGTCATAATAATATTGCTATATAATGCTCCACTTAAAACCCTACAACTTTTGTCTGAAACATTTTATTCGAAAATATGTATTTTCTGAGATATTTCAGGGGTCCGGGACTTTTTCCCCACCCTGTATATATGTATATATATATATATACATATATATTTTGTTTATATGTATATATACATATGTATATTTTTTTATAGTGGTAGAAGGCTATATAAAATCAAATTTTGGAGCAATATATAATAGTTTAAATAAACAAATTGGCTGTGGTTCGATAACCGATGGATATTCCGAAATTAGAGGTGCATATAATGAATTTTAATAAAAATGAGAACATTTTTTCAAAAGGCAACAAGATTAAAATAATCGGCGTAATGCAAAATACAGGTATAAACTATTTATATTTATTATTATTAATTCTGTTAATTTTATTATTTTATTATATTTATCTATTATTATTTATTATTTATTATTATTATTTATTATTATTATACTTGCAATAAAGTTCAGTTTAAATTACTTAATATAATATGTATTTATTATAATTTCTCTTTTAGTTTTAAAATTAGAAGGAAGTACCACTTTTAATAGGACATCCTGTATACTGTGTAGTTAGTTTCAATATTAAAACGTAATCATTTAATTAAGTTAGAAATTTATTTGATAAAAATTATTTTGAACGATTTATTAATTATTTTAAACAATTTATTTAACAATTAAAAAAGTTTATATTTTGGTTGCTTATACATTTTTTTGGATTTATAAATTTATATATTTTATTTTTATAATAATTGTTTAATAATTTTTTACAGTTGATCTGCTATATTTTGTAGTACAAAATTTAAAAGATATTACAAAAGTAGAAGGACATATGCCATTGGCATCATTATTAAAGATTACTCGCATACTTAAAAAAAAAAAATAGATGAAATGGATTCATCTGAAGAGGTATAAATGTATCATTTAAAAAATTTATATTTATATTTATATAATTTCTTTTTTATATGTATTTATTTTGAATATATACATATATGCTACGTGACAAACGCAAAAATATTGAAAAAATATTTATATTGTCAAAAATATTGATTGATACGTAAAAACTTTTTAAGGCTCCTTCTCGGCGACCATGTTGAAATCATGACGCCAGAGGCGAGAAAACACACGCTAAAAATTCTTAGATATCATCTTAAAATAGAAAAATATTTTGATAAAACAGCATTTCAGATGGCTTTAACACACTCTTAAAAAACGTCGAAAACTATCCTGTTCCCTTTATAATCAATCAACAGCTATAAAATGACCATAATATGAGCTCAGTCCGTCTGATCTTTGCACATGCACAGTCATTCCATATGTCAAAGTCTGATATCCCGATCATTTTACGGTTGTTGATTGACTGTCAAGGGAAAAGAATAGTTTTTGACCTATTTCAAAAGTGTACTAAAACCATCTGAAGTACTGTTTCATCGAAAAATTTTTTTATTTCGGAATGGCATCTAAGAATCTTTAATTGTATATTTTCTCGCCTCTGACGTCACAGTTTAACATGGCCGCGACGAGGATCCAGGAGTCTTAAAGATTTTCTTAAAAAATCATTAAATAACTCTCTTGCAAAATCAGTATTTTTGACGTAACATAGTTTGCTATTAATGTATAGAAATACATACTATGTATACATACATACATACATATATACATACATACATACATACATATATACATATATATACATATACATATATATACATATATATATAATATATACACACACAGTGTCTTGAAAGGAAAGGTTAATCGATCAAGAGGTGAAAAAGAAGCATAAATAGAATACATTTTTTCGTATTCGCTATGATTTAGAAAATACAGAACTTTATAAGGAATGTATAAAAAGTGTTGAAATCTCTTCTTAATTTAATTTATTATAAAAAGTGTTGAAATCTCTTCTTAATTTAAAATATTTTGAATTATACTTATTAAAAAAGAATGTTTTACAAAAAATTATAGTTTTAAATAAAACATTAGATAGAAAAATATGATTTTGAAGTATTCTCAAGATCACGTAAAACTAATCTTGAAATTTTTTAATAGGAATTCTTACTTTTTATTTTTCTATGTAATGTTTCACTTAAAACTCTACAATTTTTTAAAAAATACGTATTTTTAAAAATATTAGGGGATTTTAATATTTGTTATGTACCCCTATAAAGCGCTGTATTTTCCAAATTATAGCAAATACGAAAAAAATTTTATTTATATTATATAATTAATGCTAATGCTCTTCTTTTAGCTCCTGGTCGGTTAACCTTATCTTTCAAGACAGCCCATATATGTGTGTGTGTGTGTATATGAGTGTGTGTGTAACAAATATGTACATATGTATATATATACATAATATATAAATCATTTTTTTATTCTTATAGTTTCAAAAGGCAAAAAAAAGTAAGCAAGATTGAGACTGCTGAATTAATAATTTAATCATTAATTTAATCATTAATATATTCCAAAATAATAATATAATATAATAATATAGTATAATAATAATATAATTAAAAGATTTAAAAAATTATAAATATTATTTATTAGACATTTTAATATATTTAGTTAAATAAATTAAGTAATTTAATAGACAGTTTAATTATTGAATAATTAAGTAATTTAATAAGTAGTTTCAGTTAATAAATAATTAAATAATTGTATTTTGTTATTATATATGTAAATCTTTGTAAAAAATTGTGTAAACAAAAATAAATATTTTTAAACTAAAAAATGTATATGTTGATTTATTTGTTTAATTATTAACCTTCTATGAAAATAAAATCGTCGTATGATTCTTACGAATTACTATTATATTGTGTAAAACTATTATTATTATATAAATTATTTAAATAAAATATAAACAGAATTTTTTTATAATTTATTTAAACAAAATGAAAATACAAAATAAATACATTATTTTTCTACATAGTTTTCCGCTACAAAAATGAATATTTGCCAACGGAGAGAGAGAGTTGGACAATTTTATTTTCGTAGAAAGTAGAAGGACGCGTCTGCAGTCAATTGCGCATAAATTTCTTCACTTTCGTATCATCCTCAAAATGCTGTCTTGCTAATAGAAATTTTCTGTACACTATTTAAATATCTCTCATACAGTACTGACTCATTTTCGTGTAATTATCATTTGCGTGTCGTTCGAAGAAGTATTAGAAGAATAATGTTTATTATATGAAATATAATTATTTAAATTATTATATAAATAATAAATTTTTAAATAAATATTTATTGTAAAAGAGTAAATGGCGCGCGCTGCGCGCGCGCCTGTGTTGTTCTATATGCAATAAAAAATAGGGGTTTCCATTAAAAAATTTCAAGGTGTTCTTTACGTGACGACGATATTCAAGGTCATACTGATATTGTTATGTAATTTATTACTTGCAAATTTTGTTTAAAATATTTTTTTCTATCTTCCATAGTTTCGGAGTTATTCAGGGGTTTCCATACTTTTTGAACACTCTGTATGTGTGTATATATATATATATATATATATATATATATATATATATATATATACACTCGTCAACAAAATTAACGCATATGTATTTTAAGTCAAAATTTCGCATAATTTCAAATAAGCATAACTCCGCTAAAAATGATCGGATTTGAAAAAATTTTTGTTCACTGTCAAGCTTGAAGTCTCTACTTTAAAAACCATTCGTCAGATTTTTAATTTATCCTCCTCCCCCGTACGCTACTGCTTCAAAAGTAAGGACGTGTTTTGTCTCTAAAAAATTGCGTACTTTGACGCACTCCACGGGGTGAAATAAATTTTTTTCGCAAATTTTATCATAACTATCGTAAAATGTGGACTTTTTACTACAAATTTAAAAAAAAAGCAAAGTTCGTACGATTTTTTTTCGCGGAGTTATTACATATGAAAGTTACCCATACATTTTTTCCATTTAATGACTCCAAACCCTCTCTGCTGTGTGTGTGTGTGTGTGTATGTGTGCGTGTGTGCATGTGTGCGTGCGTATGCGTGCGTGCGTATGGTTACGCAATTTTTTAGAGACAAAACACGTCCTTACTTTTGAAGCAGTAGCGTACGGGGGAGGAGGATAAATTAAAAATCTGACGAATGGATTTTAAAGTAGAGACTTCAAGCTTAACAGTGAAAAAAAAATTTTCAAATCCGATCATTTTTAGTGGAGTTATGCTTATTTGAAATTATGCGAAATTTTGACTTAAAATACATATGCGTTAATTTTGTTGACGAGTATATATACACACAAACTGAGGACAAAGAATATAAACTCTGGAAAATCTAGAAAAATATAAGTTTTACAGAAAAGTTTTTCGGACAGAAGTTGTAGAGTTTATGAAGATCTAATTACAGATCTTATTATTTTAACCTTGGATGACGTTGGCATAGTCAGGACAAGATCATCTTGAATTTTTTGAATGTTTACTATATATTTATTTATATAATAATGATATATTTTTTTATATATTGGATACTTGAATCCATCGAAGTATTATTGCCTCTTTTCCGAAATGTTGATTCCCTCCCTCTCTACGCTTACTTCGGTTGTCATTTCAATTTTGACAGCTGTATCAAGGGGTTAATTGTGTTCATAAAGTAAGTATGTATGTCATTAAAAATATATAATGTAAAAGAATAAATGGCGCGCGCGAAGCGCGCGCTTTGTTTTGTTCTAGTGTAATAAATATGTAATAAATATAATATAAATGTAATAAATATGTAATAAATATAATATAAATGTAATAAATATGTAATAAATATAATATAAATGTAATAAATATGTAATAAATATAATATAAATGTAATAAATATAATTAATGAATGTAATAAAGATCTAAATATACCTTTTATTATTGAGTGTTTCCACCACCTCTCCCCTTGCCTCTTCCTCTTCCCCTTCTCGGGCCCCAATGATAGTTTGGGGAAGAAAGCTTATATAAAAAGCTCATAAACCGCTGCTCCTGTATTCGAATTCCTGCTCTTTCCTCTTGCTTTATAATCTGTAATTAATAAAAATTTTATCTTAGTTGGGACTATTTATATTATATAGTACAGTAGTGATTTTTTCTATTCCAATTCGTTGCAATCACAAGTATAATTAAACAGCACGTTAGAAAAGTTATTATATATTTTCTTAGCATTATTTTATACATACTCTTTTTACATGTGTTGCATTTAATTGTATCTGTGACATGATATACGTTTTAACTGTACGAATGTAAAACAAATGTTATTGTAAAAAATGATATTTTATATAATCAAGCGTTAGCAATATACAGTAGCATTGTGACGTATTATTATTCTAATGCAATGTTACAATCATAGATGAAAAAAGTATTTATACAATAAAGCGAGGAGATATAAATATTTTTCTCATATGTTTTCTTATGTGCACTTGATTGTGCCTGTGATTGCAATGTTGTATTAAAATAAGTCACAACTATATATATACATATATTGCTGTCGTTAAATGACATAAATAATTATTTGTAATAAGGCTTGTTTTATATTGGTGCAATTAAAATATATATCATATTCACAGATACAATCAAATGCAGCGCATGTCAAAAAAAATAATTTGTAGAATAAAGGGAAGAGAATATAATATAAATACTTTTTCCATATTGCATTTAATTGTGCCTGTGATTGTAACACTGAATAATTATCACAACATTACTATATCAAAATTTATAGTAAAAATATAATATATAATACTTTATAATATAATAACAGACTTACGTGGAGCAGTATTAGCAAGTTCGCTAGAGCTGGGCCCAGATTGAGCCCCAGGCTCAGGTCTAGATCCACGAGCAGATGCACGCTCAAAGCCAAGTATAAGTTCAGATTGAAGTCTGGGTCTACTATTTTCAGGCCCAGGCCCAGGCTCGTTGACTGGATATACGTCGACCAATACATTGGCTGACGCGCCGGCTGGCGTGTCAGCCGGCGCGTCGACCGATAAGTCATCAATATCTAATAATAAATTATCCATCTGAAAAAGAAACACAAAAAAATGTATTTTTCTATTATTAATCAAGAAACACGGTAGTGTCTCGCGCCAAGTGTGAGCGCAGCCAGTTACGCGCATCAGTGGCGAGACACCTCGTGTATCTATATGCGAATGGTTAATAGCCTATATAAAAAAGTACTCACATCTTGCGACTCTTGATCCGCATTTTGTTTCGCATTTTGTTGCACATCCACATTGTAGTTCATCTTGTACAATCTTAGCTGCATTCGGGAACCACGTTCTTAGCACTCTGAAGGCCATGGCACATAAAAAAACGTAAGCGGTAAGACTTAAGACTTAAGAATATCATCCATACGGAATTCGCAGAAATGCTTAAGTTTCAAAATAGCTTCCTTACTGCTCGACCGTGATTAGTCGATTCACTTAAGTTTTAAGTCTTACTGCTTACGTTTTTTTATGTGCCACGGCCTTGAGTGTGTGTTCTATCTTTGTTCACCTTTTCGTAAGTAACAAAGATAGAACGACACTCTATCGCTAAGAACGTGATTTCCGAGCGCAGACCTGGTGTCGTAAATTGTAAATAATAAAGAGGAACATCGTCAGCGCTGCCTCCAGCGCTGCTGTCAGCGCCGCCTGCAGCCACTTGTTAAAGTCTTAATCGTAAGAAGAATTTAGCTTGCTTTGTGAGTCGCTACAGTGTACTGAGAACGGAAATAGTATACTGTAGTATAAACAGAGAAAAACACATCATTTTACGACATTAAATACATACACAACTAGTAGAGAAGATAATACAATAAAAAGTAAAGAATTTATTAAATTAAATAAAGTTCAATTATAATATATTACATATTTATAACCATTTATTTATTTATTTTTTTTTTTAACGTGTGGGAAATGCTTTATACATACCCGCGCCCCTCGGGAAAGGGAACGCGGGTTATGTGGGACTTCCCTCCACCACGCACTTGACTGTTGTGCGTGGCTTCATCGAGGTACCCACTAAAACCCACACGACGACCTTCTCGGGCGTTGCAGGGAGCCCCCGGGAAACTGGCAATTGCACTACTTCCGGGAGCCCCCCGCCCTGTTCTGCCCGCGGGAGCCTCCGTCTATGTCTACGGAGACTCCCGACCCCTCGCCGTTTTGGCTCGGCGAGGGGGGGGTCCAGCCCTTGTTGTTGTGGCGCAAAGGGGTCGCACCTTCACGCCACGCCCTCCCGGGGGAATGTAGTGTTCCCCAGGGGGCGGAATCGGGTCTCGAGTTTCCCGCTCGAGGCCCGATCCCCATCCCCCTATCCGGCAAGTCTGCCGGATAGGGAGGTGTTGTCTTCCTCTTCTTCATGAGAGTTTTTTTTTCTCTCCCATCTCGTGAGGCCGTTTTAGGTGGGGAAATTTAACGTCCCCCTCCTCGGCCTCTTCCCCCGAGTCTTGGGGGATGCGCAGGGTCTTGCCACCTGGGCCGCCTTCTCCTTCTTCTCCTTGGCGGCCCATCGGCATCCACCCCGCTGCTACTGTCCCTTGGAGCCCTCTCTCGCTCCCTTTCGGCCTCCTCCTTCTGCCCCATTACGTCGCTGCAGAAGGAGGAGACCACCCTCCAGGACCCCTCGCTCTCTAACATCTTCTCCACGACTGTTGGGAGCGAGGTCTTCACCGATTGCATTTTCCAGGACATCGGCCCACGCTGGGCAGTGGGCCAGGGTGTGTTGCGCGGTGTCCATGCCATCTTCGCAATGGTGGCACTGCGTCGTCTCCTCCCGTTGTATCTTGCACAAGTATTCCCCGAAGCAACCATGTCCGGAGAACACCTGCGCAAGGTGGAAGGTCACCTCGCCGTGCGTCCTTGTCGTCCACTCTTCTAATCTTGGCCCCGACGACTCTGTTGCCGGAGTTGGTGTCGGGGATATCGGCTAGATATCCCTCCCACCTCTCCAGCAGACGTCGCCGGGCAAGGAACTTCATAACTGCTTTGACTCTGGCGGTCATCTTGACATTCCGCCTCTGGAACTCGCGACTCTGCATGTACGTTTCCTTGTACATGTTCGCCACGAGCTCCATCGGCGGTAGCCCCGCCAGAGTCGTTGCCGCCGCATGGGACATCGTCCTGTAGCCGCGCACCACCCGAATCGCAACGCGGCGCTGGATGCGCCGCAACACATCCCATATCTTCGGGATGGCGATCGCGGCCTCTGCCCATACCGGCGCCCCATACAGGGCGACGGCATTAACGATGCCCGCGTACATGCGGCGGACCCTCCCTTCTGGTCCCCCTAAGTTGGGAAGTAGGCGGCTTAACCCAGCCGCCACTTTCTCAACTCTGGGGACCAGACTTTCAAAATGTGTTATGAAGTTCCATCTTCCGTCCAGTATCAGGCCCAGATACTTTATCTGGTTCCCGATCTGGACGGGGGTGCCTTCCACCGCAACATGGGCTTTCGGCGGCACACCGTGTGTGCCGTCGTGTATGAATAGCGCTTCGGTCTTTTGAGGCGCTACTCTGAAACCCATGCTGCGGATATTCCTAGCGACGCAGGCCACCGCGAGTTCTGCCCTGTTTCTCGCTTCCCCCCAGTGTTCTCCCCCGGCCAGCACTAACGTGTCGTCTGCATAGTAGACGACGCTGCAGCCGGGGGGGAGGGCGGTGCGGAGAACTTCGTCAAATGCGAGGTCCCACAGCAAGGGGCCTAATACCGAACCTGCGGGACCCCGCATGTGACCCCCCTCCCGCAATTTTCACCTTCTCGGTTTATATACCCGATCTGCCTTTCCCGAAAGTACGACCTGACGATCCTCACCAGGTACGGTGGAACGCGATGCGATATTATCGCCCGTTCCACCTGGCACCAGGGCAGGGTGTTGAACGCGTTTACTATGTCCAACGAGACTGCAACAGCCACCCCACCCTGGTCCATCTCGGATTCCGCGAGGGATCTCACTCTTCTTATCGCATCGATCGTCGATCTTCCTTCGCGGAACCCGTACTGCTCCTGGTAAAGATCCGGTCCTTCTCGAGATAAATGCTGGACGAGGCGGTTCGCCACCACTCTCTCCAGCAACTTCCCCGCCTCATCCAAGAGGCAGATCGGTCTATATGCGGGAGGGGCCCCCGCAACTCCGCCCCCCTTCGGGATCAGGACAAGATTTGCCCTTTCCCACACTGGGGGGAAGTAACCTTCTCTTAGGCAGTCTCCGAAGAGGTTCCTTACAAACGCGGACAGATGGTCCAAGGCCAAGACCCATATTCGTCCGGGGATACCATCCGGCCCTGGGGCTTTGTTTCCCCTGGACCGGAGCCTTTTGATCACCCCGGACATTTCTTCCCCCGAGACCTCCAGGTGCTCCCCCCACTCGACTGGTTCCCCAGGTACGTCGGGGGTTCCAGCCGCAGTGGGGAAGAGCTTGTTGAGCGTATCCTCCAACTCCTGGGGCTCGAGGGCTTCCGTCACGGAGGGCGCCCATCTTCTCAATTTTTTGAGAACTGTTTTATATGGGCGCCCCCATGGGTCGTTGTTGAGCGTGAGCAGGCTTTCATCCCACGCTCTGGCCTTGGACCTCCTGATGGCTGCACTGAGTGCGTTACGCTCGAACCTGTAGTCCGCGTACGCCTCCTCAGTCGTCTCCTTCTGGCCGAGTCGCCTTGCGCGTGTAAAACGATGTCTGGCCCTGGTGGTGATCCTTCGCTGCTCCGCGATCTCGTCACTCCACCAGTAGGCCACACGACTCGGCCTAAAACTGGCTCTGGGCATCGCAGCGTCACACGCTCTCGTCATGACGCCCATGAGCCAGTCGACCCGGCCCGGTATGTCTTCCTCCGGCATAACCGTTCCTGGCCAGATCGCGGAGGCGACCGCAGCCATCAGTCTGTCCGCGTCTAATTTTCGCAGGGCCCATCTCTTCGGCGGAGTATGTGTATCTTCTCCCCCGCGGGGGCGGCCGAGCACCCTCTAGCGGGTGATGTTCACCCTCATCCCTATGTAGAGGTGATCTGATAGGGTTTCCTTATCCATCACCCGCCATTCACTTATCCTGTCAGCCGCAGGCGAGTTTGCCCCGTGAGGTCTATAATCGACTCCCCCTGCGACTAGATCAGGGTGCTCCTCGCACCTTCATTCATCAGATGAAGGCCGAGTGACGCCGCCCACATCTCCAGGACTCCGCCCCTCCCGTCCGTGCGCCGGGAACCCCACGCCGTAGCTTTGGCGTTGAAGTCCCCGGCCACGATTACCGGACGGTGCGGCTGTGATCTCACGAACACAGCTATACCGTCCACCACCTGCTCGTATTGGGCAAAGTCCAGACTTGGGGGGAAGTAACACCCCACCACCGTGATGGGCCCCCACTCGACTGCGACAAATCCCCTCCCTGCTCCCAGCTTTCTACAGGGGAGGAATTTGCCTCTTTCCTCCATGTGATTGCCACGGAGCCCTCATCGTTTGTCGCCCAGCATGGGTGATTATCTGGCACCCGATAGGGCTCCGCGGCTATCCCCAAACCGCCTTCCGCAAGGGATTGCATAAATAGATCCTGTGCGCGGCGGGCGTGGTTTAGGTTTGCTTGGAGGAGTCCGATGGCCATTTTATTTCTTCCTCAACCTCCATCCTTTCCGGGATTTGTTCCCGTGGTGCGCCTATTGGCTCCTCCTGTCTCTTTACCGGCGGTGTCTCCTTACGCGCCTTGGCCGCTGCCCGTTTCAGGCGCGCATCTGGCGTAGTTCTGGGGACTCCCCCATTTGACGCGTCTGCCAGTCGCTCTCCTGCAGCCCCCTTCAAGTCTTCCCTCGGTGGGCCAGCTACCGTGGCCTTGTCCCTCGTAGGGCCTTTCTTGGCCGTCTCCTTCCTTGTGTTTCTCCCTTTAGGAAGGGAGCATTTCGCGCTCCCCATCCTATGGTTCGCGGGCTTGCCCGCTTCTGCGCAGAGCATGCACTTAGTTGTGCTCGCGCAGTCGCGGGCTTTATGCCCTTCGGCCCCGCAATTATAGCAGCGATTGCTCCTATCCTTTTCGCTGCTACAGTTACTCTGTACATGGCCCCTTCCCATGCACCTGAAGCATTGGAGGGGCCTGTCTTTGAGTACCTCCACGCTCGCCTGAAGCCACCCGAATTGGATCCTGCCAGCCTCGACGACTTTCTTCGCCGAAGCGACAGGACACCTGACCCATGCAGTGCCCATGGCTATGGCGGCGAATCTTATCGGCCCGACTTTGATTTCGTCGGGGCCACAGCCCCCTACCTCGGCCATGCGGCACTGCACTTCCGTCTCTGTCGTTGCCTCGTCGAGGCCCCGGATCCTCAGTTCGACCGTTTTCGTCGGTCGAGCCACTCTTACTCCCTCGACCTCCGCCAGCGCCTCCTTGAGTTTGGCGGCAAATAGGTCCGCCTTCTCAATTCTGTCCTTTCCCGTTATCTCGTACACCATGGCCCCGGTTATACCCTTGTGAGCTTTAACTCTGGGTATACCGAGGTCCATGAGGTTAATCTTCGTTCTTGCCTTCAAGATCGCCTCTTTATATTCACCCGGCGGGCACGTGAGCGTGACCGCCGCTGATTTCATCGACCTCTTCTTCCCAATTCCCCCCATGTTGGGCTTCTCCCTCGCCTCACCACCATCCCTCTTACCAAGAGGGGGGGAAGCTGAGGTGGCCGTATTCCCCGGATTTTTTATTGGGGCAGGGTGTTGCTTGTCCTCTTTCTTTTTGGCCGCTTTCTCCCGTCTCCCGACGACTTTGGCCCAGGTATTTTCCTCAGCCTCCGTCGATCGGGGAGGAACTTTTGCAGTCGCCGCTTCCGGGGCGGGAGGAATAACTCTTCCTCTCTTGAGGAAGTCTTCTTTGGGACGCTGTGGTTTTGGGAGCTCCGCGGCCTTTGATGGCCGCGGTGCTTCCTTTCTCACCTCACCCTTTGTAGCCCTCTTCAGCTTGCTTGCCCCCTTCCTTTCGATCGATCTCTGTCTCTGCATGGTGCCACTGCCCCCGTTCCGTGCCTCACTTGGCATCGGACGAGCAGGCTGCTGACGTGCAGCGTCGCTATACGATCTCGCTGGAGGGTGGGTATTAGAGGAGGGTTCAGCCTTCTCGAACGGGGGGAATTTGATAACAGGGTTCCTCGGATTTATCCTCCTCTTTACAAACTCCTCCCTTCTTCCAAGCAGGTCCTGGATCTGTTCAGAGAGTACCTTGTACTCTCTTCTTTCTTCTGCAGTGGTTACTCCTGGAGGATAGTATTCCTCCAGGAATTTCCCTTGCACCCCCTTTAAGACCGGTCTTGCCACCGGTTCCGGGGTCCTCTCCTTTCCTTCCTATTCTATATCCATTTTTTCAATGGATGAATGGAGCGGAACACGCGTTTCCTCAATGACCCTTCTTTGGGCCTCAGTCAGATGTGGTATCTCTCTCTTCTCTGGGGTTTCGCTGCCTTTTCCTCCAGGAGAGTCCTGAGCTGCAGCCTCATTTTCTTTGCCTCACCGTAGAGTTTGGCATTCTCTGCTTTGAGGGCTCGGACCATCTTCCTCGAGCTCTCAGCGGAGCCTTCCTCTTCGCCGATATCCCTGGCCGCAATCCTCTCGCTGAAGACAGCAACCGCTGTCTCCAGGTAGCAGGATGCCTCCTTTATCTCCGCCTTTATTGTGCCTTTCAACCCCTTCTTGGATTTTATCACAGCCCTCATCAGCATGTTCGTGTGCTTAAGACCTTCGGCCGCCACATCTAGATTGGGGGCCTCTGGGAGGTCTTCTGTGTACATCCTCGCGAGGTCTCTCATCCTCTGATATGCCTTGGAGTCCTGGAGAGACATCTTAGGATCCAGTGTCTCTCTTTTCTCCTCCTCGGCCTCCCTCTGGGCTCTCTCCTCCCTTTCCTTTTTGACCAGGCGGTACATGTAGGTAGTTTCAGACCGCCCCCTGCCTCGCTTTCTCTTTTTGCTTGGGCAGAGAATGCTCTCGGCATCAGAGTTCAGTGACTCTGTATCCCCTTCCACGTCGATATATTTGTCCGCGGCTGTGTCTTGGATTCCCGATGGTCCAGCCACGGCATGATTTGTATCCACGACATCTACTGTCTTGGATTTCGGCCCTGGTATTTTGGCGATAGTGACCTTTCGGTCAATCCTCTCCACTTTTACGATGGCCACTTTGGCTCTCGTCCTCGTGGAGATGTCATCGCTCTCCCCGTTCCCCTGCGCGTTATTTGCGCTAGGAGGCATGGTGGTGGTTTCCACCTCCATGGCTCTCTCCTCCCGCTCGTTCTTCTTCTCGCCTGGTTTTTTGTTAGGTATTTGTGGATTCATTGTTTAAAGAATCCCACTCCCTGCTGCGGCTCTGTGGACCAGGGTGTACCCTCTCCGACCAGGAGGTACCCCGAAACATGACCGGCCACACCCCACTGGCCGGGCCCCGAGTTCCCCTGGGGAGTCCACATATGTGTTGACCGGGGGGGATACCGCACCCCCGGCCATGACTCCGAGCCCCTTACACACCCAACGGGGGTTATGATGCCCCCGTTGGGCTTTCAGGGGTCCCCCAGCTCCGACCCTGGGGGTACCGTAGCAGGTGGCGCCACCCGGGGGCCCCACGGACGGGTCAGACAGGGTCGCCGCTCCCCGGCCCTGCCCTAACCGCCGTGGCGACCACACCGGTAATTACGTCCAGTGTGGGCTGACGCCTTCCACCAGCCGGTCGCTTCGGAAGAGGCAACGGTCGCTTCCGTCTGGTGGTATCTACTCTCGCCACCGGACCCCGACCTCGAAATACTTTCGAGCGGCCCCGGTGGCTGACCAGCGTGGCACCCTCCGGGCAAAGCCCCTCGGGTAGCCACGCGTGGCCTTCTCCGCCGCTCCCAGCCCGAGCTCGGAAAACGTCCGAGTGGCCCGGGTGCGGCCAACCACAGGGACCCTGGGACAAGAGCAAGCTCTCCACCAGCACCCTGGGGCTCCTCTCCACGCCGGACCCCGCCTCGGAAGAAGTCCGAGCGGCTCCGGCGTCTGACCAGCGTGGCCCCCTCCAGGCGATGCCCCTTGGGTAAACCCTCCGGGCAGAGCCCCTCGGGTAACCACGCATGGCCATCTCCGCCGCCCCCGACCCGAGCTCGGAATACGTCCGAATGGCCCGGGTGCGGCCAACCGCAGGGACGCTGGGATGGGGACCCAGGCTACCCAGCCTGGGGACCCCTAACCAGCACCCTCTGGCTCCTCTCGTCGCCGGGCCCCGCCTCGGAAACGTCCGAGCGGCCCCGGCGACCGACCACCGTGACCCCCTCCGGGCGATGCCCCTCGGGAAACCCTCCGGACAAAGCCCCTCGGATAGTCACGGATGGTCACCCATTCCCGCGGCCCCCGCCGCAAAGCACCCACCCCGAGACCCCGGGGAAACACCCCCGGGAGAAAAACCCCCGAAAACACCCCCCCGAGACAACGGAACGGGAACCCCGCGGCCGAGGCCGCAAGCTGCATGGAGGGAGGACAGCGCCAAAGGCGCCGTGCAATGTCCATCCCCTGACGGTGCCATGCCACCGGGTGTTTGTATTTAAGGTCGCCATCCTCTACCACATACGAGCCGAGGCTCTATGGGGAAGTGGGCCCCGTCCTCCCAACATGGGAGGGCTCCCCGAGACTGGGGAGACTCCCCAGAACTCGGGGAGTTGATGTACCCGATGTTATTCGGGTGCGGGATGCTGTTAGCACTCCTCGCAAGACTATCCTCTTGCGAAGGGTGAGCTCTCTCGCCACGGCAAGGCCGCATCCCACGAGAAAGACATATTTATAACCTAACCTAACCCTAACCTTGCAACCGCAGGTCCGGGTGGGGAGGATAACGACGGCCGGAGCCAGCAAAGAGCCAGCCAAGCAGCCGCCAAGCACGACCACAGAGGAGAAGACGGTTGAAGGGATCCCGAAAGGCTAGATCCGGGACCAGGAGAAGAGGTCAGCCGCTGCCGACTTCTTCTGAAGAGGTAACTAAGTGACATGAGATAATAAGTTACCGACAGCCGACGGTCGGTAACTAACCGACCCGAAAAGACTTTACAAGTCGAGCCTGACAACTTACCGACGGACGATAAGTGACCGACTGTAAGGTCGACACAAAAAACTTACCGACTTACCGACCGAGCACAGTCGGTAAGTTGACCGACACTCAGACTTACCATCAATGGTACTTACCATTGAGAAGATAAGCATAATATATTTAGTTTTTATTATATTATTAATTAATATTAATTGCGGTATTATTAAGCATGTATTAAACCGTAAGCGGTGAGATATAATAAGCGCATATGTATTTAGAGTTAAAACGCCTATGCGTAATTGTAGGGGGCGCAGGCGCAAGGAGCCTTCCATCATGCGGAGTGGGGGCTCACGGCTATAAAGGGAGAGCCGAGAGAGGGATCGAGGCTCTTTCTCCAGAAACCACCGACGCGTTCACGTCGCGGAGACAAGCGTGCAATATTCACGCAAAGCATTTATTTTGTTTGTACGCAGAGAGTCATTTTATTTTTGTCTGGAAGAGAGCGAGTATTTTTATATTTTATATTTTATTAAAATAAATATTTTATATTTATAATATAAAATCGAGTGCTCGTTTATTTATCCATAACCGAAATCCTGTGCGTGGTGACGTCTTCGGTGAATCCTGGACAGTTCCTGACGCATAGACTGGAAGCTGCCACATCCTGGTAGTTCCTGAAACAATAATTAATACGATTAATTATTAACAACGCGTGTGACGCGAGTGTTGCGTCATTGCATATGACGAACAAAGGTGACAGTTGGATGACGTCATCTTGTGCCTTTGTCTCTAACAAAGGAAGCTACGCAGTAACAACGAGCAGTGAAGCAGTAAAGGTGCTCATCTGCAGAAGGGGTTCTCATCCTGGGGATCCTAAGGTCTTGTCTGGAGACAAGGTAAACTAAGTAGCAGTGGTGATCATCTGGAACAGGGGTTCTCATTCCGGGGATCCAGAGATCTTGTCCGTGATGTAGAGAAACGGACTGGCGACCGTGTTAAAGGTAGGAAAACTACCTAAACAACATAACTCCCGAACTCTCAAGACCCATCGTCCGGTCACAGTATTATTGTGCTCGTCTACGGGGAATTTGATACCGTAACCGCGAATCCTGTTTTGGAAACGAAGTCCGGTGTCCCGTGTCTGTGGGAATATCGCGCGGTAAAGTAACATATCCAGTAGAAAAAATATTATTGCGACAACGTTGTTATTCTCTCTAATCGAGCAACGTGCATGTAGTAATTATTTTCGAATTGGCGACCGTGACAGGACGTTGCTACCCAAGTGTCGTGAGTGCTTTACGAATACGTGTTCACGCGGTGAAGTCGAGTAGCGAGCGTGACGAAATAACCGTGTTCGATCGTGCGTAGCGATACGGCAATAGTTAACGGTAGAGCCTGATACGTGAACATAGCATAATGACCGACAAAGACGAGAGAGAGTGTGAGGAGAGAGCGAGCGAGATCGCTACGAAAATCCCGGGACCGGTGAAGCATTCGCCGAAACGTGGGGAAAATATCGCGAAACTCGTAACCGGAAGTCAAAACGAGAGTGCGACGGACGCGAGCGAGGACGCGAATGATGAGATTACGTCGCGATATACGGAAGTACGCGAAAAGGTAACGACGCGTTCGAAGTCAACGTTGAGCGCGGAAGAAATGTTGGGTGTCAAGTGCGCGGAAGTAGATATGCTGCGTGCACAGTTAGACAAAGTGACAGGTAGGTTAGGAAGGATGATGACAGAGTCGTCCAAGACAATTCCAAAGTCACGAGTCGATAAGGAAGACAGGGACTCGACCGACGGGTACGTCGGTAAAGTCGATAACTACCAAACCGATCCAACAGTCGGTAAGGTAGGAACTGACCGTATCATGCGAGTCAGGCAGGGCATGGTCGGTAACGAATCGACGGATGATAAGTTATCGACAGTGTTGAGGTCAATTAGTAACCGACTAGACGCGATTGAGGCTCGAGGTAAAGGAAACGTGACCGAAGCGAGACGCGCCGAGACTAAAAGGGTCCGCGACACAACGTCGAGCGATGAAGAAGTTTCCAGGGGTCCGTTCGTAACTATAGGTGAAAATACGATCGTACGAGCTAAGTTACCGAGGGGGGGTTGGTTGAAGAACCCATTCGAGGAACTGAAGTTCACCGGGAGAAATGACGCGCAGAATCCTATTAAATTCCTACGGAAATTCGAGAATATCGTAAAGTACGAGGGGGTAGACGAGCGAGACCAGCTATACTACTTTGGTAGGTGCATGCGTGGCGCGGCAGCCAGCTGGCATGAAATCCGCGATCCCGACGATATAGAGGACGCGAAAGAAGCGTTCAGAGACTATTTTTGGGGCGAGGAACAACAGGCGCGATTCCGCGAAGAGGTATACAACGGGAAGTATAAATACGACTCCGCGATCTCGATGTCGGAATACGCGTTAAACGTATCCAAGCAAGCCAAATATTTGTCACCGCCAATGGCGGATCACGAAGTCATTAGATGCGTAAAAAGGCATTTTGGCGAAACCGTAGCTAGGGAAATTAGACCGATTACGGTAAAAACAGTCGAAGAGTTTATAAAACTACTAGACGAACTAGATTACGAGCGTAAAAGGATACAAGCGCAGAAACCGCGTACCGAACGCCGAAAACTAAATCCGAATATCCAAATAGGGATAGGGTAAATAACAAACGGTTCGCAAACACGAGTGAGCGAAACCAAACAAGCGCGAAACCTAATACGGGTTATCAAGCTAATAACGCGAAACGCGAAAATTCGGAATATACGCCAGATACTGCGAAAACCTCAGAACCAATAGAAAGTGTCGGTAAAATGGGCAATAAAGGGGTCAACAAATACGACAAGAGTGCCGATAAGAAAGCATTCAAACAAGTGTCGGTAAAAAACGATCTTGCTCAGCGAAAACAAGTAGCGACTATCGATACGAGGGAAGAGACGAGCGAAGCGGAGGACGACGTAGAACCCGATAAGAAAATCGCGATTATGAGAACGAAGGAAATAATTCGCGAAATAGACGATCTATTGAGCGAAGATCAGAAGAAATCCGACGCTAGGGCGATGCCGTACGCGACGGTAAGGTTAGGAGACATGTCGGTAAAGACGTTGATCGACACAGGGGCACAAATCTCAGCCATAACTAAGACCCTGTACGATACGTTGACGGCAAAGAAGATCCCGATGAGGATCATACCAATAAGAAAGTTTTCTCTGGTAGGAGCGTTCTCAGACCGGGGACAGCCGATAGCCAATCGGGTACAGCTAACTTTCAAGCTGATGGATAGGGATTTTACATACGAAGTATACGTAGTAAGAAACTTATCGTACGACATGATCTTAGGTCATGATTTTTTAACGGAAAACACCGCTACATTGCACTGCGATATAAAGCGGTTCACCGTCGAGTTTCCCTCGGAAAACGAAGATATTGTCCAGTTGAACGCGATCGACGTAGATACCGCGGAGAGGCAATTAAAAATAATTATCAACAACAACGGCGAGTTGTTCGAAAACGTGATAGGGTGCGTGACGCATTACCGACACGAGATAAAAATGAACACCGATAAACCGTACAAAGCTAAAATATATCCAGTACCAGAGGTACATAGGGATCGGGTGCGCGAACATTTAGCGGAACTCGAAGATCAGGGTATAATAGAAAAGGCCACGACTCAATACGTCAATCCAGTAGTGATAGTGGTAAAGAAATCTGGTGATATTAGGCTCTGCGTAGATGCGCGCGAACTAAATAAAAGGATGACGAATGACCACGAGCAACCTCCGACGATCGACGAAGTTTTCCGCCGTATAGGCAATAAAAGCTACTTTTCGACGTTGGACGTGGCCAAAGCGTTCTGGCAGATTCCTTTAACGAACGAAAGCAAGCGTTACACCGGATTCATGTTCGATAACAGATCTTACGTATTTAAACGTCTACCGTTCGGCCTAAAAACGGCGGGTGCCGCGTTTACACGGGCGATGCGAGCGGCGATAGGAGACGAATGCGACGCGTTTACAATCGCGTATCTAGACGACATTCTGATCGCGTCGAACACGATAGAGGAACATCTGTTCCACGTCAATTACGTACTCGAGAAGTTACGTAAAGTAGGATTTCGGTTGAACCGGGAGAAATGCGAATTCCTCAAGACCGAAATAACATTTTTGGGTCACACGTTCGATAACGTAACAGCCGAGATGAATGAAAGCACCAAAACCGCGATTAGGAATTTCGAGAAACCGAAGAACAAGAAAGCCATCCAAGCTTTTCTAGGTCTTGTAAATTGGGATCGCCGTTTTGTAAAAAATCTATCTAGATTGACTAAGCCTCTAGAGAATATGCTGAAAAAAGCAATAAAATTCCAATGGACGGACGAGGCGCAGCAAGCGTTCGAGTCGATAAAACAGGCGTTCGAAGACGCGAATAGATTATTCGTAATCCGTCCGGGATTAAAATTCGGTATGTACATTGACGCATCCAAATACGGGTTAGGCGCGATGTTGTACCAATACAGCGACGATGAACCGGAAAATAAATTCACAGTAGCCTATGCGAGCCGTAGCCTGAAGGGGGCTGAACTAAACTATACGGTAACAGAGATAGAATGTCTCGCATTGGTGTGGGCCTTGAGAAAATGGCACACTACGTTGCTAGGCCGACATGTTAGAGTTCATTCCGACCATCGCGCGCTTAAGTTTATAAACGCATGCGTGGACGATAGTTCGCGAATCGCGAGATGGATCACGTTCCTAAACGAATTCAATCTCGAAATAATACACGTACCGGGAAAAGAAAACAAAATCGCGGACACACTGTCGCGTAATAATATCAAAAACGGTTACGTAAAGAAGGAGGAGAAAACTAAGCGTATCGCAGCGATAAGCAAACCGAACGACGACACCGAGACGTCGAATTGGTGCGAAATGATTGCGGAAGCGCAACGGGCGGACGAGGAACTGTTAGAGCAAACTCGCGAACGTCCATACAATTTTCTAGAACGCGAAGGTTTAATTCGATTAAATAAAACAGGCGGAGATCGAGTAATTGTACCAGAATCCATTAAGTGGAAGATAGTAGATAGGGTACATAATTACCTACTGCATTTTGGTACCGACAAAGTTACCGACTTCGTGGAACGATACATGTCGATATTAAATCTAGAGCGCGTGGTACGAGACGTAGTAGCGTCCTGTGAAGCGTGTCAAGCCACGAAGTATTATACCCGATCTACGAGGGGTACCGAGTACTATACATTACCTGAAAAACCTGGCCAAGTAATTTCTTTGGATTTATTTGGACCACTGCCGCAAACTCCACGCGGAAACAAATACATACTGGTCTTAATGGATCAATTTTCTAAATTAACGCGACTCTTTCCGTTAAAGAATCAGAAATTAGACTCCATAATGGATTGCTTGCAATTAGAGTATTTTCCAACAGTCGGTATACCGGACGAAATACTTACCGACAACGCGGGGCAATTTATAACGAATAGATGGCGAGAGTTCGGGACGGAAATAGGGTTTTCCATCCGAAAAACGTCGCCATATAACCCTCAATCGAACCCTGTCGAGAGGGTTATGCGAGAATTAGGCCGAATTATTAGGCTATACTCGCACGAGAGACAAACAGGATGGGACAAGATCGTCAAACGCGCGGAGATCACAATCAACGCAACGACACACCGAAGTACGGGTTACCGACCGGTGGATCTACATCCTAACTACGAAGACGCACTGCATATCGATCCTAGATTCGAATCACAGCGTAACGTCGATGACGAAGAGGAAGACATCGATCAAACCGAGGAGGAAGAAGATCTAGAAGGAAAGATCAACAAGGCGGCCGATACACTCAAAAAGAGGGCCGACCAAAGAAAAACGCAAACCGACAAGCACGGAGAGGCTAAGCCATTCAATCCGGGCGACAAGGTTTGGCTTAAACTACATCGAAGGAGCGATGCCAGTCGACGGTTGACAAAGAAGATACATCTAGTCTTCGAAGGACCATACACCGTACGACAGGAAGTACGTCCAAACGCTTACGTGTTGGAGGACGAGGAGGGGAACAGTCTAGGAACGTTCAACTCCAGACAACTGAAACCGCACCGCGAGGCAAAACTAAAGCCCGAGATGCAGATAAATATGTTGACAACCGATAAACCAGTCGGTAGAATTCAACACAAACAAATCGACAGATTTATCAGCGATCTCAAAGATCAAGACGAAACAACAAGGGAGGAGGAACTTACCTGGAGCGAGCCGGAAGGAAACTCAACGCCGATAGATGTGGAGATCACAGACGACGAAGCAGGAACGTCAACGGTCAGCCAGGAAGTCAGCCAGAAATCCCTGAAAAGAAAGAGAAGAAAAAAGATTAGCGAAAAAGGGATGCGCCATATATCAAGAATAACCAAGTTGATATACGGAAACAAACAAATTCCGTTCACGATGGGTCTAGTGGAAGGTCAAGTAATGAAAATCTTGATGGACACACGTGGAGAATTCAATGTAATCACTAAAAAAGCAGTCCAAAGGATTGAAAGTGATGGACACATCTTGGAGAGGATAAAAACTCCAAAAAATATCCCAGCTTATCTGAAAAGAGAGAAGAAGATTAAAATCCGAACAGTTCCAATAAAAATGGAAGCCTACGGAAAAGAGTTAAGAATAGAAGCAATGATCCTCGAAGGAGACGAACCATGTCTTATGATCGGGAGGATTACGCGAAGAGAACTTGCCAAAAATCTCAACAAAAGCAAATGTGCATCAATCGACTCACAATATGCTTTAATGAGATGGAGCGAACACATATCTTTGGAGTCCAGGGGAGCAGACAGCCACGGTGACCAGGAGGATGACCAGAAACCCGGAAGCAGCCAAGCTGACCAGAAGGATGATCATAAACCCGAAGGAAGCCAAGGTCAACCCCAAAATGAAGGACGACCCAAAATGAAGCAAAGTGTGCGCGAAAGTAGTGTTCGTGTGCGCGAAAGCAGAGAAATTCCGAATCAATCGGAAATCCGAATTCCCGACAGTGCAGAAAGTGCATGCGTTGCGAAAAATTCCCAAATTAAGGGAAATCCGAATCAAATGAAAGATTTCGGCAAAGACTTAAAAGACATTCATAGAGACTTTAAATTTAGTCCTAGGAAACCGAAACTATCCGAAATTAATCGGAATTTAGCCTTAAGTCACGTAGATTTAAGATACGATATCAAAAAGTCACTAGATTCTAGTGATAATATGTTTAGAAAACAAAAGTCGACTAATGATGTCGAAATAGTCGATGAATTAACGAATTCATCGTCAGAATCAACATTTTTAACACCTATCGATAACGAGATAGAAAGCGGTGCAATGGCGATGCTAAGTACCCAAAAGTTGAACAAGTTACTTCAGAATAAAGAAAAAGGCAAAATTTTCAATAATTTAGCTGAATTTAAAGAAGTTACTAGGGAAAAATCACTAGAATCTAGTGAAAATTCACAAATTAATAATAATATAACAGGAATATACGATTCCGAGAGGAAATATTCCAACAATCCGCTAACAATTAAGAAAATAGCGGATAACAGCGTTAATAATAATAATTTAGCGTTTAAGAATATAGAAAATAGTTCAGACTTTACTAATAAGTTAGAATTAAGGGTCGGCAGGCGACCCAGGCAAACTCCGAATTGATGTTGGAGACCTCGCGCGGTGACAACGCGAAACTCCGGTTTCAGTGTTACCAACGTTGAAAAACCAATTTCAGGTTCTATGTAGTGGTGTATATCCGTACACGTACACACTATTGCATTGCTCACGCGGACGCACGGTAGAGAGACAAGGATCGATAATCACGTTATCCTTGTTTCTCTACCGTGCTAATCACGTGACATGCTACACGCGAGATACGGCCTGAAAATGCTTTCTGGCCTTCCGTAGCAGAAGGCAGGAATGTAGCAAGGCTAATAAGCACCCACTTTTTGTAAATTTTATATATGCTTATGCACATATGTGCGTATATATAACAAATAGTATCAAAAATTTATATATATGTCTCCAAATTGTACAATGATAAATAATAATGATAAAATAATAATTCGCAGAGTGAACTAATATACAACATGTAAGACACGGGCGCTTATTAGACTTGGCAATTTATTGCTTTTTCACTTCTACTTTTTTATCGATATTTTATGTATCGTCAGCGCGATAGAGAGACAAGGAGAGAACGAGTATTAATTCTTGTCTAACATGTAGTGGCAATTGTAGATTTATAGGCTAACAAATATGTATTACTTAATTACTTTTTGATTATATTGATGTTACTGTATAAGAATACTTGCTCCATATAAATCGTGATGTAAAGAACATACGAGTAACATATTATAAATAGCTCAATGCAAGGTGTTCGGTCTGTCACCCTGAAGACTCAAGTTCAAGTCTATCAATATGATTTTTTTAAATAATATATTAGAATATATAAAAATTATTTTAAAAAATATATTTTTAAAGGCGATTAACTTTAAGAATTTTTAAATATTGAAAAGATCAATTATTTTACAACTATCATATACATAAAAATGCAAAATAATTCCGTGAATAAATTAATGTATCCTGTAATAAATCAATAATTAATATATATATATATATATATATATATATATATCAGGGACCCGGACCAAAACCGATAACCGTTCCATAACCGTTTTTTTTAGTAGAACAGAAACCGTAAACCGTATTGAAATTCTGATAAATTTATAACACCGGAACCATAACCGGACCGTTAAATTATTTTCGGTTTACGGTTCTTTTCGGTATTTTTTTCTGTTTTTGCGCAAATGACGGAAGTGTCATGATAACTGTCTCCTCGAAGTGCAATATTATACAATTATAATTATAAGAGTATTTTTGTGTCGCCAGTGAAGAATAAAATTAAGCAATTATTGTAAACGACCCAACTGGCTTAATTGATCTTTATTAATTCGATATCATATATAAATATACAGACTACGTTTCGACCTTTGGTTCAGGTCCTTATCAAGTCTAAAATTAAAGGATAATACTATATAGAAGGAATCATTTTATAAAAGCATAGCGCAAACCAAGTTGAAAACAACAATTATTATAAAGTAAATGATTAAAACATACCTTTCTTAAATTTTTTTTCTTTTTTCATGTTACAATTCTCTCTGTACTAAACGTTTAGATGGTAAAAAACGAACTAAGTTAGACATCCTTTATTATTCTATCACATATAGGGTTTAAATTCTCTGTGTCTTTATGTAGGTTAATCGTGTTGTTAAATTTTTTTATATAAAACATTTCAGCTATCTCTCTTTTCCTAGTATGTGTTTCACGATGTAAAATATTAAAGGTTGTCCATTTAAAGTCATGTAAATATTCATTTCTATGTTTGCTTATAACGCTTTGGTTACATCATTAACAACTTACAATTAGTCGATCACGCTATTTTGTTATCTGATGAACATTTCCATAATAAGAACTTACATATTGTTAAGGGAATCTTGTCTAATAATTGCTAAAGCAAACATAGAAATGAATATTTACATGACTTTAAATGGACAACCTTTAATATTTTACATCGTGAAACACATACTAGGAAAAGAGAGATAGCTGAAATGTTTTATATAAAAAAATTTAACAACATGATTAACCTACATAAAGACACAGAATTTAAACCCTATTTATGATAGAATAATAAAGGAAGTCTAACTTAGTTTGTTTTTTACCATCTATACGAAACGTTTAGTACAGATGAGAGAATTGTAACATGTTGAAAAAAGAAAAAAATTTTAAGTAAGGTATGTTTTAATCATTTACTTTATAATAATTGTTGTTTTCAACTTGGTTTGCGCTATGCTTTTATAAAATGATTCCTTCTATATAATATTATCCTTTAATTTTAGACTTGATAAGGACCTGAACCAAAGGTCGAAACGTAGTCTGTATATTTATATATGATATCGAATTAAGAAAGATCAATTAAGCCAGTTGGGTCGTTTACAATAATTGCTTAATTATAATTATTTTTTAAATGTTCTGAAACGTGTATGTATTATCGCAATAATGATAGCTGTGAAGATATTATATTTTCTGTTTTATATATATATATATATATATATAGGTATATATATAAAGTATATATAAATTATATTACTTTAAAAAATTATTATTAATTTTTATGACATATGAAAATATATTTATATATGTATCTATATTATATATACCTATATCTAAATATATTTTTATGTATAATATGAAGTGTTGTTTATTTATGTCATAAAAATTAATAATAATTTTTTAAAGTAATATAATTTAGAAATTAATTTAATTAGAAAAACAAAAAGTAAAAATTTTTAAAAACCGGAACCGTAAAAATCATAATTTAAACGGTTTCGGTTTTTTTATTTATCAAAAAACCGAAACTGGAACCGGAACAGTTATTCAATATTTTATTAAACCGTAACCGAAACCGAACCCTAATTTTGTTTCGGTCCGGATCCCTGATATATATATATATATATATATATATATATATATTGATTACTGATTTAGAGAGATAGATTTATTACTGGATTAATTTATTTACCGAATTTTTTGCATTTATATATACAATGTGTTTGTAGTTGTAAAATTATTGAAATATTTTCAATATTTAAAAATTCTTAAGTATCGCCTTTAAAAATATATATTTTTAATAATTTCTATATATTCCAATAATAATAAATATAAAAAAATATATATATATACCGATAGACTTGAACTCGAGTTTTCAGGGTGATAGACCGAACACCTTGCATTGAGCTATTTATATGTTATTTATAAGTTCTTTATATTATTCTTTATGCAGCTGATATTTTTATACAGTAACATCAATAAGAAATCAAGATAACACATATTTGTCAATCACATATATACCCAGATAGCAAGTTGCCGATCAATTTACTTAAAATTGCTTTGATTAAGTTGTTTTCAATATTGAGGAAAGCGGCTTCCGATTTTATCTATTAAATTGTCGATTGTTATTGCTATCGACAATTGTGAGCAACTTGAGAGCAACAATTGCTTTCTTAATAAAAAGTTATTGGAAATCACAGAGCAACATGACGAAAACAATTTCCACCTAAAATTTTAACAACTAGTGTAGGCAACTATTGTTCGTATAATGCCTTTATGTTAACCTAAACGAAATTCTATTATCTCGATGATAGCAACATAATGACAACTGAATGAAAACTTGTGTCAAGCAACGATTTTCTTTCTTATGCCAAGGAACGCTTGGCTAACTGGGTATATATATATATATATATACATATATATATACATATATATATACATATATATATAAACTTATAAATATTTTAAATATTCTTTCTAAATTATACATATAATAATCCTTAAAAAAAATATATATTTTAATATTTAATAAATCATTATTCTATAATTTGAGATACATAATATATGCGAGATACGGCATACAATAAGATACAATTATTGGAAGATATTGTTAGGAGCAAGATCTAAGATATCGTTATCCTCGTTTTACATATACAGAGAAACAAAGGTAATACGATAGCCGGTTCTTGTTGACATTATCTTTCAATAATCGCATCCGTGTGCTCAACATATTAGTATTTGTGCCTACATGGACGCTACTACATACGCGATGCAAGAGAGACAAAGACAGAACGATTATCTCTCTCCTTGTCAAGCTGTCAGTATGTTACCACGAAAATTTCCCCAGTTCCTTAGATCTAGTGAGAATCGTATCGTCCAGATTTCTCATCAAATAAGTGACATAGCTTCGTGATTTTTTTTTTAATATATTCTTTATATAATAATGCAATCAGCTAAAGAGCCCGATTTTGCATTTTTGCTCTTAAAAATTTATAATAAATTAAATACGGACTCGCGGCTAACCCAACCTTATCCGTTGCTAACTGCACATTTCCCCAAGTTTATTAAAAAATTTTATTTTCACCTTTTTTTAATAAAATAGCTCTTTAGCTGATTACAGTCGAGCTTACTGATTAAGAATATCGTAAATTTAATGAGATTCATTCAGTATTTTGGCTAAAATCTGGATTATACGAATCCGTAATTCCCGGCCGGCCGACAGGCGTCTCCACCGTGTCGCCTGCCGACCCTTAAGTGAGAAATCGCGAGAAACAGCGAAAAATACGATTTTCCAAAAAGTTACTAGCCTAGGGGAAAAAATTAATCGTATTAACAATGAAGGTAAGACTTCAGAACACACCAAGGATAGATGGCAAAAGGACAGCGACCACAGCAACATGGAAACAAGCCCTGAGGTCAAGATCCAATATGGCCGTTTACGTGTGACAGCCGACAACACGTGCCGCGAGTTAGTTAAAGAATCCAGCGAAATCGTGTGCAATCAAAGAACAATGCAGCAATCCGACGCCGTAAAAACGTTCTACGAGGAAGAAGACGTGGCGTACCAGAAGGCATTACAAGTTATTCGGCTCAAAGGAGTAAAGAGGCGAAGGGAAACCCGCACGAAGATGCTAAAAAAATTCGCCGAGGCAGAAGAAGAGTTCAACTCTTTTTCGACCGAAGAAATCGACGAGTTGATTAAGGTCGAAGACGAAAAAACCAAGAGAATTAACGCGATGATTATTTCGGCGATCAAAGCGCAAGGTCTGTCGCAAACATATTTCGACAGATCGATTCTGAAAGATAGTGACGGGTCTGATATGTTCGAGATACAAACAATAATGGAGGTAAAGTATGTAAAAGACCAGGCCGAAAAAGCGAAGCCATTTTCGGCAGATTTTTTAATCGCAAATGGCATAATGCGCAAGAATATAAAAATCGTGACGGAAGAGGACAACGACATCATCGAGGTCACTCAACCCGAGCAGAAAGCGATTGAGAGTGACGCTACAAAACCAAGGTCCAAGCCGAGAGTAGTGAGCGATATCACGCTGAAGGAGGCGTCCAAAAGAAGAATGCCATTGGACGAAAACAAGGAAAACCTCGCCAGCAAGAAACTCAAGGTACCGACGCCCGACAAGCCATCATCAAGCAAAGAGCCTAGTCGTGATTTGCAAATAGCAAAGTCACGACGAAGCCCTTTGAAGGGGGCTATGCAACCGCAGGTCCGGGTGGAGAGGATAACGACGGCCGGAGCCAGCAAAGAGCCAGCCAAGCAGCCGCCAAGCACGACCACAGAGGAGAAGACGGTTGAAGGGGTCCCGAAAGGCCAGATCCGGGACCAGGAGAAGAGGTCAACCGCTGCCGACTTCTTCTGAAGAGGTAACTAAGTGACAGGAGATAATAAGTTACCGACAGCCGACGGTCGGTAACTAACCGACCCGAAAAGACTTTACAAGTCGAGCCTGACAACTTACCGACGGACGATAAGTGACCGACTGTAAGGTCGACACAAAAAACTTACCGACTTACCGACCGAGCACAGTCGATAAGTTGACCGACACTCAGAATTACCATCAATGGTACTTACCATTGAGAAGATAAGCATAGTATATTTAGTTTTTATTATATTATTAATTAATATTAATTGCGGTATTATTAAGCATGTATTAAACCGTAAGCGGTGAGATATAATAAGCGCATATGTATTTAGAGTTAAGACGCCTATGCGTAATTGTAGGGGGCGCAGGCGCAAGGAGCCTTCCATCATGCGGAGTGGGGGCTCACGGCTATAATGGGAGAGCCGAGAGAGGGATCGAGGCTCTTTCTCCAGAAACCACCGACGCGTTCACGTCGCGGAGACAAGCGTGCAATATTCACGCAAAGCATTTATTTTGTTTGTACGCAGAGAGTCATTTTATTTTTGTTTGGAAGAGAGCGAGTATTTTTATATTTTATATTTTATTAAAATAAATATTTTATATTTATAATATAAAATCGAGTGCTCGTTTATTTATCCATAACCGAAATCCTGTGCGTGGTGACGTCTTCGGTGAATCCTGAACAGTTCCTGACGCATAGACTGGAAGCTGCCACATCCTGGTAGTTCCTGAAACAATAATTAATACGATTAATTATTAACAACGCATGTGACGCGAGTGTTGCGTCATTGCATATGACGAACAAAGGTGACAGTTGGATGACGTCATCTTGTGCCTTTGTCTCTAACAAAGGAAGCTACGCAGTAACAACGAGCAGTGAAGCAGTAAAGGTGCTCATCTGCAGAAGGGGTTCTCATCCTGGGGATCCTAAGGTCTTGTCTGGAGACAAGGTAAACTAAGTAGCAGTGGTGATCATCTGGAACAGGGGTTCTCAACCTGAGGATCCAGAGGTCCTGTCTGTGGACCAGGTAGACTACGCAGCAGCGGTACTCATCTGGTGAAGGGGTTCTCATTCCGGGGATCCAGAGATCTTCTCCGTGGTGTAGAGAAACGGACTGGCGACCGTGTTAAAGGTAGGAAAACTACCTAAACAACATAACTCCCGAACTCTCAAGACCCATCGTCCGGTCACAACCTAACCTAACCCTAACCTTTTTATTTTTACAGGTCTCTCTCTCAGCAAAAATTAATCACACACATACACAAATCTCTCTCTCTCTCTCTCTCTCTCTCTCTCTCTCTCTCTCTCTCTCTCTCTCTCTCTCTCTCTCTCCCTCTCTCCCTCTCTCCCTCTCTCCCTCTCTCCCTCTCTCCCTCTCTCCCTCTCTCCCTCTCTCCCTCTCTCCCTCTCTCCCTCTCTCCCTCTCCCTCTCCCTCCCTCCCTCTCTCTCTCTCTCTCTCTCTCTCTCTCTCTCTCTCTCTCTCTCTCTCTCTCTCAATAAAAATTAATTGGCTGCTCTGGCGCTGTATATAAAAGCTGCCGTAAGCGCTAAATTAAAAAGATCAGCTGCAACATAGCGCTGAATTCTGGCTTGTCCTAGGCGCCTAATTAGAAAGAATTAATTTTAAGCTTACGCACTCAAACTAAAATTTTACACAAAATGTCTGTAAAAACCAAAAAAAATATGATTCTATTACCTAGAGACAAAAATATAATTCTCCAAGGTGAATGGATAACAGATATGCATATAGAACATTTTAATCATCTTTGACAAATTTATTCAGATTATAAACTTGTCGAAACATGGCGAATCCAATGCCTTGATACAATTCAGCCTGTACTAGAAAATAAAAAACATATACAAATATTACATAGTTCATCAAATTTATCAGATGGACATTGGGTGTGTAGTTATTACGACACAAAGAACATATTTATTTATGATTGATTAAATAATAAAAAGTTGCACATACATCATGAACAATTCTTAAGAAGATTATTTCCAACACATAACTTCGAGAAAAAATCTGTTAAGTTTCCTACTGTGCAATTTCAACCAAACGGTAACGATTGTGGCGTTTTTGCAATAGCTTTTGCAATTTCATTGTTATTTAATATTAAACCTGAGAAAATAAAATATAATCATATTTTAATGCGTTCGCATTTAGTGAAGATTTTTGAATCGAATGTTATTGAACATTTTCCACAAGATCTACAATGTGGTGCTCTTCAAAAGGTGCTTCCACTAGCAGTAGTAAAAGCAAGAGAGGCGGAAGCAATTCGTATACGTACTATACGTCAATGTGAGACAAAACAACAACAATTGAATCGTTTAAAAAAAAAGCGTATTTACCAATCTAAGAAAGAAATTAGTAATAATCAATTACAACTAATAACGGAAAGCACTCCAAAAGATTTCATGAAAACAAACAATGATATTTATGAAAAAACTAATTTAGAGAATAATTGTACAGAACAGCATGATAAAAAAGAAATAAGTAATAATCAATTACAACTAATAACGGAAAGCACTCCAAAAGATTTCATAAAAACAAACAATGATATTTATGAAGAAACTAATTTAGAGAATAATTGTACAGAACAGCATGATTTGTACAAACAGAGATTAGAAGATAGACGCGCGAAACAGCGCAATTGTTATAGACAAAACTTAAAAAATAATCGCGCTAAACAACGAGATCGATATAGACAAAATTTAGAAGATAATCGCAGTAAAAAGCGCGATCGATATAAACACAATTTAAAAGATAATCGCGTTAAAAAGCTCGTTCGATATAGACGAAATTTAGAAAATAATCGCGCTAAACAGCTCGATCGATATAGACGAAATTTAGAAAATAATCGCGCTAAACAGCTCGATCGATATAGACAAAATTTAGAAAATAATCGCGCTAAAAAGCTCGTTCGATATAGACGAAATTTAGAAAATAATCGCGCTAAACAGTGCGATCGATATAAACGAAATTTAGAAGATAATCGCGTTAAAAAGCGCAATCGATATCAACGGAACTTAGAAAATGAACGCATTAAAGATCGATATAAACAAGATTTAGAGAATAGACGCGTACAAAAGCGTATGCGTTATTCAATAAATTTTGAACATGAACGAGCTAGACAAAAAAGATTGGATTCTAATCATAAATGGCTTTATAATAAGCGATATTATCAGAGAAAAAGGCAAAATAAAATGAAGACAAAATCTACACTTAAAATAAAAAATTGCAATATTGTAAAAATTGCTAAAAAAAATAACTAAAAAGTATCAACAATTCTGGTCGAAAAATACTATAAAACTTCGTAATTCTTCAGAAATATTTATAAAAAATATTATTTAAAAAATCAATATTAAAGGTCATATTGAGAAACGATTAAAAGCAGAAAAAATTGTACGTTGGTGCATGTATATTAGAAAGAATTATATTCGCAATATATACAAAATGTTAAGTTTAATTTAAAAAAAATCAGAAACATACTTGACTCTTGTCGCAGATTGTTCTACAATTGAAGACAAATTAACTGCGTTATGTGGCGATTCTAGACATACAGCCTCATCTGAAAATTATTTCATTCTGATGATTCTACGTATCATAATGTTGCTCCATTGAAACCTTTGAATACGAAAGAAGAAGTTCTGGATGTATTACCGTTAATAAAAAATGTAACTTCATCGAAATCTTTGATAATAAATACGAAAGGACAAATTGTGAATATATTACCATTAATAGAAGAATCACGAAAAAAAAAATCGTGGTCATGCAATATTTCATATAAAATTGATCCGTCTTTAATTGATTGTTATCAAAAGTTCCTGCAAACTATAGATAGATGTACTTTAAAGAATGTACCAAAATTGATACAAAACATTCATGAATGTACTATGAAAACCTCAAATGAGAAATTGGGTCATACGCGTAGTTGTCATATTGATTTAACATTTTGTAAAGGAATGTTTCTTCCAGTTATATTATTATCGCCTCATTTTCCAAAAGTAAGATATATTAGGCGGTTAATTTATCAACTGACAGTTTTTTATCGAAAGATGGAAAATCTGGATAAAGCATTAGCTGACACTGATTTGAACGCATTGAATGAAATTGTGACTTCTACACAAGAAAAAGCAGATACGTACAAACATCAACAGACTGATACAATTCTGAGCGATGATGATATTATTTCTAAATATCGTAAAGCATTTAAAGTCTTAACTAAACGTTCAATGGATACACCACGACATGTTTGCGTATCATGCGAGAGATTGTGTTATAAAAAAAATGTTTCTAACGTCAATAGTTTTCAGGCACAAATACGTATTCAAATTTGGAGAGATTTAATGACGTATGTTCAACAACAAAAAATTAATGCGGAATATATATGTAATTATTGTGTAAGCAAATTTCGTAAGGGCTTAATGCCTGCATACTGCGTCTTAAATAATCTCTTTACAAATAAGGTGCCCGAAGTAATTTCA
Source organism: Prenolepis imparis (assembly GCF_030444845.1). NCBI lineage: Eukaryota > Metazoa > Arthropoda > Insecta > Hymenoptera > Formicidae > Prenolepis > Prenolepis imparis. The sequence continues at coordinate 14,978,705 of NW_028141170.1, forward strand.
TCTCTTAATACATTCGAAAAAATTCTTATACAGAGAGCTAAAGCGTTTCAAACTGTCGTCAAAGTGGGAACTGTTTTGAATAAAAAGTTGCCTCAAAGACAAATGATACCAAAAGTTAAAGGTAGAACATTTCATTTACCACTTCCGTTACAAGAGACATTAATTAAAGTATGTTCTACTATTGATCCAATAAATGATAATCACGAATTATATATTTTAGTTAGAGGAATCCCGACAAAATCTAAGATTATTTGGGAAGAGATAGTTGATGTTAGAAAAGATGTTAGAAAAATATTTGACGCTTTAACATGGTTAAAGCATAACAATGCTTTATACTCTGAAATTACATTACCTAATAATCACAATGATTTACGTTTACCAAAATTACAAAATTCTGAATTCCAAATGGAAGAGATAGAAAATGATACAGAAGTGACATTGGCTGATGAGACTAAACTATTAAATGATGATCCAATAGAAGAGATCAAAAATGATATATTAGAAGGCCAACAGAAAGCAATGTTAACTCAAGTTATTAATGATGAAAATGATGGCTATTACGAACAATATACTATCCATCCCTTGTATGAAAAGAAAGCAAATAAATCTGCGACAGCCTTATATCAAATGTTAAAAATTCAGGATTTGCCTTTGGATAATCGTGAGTTTATTTAGATTTACTGTGTTTTCCAGATTTATATTCTTTTGGTATTAATGGACAACGTGAGACTAGACAAGTCAAACTTCATAATCATGAATTTATTAAATGTCGTTTGACATCTAAACATCCACAATATAGATTAAATCAACAATACTTATTTTATTTATTAAACGATGCAAATATGCGTCAATTAAGTCGTGGAATTTATCATAAAATGAATGTAATTAATCCACGAGTTCGTTATACAGCTGCAGAATATTTAGACGCAATATCGAAAGAATTGTTAGAATCTAATTTGAGTACAATATTTGCCACACTTCGAAATACCGAGCAGTATTGGCGTAAACCGAGAAACGATTTAAATTGTATGACGCAGCATTATGGACCTGCGACATGGTTTTTAACACTAAGTCCAAGTGAGTGGTTATGGGAAGATTTAGGTGAATATATTCGTGAAGTAAATGGATGGCATGACACTTCCTTATGCGTTAGTGTACTCATTGCTAGAGATCCAATATCAACATCCAGGTTTCTCGATAATAAGTTTCGAGCAATGCTTGACTTTATCAAGTCCAAAGATCATCCAATTGGAGAAGTAACGCACTATTTTTGGCGACGAGAATATCAAGGTAGAGGTATACAACATTTTCACTTATTAATTTGGATTAAAAATGCACCGATTTTCGATGAATCTACTATGGAAGAGGTCTCCAAATTTATTTTACAACATATAAGCTGCAAAATGCCGAATAAAAATATTTCGCCATTATTATACAGGCGTGTTGATACGCATCAGCGACACATACATAACGATTATTGTCTTCGATCTAAAAAAGTAGGACGTAAAGTTATTCGTCGATGTCGTTTTGGATTTCCTCGTCCCGTTACTGAAACTTTAAATATGAGAGATGTGGCAACTTCGATAGCCGGAAAACAATTGAAACATAAAAGTAGACTTTATGATATTCCTCGAACGGATAATGAAGTGAATATAAATGATTATAATCCTGTTCGTCTTCCAGCATGGGAAGGTAATATGGATATACAATTTATTGGTGAAAAATCGTCGCTGCTTACCTGGTATGTTACTAAATATATGAATAAAGCGGGAAAAAGTGAATTATCTGAGACTATTCTTAATAGTAAGGATAATAAAAGCAAATCATTAGGGAGTTATCTTTGGAATATTGTTCTGCGATTTACGAATAATAGAGAATGTGGAGCTCTCGAAGCTGCTGATACATTGTTAAGTATTTCGTTGTATGGAACTGATCGAAATACAACCATCAAATAGTTAGATGTTAATCAAATACGATATAGAAAATTAAAAAAACCCGGAGAAATTGAAACTCTTGATGCTAAATCTACAGATATATTTTATCCATCTTTGATAGATGATCGTTATCCATATAGACCAAATGAATTGGAAAATACATCTCTTTATGAATTTGCACAATGGTATGATATTTCGAAGATCAAACCGAAAAATAAAAATACTGAATATTATAAAATAGGTAATGGTTGTTATCTTAATCGACGAAAGCGTGGATATCTTATTAATCATTATAGATATGATGTTAATACACAGCCGGAAAATTATTTCTTTGCGTTATTGCTTATGTTTAAACCATGGCGAAAATTAAAGGATCTTAAAAATGAATGCGATACCTATGCCGAATCGTTTCATAAAATAAAACTGCATCTTGTAGAAGCGTTGCAATATCATGAAAGATTAGAAGAATTGCAAAAAGCATTTGAAACTGCAAAACAGTTAGTTCAGCAATGCTTAAATGACGATTTACAAAAAGAGCAATCTCAGGATGATCCTGAAAATGCGATAGGTATTCAGAATATAGAGGCTGGTGAAGCAATGCAAGATTTTAAAGATCTTGGTGATAGAATAATTCGAGAAATTGATGTATCTGAAATGATAGTAAAATTAAATACGCATCAAAAACGAGTATTTGATAAAGTTATTAATGCTGTAAAGTCCGATAGATCAGTATTACGATTATATGTTAGCGGAGAAGGTGGTACTGGAAAAAGTTTCTTAATCAAGACTATTAAATGCTGGATAAAACAAAATATCAACAAAGATACTGCTGTAGCAGCAGCTACTGGTGTAGCAGCATTTAATATAGATGGTTTGACAGTTCATAGATTGCTTCAATTACCCGTTGAACATGGTCATACTCCTAAGTATAAACAACTATCTGATCATGTATTGAAAGTTTTGCGAGCAGATCTTAAAGATGTTATTCTTTTTGTCATTGATGAAGTGTCAATGATATCTAATTTGACTTTAATGTATATACATCTTCGATTGTCTGAGATATTTGACACTAATGATTGCGATGATGGTTGGTTTGGTCGAAAGCATATTCTTTTATTCGGAGACTTGCTTCAATTACCTCCTGTACACGAAGATCTTATCTTTATGCATTTATCAGATCAAAAAATTGCTAAACATCTTGGTTCCTTAAATGCTATTAATTTATGGACTACATTATTTGACTACGATGAATTGACAATCAATATGCGTCAGCAAGGAGATAATTCTTACCGTGAATTATTGTCTCGAATTCGTATTGGTTTAGCGACAAAATCTGATTGTAAAATTCTAGAAAGTAGAAAAATATCTTTCAAAGCTGATTCTTTCGAATCTAGATTGAATGAATTATGTGATTTTATTGACAGTTTACCATCGGACACTGTTTATTGCCTACTTGTAATATGTGTAATGTCCTTAATGATGCAATGTTAAGTCGCATTGTTACCAAAGAAATATTATTAATTGCTGAAGATACGATTGACTGTATTCCATATGTAAAAAAGAAAGTATTAAAAGTATTGTCAAATAACGATGATGATAGTTCACGAACAGCTGGACTTTCAAAACAAATTACAATTAAAATTGGAGCAAAAGTTATGATTCGGCGTAATATTGATGCTAGTTTGGGTCTTGTAAACGGTACAATTGCTAAAGTGATTTCAATTGTATGAGAAACGTCTACTGATGACGTAGAAAAGATTAAACTTCTTTTACCATCAAGTTTAGAATATGAAATTGAAAGAGTAAGGGTTAAATTTCTGGTGTTGGGTAGAGCGTATGTTATTCGAAAACAATTTCCATTATCTTTAAGTTATGGCATTACTATTCATAAAAGCCAAGGATTAAGTTTACAAAATGCTATTATGGACATTGGCAACTCTATATTTAGTTGTGGTCAAATTTATGTTGCCTTGTCGCGAGTAACATCTCTAGAAGAAGTACATTTAATTAACTTCGATCCTTCAAGAGTAATAGCTAACGATAAAGCTATTATTGAATATAAAGCTGACGATAAAGCTATTATTGAATATAAAGCTGACGATAAAGCTATTATTGAATATAAAGCTGACGATAAAGCTATTATTGAATATAATCGTCTAAAACGGATACACAATCCAAAAGCAGAAATGATTGTTGCATCTGTTACGTCCAGACTCAACGAAGGAAGAGTCGAAAGGAAGGACGTAACTAAATTTATCTCGAACGACGGCAGACAATCCGTCTGTTTGACCTGAATGAACGTCTGGGCCCAAATAGGTCAACGACCGCAAGGGTCGCTCTTACTCTATTTAAAGGGCCGTTCGCTCGGTGGTCCCTTTTCGGCAAGAGAATTTAATCTCTTTTGCGCAGGATGGGACCTTGTGCGATCTTGGTTTATGGGAATGAGTGAGAACAGGTTATAAATTAAAGAGTATTAGGCCTCATATTAAAACAATTAATTTATTTTACTCTTAAAGAACGAGAAAAGAAAAATTAAATTCATAAGAATCATATTATACTTATACATTATTATTATTATTATTATTTATTCTAATTGTGTACTTCTCTTAGTCGAGAAAAAAAGAAAAGAAATAGATGCTCGTGTGTATGAGTGAGTGATTGTGTATAAATCGCGGGTGATACATAGATACGGAGGTCTTCAATCGGGGCAGAAAGGGGAAAGAGTTATTGTTTAAATTTTAGGGTCCCGATTGGTGGTTACAATAATTTAAACGATAATAGATATATAAAAATAGTGTCCATGTGTGTGCGTGTGAGAGAGAATGCTAGTTTATGAGAGTTCGGTAATTTCGACGGTGGAAGCGAAAAGGAAGGCGCGGAGGATATCGACGGGGAATCCGATAGGGTTGGGATGGATAGGGGTAAACATAGGGATGAGGGCGCCGGGGAGACTTCCCGCTACAATTCTCATGAACTGCTCTTCATCGGGATCGTCTGGCCCGCAGGTGTAAACACCTTCTGGGAGTGGGAGCTCTAGTATAGGGAAATTAGAAAGGAGCCATCTATAACGTTCGTCTTCGTGTTGGAATGGAATATGCCCGATGTGTCTCCTTAAAAAGGAATAGGCCTTGTTATAAATGAAGGGGATTTCTACTACCTCTTGACAAGTGCAACCATCATCACACTCTATATTAAGTGGAGAGGGGGAGGGAGACTGATTGAGACAAGGAGTGGGAGGGTGGTTCTGAGGTCCAGAAGATGGAATGTGCGATGGCTCTGGAGAGGAAATCAGAGGGTCAAGGGGAGTGTCAGGGTTCCTATTTCTGCTGTGTTTATTTATTATATGAATGTGTTCTGTAATTAAGCGCTCTAATAATTCCTGGGTTGGACTATCGTCCGGGAATGAATCGGCCGTAGCCCGAGCCACTTCTTGCCTCAGGCGTCGATTCCGACGATTTCGCGCATGCTTTGCTCCAGCTCTCGAAGTCCGCTTTCTTAAGTCGTCCACTAAGAATGACGAACGATAAGAAAAATCGATCGAGGCGATGGAGTGCAATTTCGAAATAATTCTTGGAATACTATTCTCTTTCCATTCTGTCGTTATTAATTCTATTTCTTATTCCTTGCGCTTGTAGGATTCTAGAGAGAGAGAGAGAGAGAGAGAGAGAGAGAGAGATTTATTGATTGATTGAAATTTATTAGCTTTCTCAGCTATTTGTAAAATACAAGTCTAATTTACATTAATTACAATATACTCCTTTAACTCTCGCTTAAACGCTTCCAGTTCTTCGATTCGTCTTATTTCAGCTGGTAAGGCATTGTACATTTTCACTCCCTCATAAAACATACTCTTCTGTGCACTCGTTGTCCTATGAAATTGTACCACAATGTCCCCAGCTTGCCGTGTCTGTCTTTCATTCTCTTTTCCCACTATTGTTAACTTATTTCTTAATTGATCCGGTAACATATTCTTTAAAATCTTAAAGATAAATATACATCCATTATAATTCAGCCTCTGTCTTATGGACATAAACTGCAGCGCTTGCAGCATACTCTCCACTTTGGTATATCTATCACATTGCAATATGACCCTCATGGCCCGGTTTTGCGCTTTTTGCAATTCATTCAGTTGTGTTTCTCCCATATCAATTAACAGCATCGCACAATACTCAAAGTGAGGCGCTATGATTGACTTATATATAATACATCTAGTGTATGCCGATATGTAGTTACCTATTCTATTTAAAAAACTCACTTTTGTCCCTATTTTCTTTAGCATATAATCACAGTGGTCCTTAAATCTTAACCTATCGTCAATAATTATGCCTAGATATTTCATTCTTTCCACACGCTCTATCTCCGTTCCATCCAAACATTTCAGTGTAATGTTACCTCTCAGTTCTTTTCGTACACTTCGAACTATCATATATTTCGTTTTCCCTGCGTTCATTTTTAACTTATTTGTATTCATCCATCTTTCCACTGTAACAAATGCCATATTCATTTTTCTTTCTAATTCCGCACTACTCCCTCCAGTCACATACACTAGCGTATCGTCTGCAAACATTTTTATACTACATCCCTCCGGACAGACTTTAATTATATCGTTTATATATATTATAAATAACAAAGGTCCTAATACAGATCCCTGTGGTACTCCATATTCTGTGGCCAATAATGCAGACCATTCATTGTTAAATCGTACCTGCTGTGTTCTATTCTTTAAATATGATCTTAACCATTCTAAAGCTGTTCCTCTAATTCCGTATTGATATAATTTCTCTAACAGTCTTTCTCTATCTATCGTTTCAAATGCTCGCTTGAGATCCATGAAAATTACCCCCACCATTTTTGCCTCACTAACTACCAGTTTCCATTCGTCAATGACTGTTTGAATCGCTGTTTCACACGAATACTGTTTTCTAAAACCTGACTGATGTTCTGTTATAATACAGTTATCTTCTAAATACGCCTCAATTTGCTTTTTAACTACTAATTCTAATACTTTCTCGAATATTGGTAACATATTAATAGGCCTAAATTCACTTGCTTTTCTGGCTTTTTCTATTTTTGGAATCGGTATTATCGTAGACGTTTTCCAACCTTCTGGACAGCAACCTTCCCTCAAAGAGTTATTTATTATATCAATAAATTCCTCTTTTATTACATAAAATACTGCTTTAAGTATATCACTAGTTAATCCCTCCTCCGTGCCTTTCTTTTTTGGTAGTTCCATAACAATTTTTTGTAAATGCTCTATTCTAATCATCTCAAAATTTTCCATTATTCCCTCGCTTTCAATAACAAAAATAATTCTTTTACCTGGACTTCCTAACTTATCTCTACTTATAGATTTTACTATGTTCTCAATACTCTGTATATAATATAAATTAAATTTATTAGCTATATTGCACCCTTCAGTATTATCTAATATTTCAAAATCTATATTCTCTATTTTTTTTGTACCCGTTGGTTCGCCCCTTATTATTTCTTTTAAGGTTTTCCACATAGATGTCGGATTTCCCTTGTTATGATCTATCATATTTTCATAGTATTCTTTTTTCTTTGTCCTGATTAGTTTAACCACTGCATTTCTTTCGATTTTAAACTGTGACCAATTTTCATCCGTGTCATCATACAACGCTTTACTGTACGTCTCATCCCTTTTAGCCGCTGCTTCCCTTATTTCATCCGAAAACCACTTTTTCCCTTCCCATATTTTCGGAATTCTAAATTTTTTTCTAGGTGCTGTAGCATCCAACGCATCTACTATATTATCGACAAGTTTCTTCGCTCTCACACTGACATTCATATCTTGGCTTTTTCCTAATTTATTTTCCACTAATTTAATAAATTCATCTACATTAAACTCTTTAAAATTCCTAGCATTAAATTCTCTGTATTTATTATCAATTTTATTCGCATTAAGATCAACTTTTAACCACGCATGGTCCGTTATTTTAGGTTCATGAATTACTTGCACTTCTATTTTATTATTAGCGTAAATTAAATCTATAATTGTCTTACTATCTTTCGTAATTCTCGTCGGTTTATTTACATATTGTTTCATGCCTAAGCTCAACATTGTCGTTTGTAACTTCTTTGTATAAAACGAGTCCAACATAATATCTATATTAAAGTCTCCTATTACTATACATTCTCTCCGTATTATTAATTCTTCTATTATATCCTCCAGAAATCTCACGAACTCACCATGCGATGAACTCGGTGAATGATATATTACTGTTATCACTCCTTTATACAATTTATCTTTCACCTCAATCGCAGCACACCAACAATTCGCTTCTAACTTTTTTACTAATACTATCTCATATTTAATATCGTCCCTTACATATAAAAGAACCCCTCCTGTATTTCTGTTTTCAGCATCACATCTAATCATACTATATCCCGGTACGTTCACTTCACAGTCTTCAATTTCAGCAGTCACTCTGGTTTCTGATAACGCTATGAACGCAGAATTCATTTTCTTCATAATCTGATGCTGTATCTCGTCTTTATGCGCCATCAAACTTTGCGCATTTGTATATAGTATTAATTCCGTTTCCTTCTGTAGTTGCTATTTATCTTCCTCCCATCCGGCCCTCCTCTTCTCCTCCTGTATCGCCCTCTTGAAAGTCGGACATTCCGGATCAAGTGCGCCATGCTCATCATTTATTTTCAAATTGTATGTTTGAATCTTAAACATACAATTTATACATCTTTTCTTTGTCGCTGTACATTCACTCACCTTGTGATTTCCTGCACATTTGTGACATGTTTCATTACGCGTACAATTCTTTGCAATATGATAATAACCCCAGCATTTAAAACATCTTTTAATGTTAATGTGATTGAATACAGGACACTTTCTCCATCCTACATTCAGTTTCCCTTTTCTCAACATTACTTCATGAGTCTCTTCATCTGCTTCAATTATTACGATACCATCTTTTCCTCTTCTTCCGGACTGATATTTCTCATTTATTTTCTCTTTAACTATTCTCTTCACTATTCGCATATGAATTCCTTCATTTTTCACGTCAATTTTGTTCTGCTTCTTAATTGTACCTATTAAATCATCATCATTCAACTCCATTTCTTCCTCGCCAATATTGACAATTTTTATCTTAGGTTTCATCCGCGGTGACTCAGTAACGTTAAAGTTCTCGCCCAGCTTGGCTTGTACTGTCGCCTTTAGCTTTTCCATTTCTTCTCCAGTCTCACAGCCGAGAATCACTGTTCCCTTACTTCCTTTTTTTAACTTCGTTATTCCCATAGCCATATTCTTGATATCTACCTTTTCTTTTATCAGTTTTTTAGTTGCTTCACTCTCCTGTTGCACCTTGGGTTTGACAGTTATAATATTTTCTTTTTTCTTCTCTTTAACTGCTTCACTATAACATCTTTGAGCTCCTCCTGCCAGTCCACCCGCTCCTCCTTGTATAATTCTTCTCAAGTCTTCCAGTTCTTGTTTAATACTTCCAAATTCTTCTCGAACTATTTCCTTAACCATCATTTTAATTTCCTTCTTACATGCTGTTTCGTCTTTTATTTCTTTCACAGTTTTTACAAGCCAATCTATTTTTACGTCAATACTCGATGATCCACTCGCTCCTGATATTCTATTTCCACTGCTTGATGTCGTAAACGAACCCGTAGATCCTGTAGATCCTTGTCTTTCCCTGCTGCTCCTCGCTGCTGTCGGTGCCTTCTTCATATCTGCTTCACTTTCAATTGTAAATTTCTCAAATGGGCCAGGACACGACACCAGTTCGCGATTTCTATCATAAATTTTATGTTTACTTGTACATCCTGGATGATAAAACAGTTTAATACAAGATTTGCATGCAACAACCTGATTTTTTATTGCCTTCTTACATGCCGAGCATCGATACTCGTCATATTCATCGTTCATATCGATAATTACCGGCCGAAGCTGTTAATACCAGCATAGGCGGTCAATTACCTTTGTCCAAATTCACACGTCAGCGCTTTGTGTCCACCTTTAATGTCTACCTGTCGCGTGAAATCTCGATGCCTCATACAAGAAATATAACTCTCACGCTCACAAATCAGCATATTCCTGTTAGATAACACTCATGTCTATTCCCGGTCTTTGCAACTATTACTTCAATACTTTTTCGCCACTCTCCCTCACTATATAATCACTTAAAAGTTGTCACTTTTGCAGAGCGATGTTTGACACGTCTTCTCTCAGAAAAAAAAAAGAGAGAGAGAGAGAGAGAGAGAGAGAGAGAGAGAGAGAGAGAGAGAGAGAGAGAGAGAGAGAGAGAGAGAGTGAGGGAGAGAGAGACTGAATAATGTTGAGTAGGGGAAAGGTATGGGAAACGGTATCACGAATCTCTCCGTTATCACGGGAAATCCTGAGTGGTTTTTCGGGATGGATGAAATCACGGATCTCGCCGTTATCACGGGAAATCCTGAGTGATTTTTGGAGATGGATGAAATCACGGATCTCGCCGTTATCACGGGAAATCCTGAGTGATTTTTGGAGATGGATGAAATCACGGATCTCGCCGTTATCACGGGAAATCCTGAGTGATTTTTGGAACGGGTGAAATCACGGATCTCGCCGTTATCACGGGAAATCCTGAGTGATTTTTGGAGATAGGTGAAATCACGGATCTCACCGTTATCACGGGAAATCCTGAATGATTTTCGGGGCGGAAGAGAGAGGGAGAAGAAGGTTTAGGATTGGATATGATAGGACTTGCGCAAAAGGAGATAAAGAAGATGGCTTTATCTTAAATCCAAGAATTATTTTGATACGGGGTGAAAATTGTACTTTATATATGTGTGTCTTGACTTACTGTTAGTAGAGTGCGTTGTTAATAATGGCTGCAGGGTTCTAGTCTGGTTGTGTGGTCTTCCGGACTTCCACTATGTTTTTTCACTTGCACTCTAACGAACGTCGGAATTTGAGTTGAAAGCGGATTTTGAAATTGAAAGTATATAAAAGTCCGAAGAGTCTAGATACGAGCTCGGATAGCTTGTACACGGCAAACTGCGCTTGAAAGTTCGGATTAAAATCTAATCTCTCGAGGGATATCGCGGGTATATAAACCTTCTTGCTCCTCCTCTCCATTGGTTTATTAACATTTCCTGACGAATAGGAAATTTTTCAATGACGCCCTTTAGGTCCCGGAGGCGTCTCTTTTAATTTTACAATTACTGCGATTGGTTAGGGCTTTTGTTTAGAGCTCTAGGTTTCGACCAATGGAGAATTTGTTGTAGTCAAGTGAGGTTGATATTTTTATTACCCTCTCGAATTTATCTCAGGCAGATATCGCGTAACGACGATCTGTCAGGCGAGAATTGTTTAGGTTCGGTTATCGTTGTTAGTCTTTCTTCTAAATTTTTATTAGTTTCCGAGTGTTGGTTTCGTTTAGAGAACTGTCGACTATAGTTTAATTTCTTAGAATATAATGAGTTATAGTTTGAATTTTATGAGTTGATCTGTTTGCTTCTCAAGTTCTGTATTTACTCTTTACTTTTACGATGGAACTGTCTCGGAATATGTTTGTCTCGCCTGTCAGATTGTCGGTTTATCTGTGCGTCTGCGATATTTAAAATATCGCCTTGCGTTCTCCGAAAGAAAAGAATCGTGGAGTCCACAGGGCGTAACGATTTTTTACTATTATTATTAAATATCTCTGTGTATGTTTTTCTCGCTCAGATCACAGTTTATTAGTACAGCTGCAATATTTCAAATATCGCCTTGCATTCTCCGAAAGAAAAGAATCGTGGAGTCCACAGGACGTAACACATCAGAAGAATGCTGTCATAAAGTGAAAGATGTTCCATGGGCGTTACCAAAAGTAGTTGCTTCTGTTCAAAAATCAAGTTCAGATAAAAAAGTTCAACGTACTGTTTGGATCATACGTGGTTTTCAGAATGCAGATAAAGTTTCATGTTATGCAAATACAGTATTGCAATGTTTATTATATTTAAATGTCATTAGGCAACAGTTGATTAATTGCGACAGAACAGATGTTTTACGTATATTAATGCATCGATATGAAAACGGAATGCGTAATCTAAATACATATGCAATACGACAATGTTTAGGAGAACATTTTTTGAGCAACATAAAACGAAATGCGTATGATTTTCTTACGGCACTTTGCGAAAAATATGATTGCATAAGAAATTTGATACAACATCAGGTAACTTCTACCAAGCGATGCAAAACATGTGGTAATACAAAAACCATTGTTGATAATAATATTGCTATTTCGATTTCTCTTGATAATTTTAAGAAAAAAAGTTATAATCTTAATGATTTATTAAATGCTACGTTTTCACATTGGTATCAGTCACACAACGAATCATGTGAATATTGTACTGGAAATGATATAATATTTAAAAATCAAGTTACATTAACAAAAGAAATTGTTGTTATTCGTTTAATACTATTTTTATCACAAGATAAATTAATAAAAGCAGAACACCAATTTAATTTATGTGCTGTTCCAACAATTAAAGTATTAATAGCGGGACAATTGTACAAGACGATGAATGCTATATGATGGTTTGTGTATCGATGAAGGTCATTATATAAGTATATGTAGAGAAGGACTATCTAATACTTGGATCGAGATTGATGATGCGCAAGTTAAAAAAAGGCAGTGGCCTAGAGGTGCTAAAAATGTTTATATAATATTTTTACAACAGATAGCTAAAATAAATAATACAAATTCGATATTATAAAATAAAGCAGTTGAAAAATTCTTGACTAAATAAATTTTTATATCAAATTTATGATTAATATTTAATCATTTAATATTATATTTCGACCAGTCTTATATAAAAGAATGTATTGTTATATATTAGCAATTTTATGAACAATGCTTCATATCCTGCATTATTCGTGAAACGCGAAAAAATATTTCTCACATCGTCAATAATTTAGTAAGCAAAGAGGACCGTCGTATTTTGAAATATGACGGGGGTGGTGGTGGGTTCTTTGCTTATTTATTTAAAGATGTTTATCATAAACAAAAATAAATGATATAATTTTTATAAAAATCTACCTTTAAAAAAAGGTAAAAAATGGCGTTAAGTATGGACACGCCGGTAACAAAAAATTACCCATTGCAAACCCATGTCGAATCCTATGATAAATTATTTATTGCAAACCCACGTAAAATCTTTTCTTTATCATATACAAAAATGAATGATATCCCTATAAAAACCTACCTTTAAAAAAAAGGTAAAAAATGGCGTTAAGTATGGGCACGCCAGTAACAAAAAATTACCCATTGCAAACCCATGTAGAATCCTATAAAAAATTACCCATTGCAAACCCATGTAGAATCCTATAAAAAATTACCCATTGCAAACCCATGTAGAATCCTATAAAAAATTACTTATTGCAAACCCATATAGAATCGCACTAGAAAAAATAATGATATCAAAAAAATTGCGTTATGTTAAGATAGAAACTTATACCATTGAATTTTTTTTTATTAATTTTTTAATTTTATTCTTTTTTGTATTTTTAGTAATATATATTATGATTTTACATGGGTTTGCAACTTCTAGCGTGAAGGGATGTTTATAATTGTATATGATTCTATATGGGTTTGCAACTTCCAACGTGAAGAGAGGTCTATAATTATACGATTCTACATGGGTTTGCAACTTCCAGCGTAAATAATTATATATATACGATTCTATATGGGTTTGCAACTTTCAACGTGAAGGGTAATTACTATATGAGTTTGCAACTTTAATTTTTTTTTCAATGGTATAAATTTCTATCTTAACATAACGCAATTTTTTTAATATCATTATTTTTTCTAGTACGATTCTACATGGGTTTGCAATGGGTAATTTTTTATAGGACTCTACATGGGTTTGCAATGGGTAATTTTTTATAGGATTCTACATGGATTTGCAATGGGTAATTTTTTGTTACTGGCGTGCCCATACTTAACGCCATTTTTTACCTTTTTTTTAAAGGTAGGTTTTTATAGGGATATCATTCATTTTTGTATATGATAAAGAAAAGATTTTACGTGGGTTTGCAATAAATAATTTATCATAGGATTCGACATGGGTTTGCAATGGGTAATTTTTTGTTACCGGCGTGCCCATACTTAACGCCATTTTTTACCTTTTTTTAAAGGTAGGTTTTTATAAATTAAGATATTACATCAAAAGTTTTCAAATATGAATGTGCAAAATAGATTAAAGATATTGATAGATTAAAGATATCTGTTTAGTATGATAATAAAAATATAAAAGAGATATGTGTATAATACAATTATATTACTATTTACTATAATTAAATTTTTTAATAGCGAAATTATTGGCTATGTGGATGGCATTGAGTCTCCAAGATATGTTGGCACTAAACAGCAATATAAATTTTTTAAATTTTATATGAACAATGGAAAGGGGGAACGAATTCAAATTGTTGCATGGAATGATGACATCGATTACATACAGCACCATATAATGATAAATCATGTAAGTATTCATTATTTCTTATTTGTTAATTCTTTCATGCAATATTTTTTCATAATTTTCTTGCCTTCGATATAATATAAATATATATATGTATATTATAACACACACATATATTGTATATACAGGGTGTTCGGCAACAACCAAGACAAAATATAAGAGGTGATTCTATATGATAAAATAAGACGAAAATGAATGAAGAGTAAAATATTTTCGATAGCCTTCTGTTTCAGTTATAAATGTTTGAAAATTTGTATAAAAGATGCCTGAAGAGTATGGAAATTTGCCAATCTTGGGCATGTGTAGGCTACACGTCAGTATGTTGTCAAAATACATCATTACACATAAGTACAGAAGCTTACCTTGTAGCAACTGACGTGAAATCTGCGATATTCGGCGCGGCAATATTTGAATGTAAGGAGAAAAATATTTCTACGCCGAATATCACAGATTTTACGTCAGCTGCTACGAAGTAAGCTTCTGTATTTATCTGTCATTGTGTATTTTGATAACGATTATACCAACGTAGTTTACGCACGTCCGAGATTGGCATATTTCCGTAATTCAGGTGCCTTTTATACAAATTTTTAAACATTTATAAAACTAAAAAAGGAAAAATTTATTGAAATTTTTTTACTCTTTATTTTCGTTTTATTTTATTATATAGAATCTTCTCTTACATTTTGTCCCAGGCTGTTGCCAAACATTCTGTATATATATATATATATATATATATATTTATATTTATATTATATTAAATTATATTAAATTTTATATTATGCTTTTTAAGTTGCTGAATACGATAGTAACAATTTTATTGCCTAAAGTCGTAAAAAGATACTCAAAATTTGTCTTAGAAGAAATAAATCTTTTAACAGTAATATGATTAACGACTATCTTGTTTTTTATTTGTTTTTCAAACAAATGTTGATCCTTTCTCCACAATATTAAGCAAATAAAATTATCAGTCATATTTAATGACTCAAGAAATATAAGATTACATGTATGTATAATGTACGTCATATGTTTTGGACAGATATTGTGACACCTTTTTAAAATAATATATACCTTTCTTTATATATAGATCATTCATTTGGATGGTGTTCAAGCACGCCCACCAAAAATGGCCCAATTTAATAACGACAATATGTCATACGAATTACTAATTAAATCAAACACTATTGTTTCCAATTTGGGAATATTTGATCCGATAACATTAGTGGACTCAGAACCTGAACCGGTTGAACTTTGTGAAGTTCTCAATACCACAAATCGAATTAGTGAGTATTTTTTCTTATATCTTTTATATACATATACCTTTTAATTTTTTCGTTTTCAATTTATTATTCATTCGAATTATATTTTTATAATTCAAAATAAATAAAGTATAATGTAACACATAAATTATAATATTATTTAATATATAAATTCTATATTATTAACATATTTATAAACATTTATAAACATTGCGACGTCTTTGCCTCTCTCGAGAACGCCGCTCTCGAGAAAGCGACGTGCAATGTAAATCGGGAGCGATATCTATCGAAACGTAGGTAGGTGATACGGTAACGAGATAGGTAGTCAACGGTAATGCGGTACTTTACAGTATAAACTCTATGTTAATAAATGGGCGCCAGGCGCGATTTCTCGCGCCACGGTAACGAGAATCTCTTAAGAAACTTGATATAAAGGTCCGGCTGCGCCTAGCTCAGTGTATGGCAGAGGGGCGCGATTCTTTGGTAACGCTAGAGAGAGATTCTGGAGGAGAGGAGGGAAATTATTTGACACTCAATATTCAATAATTAATTAACAAATATATTTAACACATAACATTAGAAGGACATATACAATTGATACAGTAATAATCTCGAAATTACAGGAAACGATTACCTTACGGTGGGAATTCACGCTCGATGTAATCGGTACACGCGGTATATAAACGTATTCGAATCGAAACTAGCTCCGGTAGCGAACAATAGGTGCGAGAAGGTAAGCGCGGTATACAAAAACTCCGGAATGTGGTCGCAGCATTCCTCACGCGCGCGAGACTACAATCTTCACCATCGATATCTCGAAATGTCGGAATATTAAGGAACGGTAATTACGGTAATTACGGTATTAACGAGGCGTCCCCGATGGCGCACCACGAGGATATATAACGTTATTTGCCACGAAGGTCACTCGAACAGACGGGACGAGACGATATTTACGGAATCTTTACGAAATGAAACAAACGGTAATTTCGCGCTATATGTACGACTCTCGCCGAGTTCCTCGCAATAGATACGGTAACGGTAACTCGCAGAGAGCGACCACGCACAAATTCCGAGGTTATTTAACGCGATCTTATAATTCCATCAAAAACAACGATACGATACGATACGATACAATACAATATAATTCTCGAGTCTTAACTTATGACGACTGTCGGCGGCAACTTCCCTGAGAGAGACACTTTCGCGGTACCCGGTATGAGCCAGTATCGCGGTAACAATTTTCTGGAGCAACTATGCTCCGCTAAACGGAAACGGTAATTCGGTATAAAGCTGTCGATTTTACTCGACAGACTTTAACCCACGGCACGGTAATACACGACACTAGCTGGACCGGGAACAATTTCTACTCACGAACTACCCGAGTGGCGGCTTACAATAGGTTCGCAAGGCTGATCGATTGTCGTCCTGGAGTCCCTCTCACTTGTTCCGTACGCCAGACAGAAGTGTCTCTCCGAGAGAGAGTCCTTAGGTCCCTCGAGCTCCGCGCCGATTTCCCGCGCATCCTATCGATATTCGGTCGCCGTGGGGCTGCCGGGATCCGCCCATCGATCCCTCGGCGCCCTCGTCCTTGTACCCGTGATTTTCGGAGACTCGCTTCCCGCTCTTTCCGGTATCGTGGCGGTATCACCTCATAATTCTTGATTTCCGGGGTTTGAATTGGCAGGCTGGCCGGGCCGTCATCCAATCCTTCCCGCAGGTGTTTATGGGCTGATATAGGGCCCTCTCCTCACTCTGCAGCATGAGGGGGCCTCTCGGTATCCTTTAGCGCTTCCATCAGATCTCTAGAACAGTTTATAGTTTAGATAATATCTCGGGATGGCGGTAGCGACGGGAACTCGATACATGACCTTTGGCACGGTATCCATTTACGGTAGTTTCCTCCTTGGATCTCCGGAATCTTGCTGCACATTTCGTTGAGGAATCCTCCACTCAGTTAGTCGTGTCACGGTTATTTCAACTCACATTCGCTCAATACGGTAACGCAGGAAATATTATACAAACAAAAATAACAATAAAATATAATCTTTTCGCTTTAAGGTCGCTATCTCTCAGGGTGTGAGAAGCAACCCCAGGACGGCTCTCCCCTTCCCTCCCCGGTCGAGCTATTGCCCTTGTGACGGCGCTCAAAAGGCGTCACGTCACAACTCCCCCTTCCTAGAGGAGAACCGGGGTTCGGAGCTTCGGTAGCCGATATCCGCCACTCCGGCAGCACTTCCAGAGTATCACTTTCCGGACCTCGCAACTCATCTATGCGTTTCCTCTCTAGTTCTATTGATCCGACAGTATGTAGCGCGAATTCCCTTCTATTATCCCCCCCCCCTTCATTCGCCGTTCGGTATCGGCGTGGGCCGCTCAGCGATCGGGTGCGCTCTCTCGCGCACTCGCGACCGCGAAAAGGAAAGTTCGGAGTTTTAAGAGGGTAGGTGAGAAAACAGGCGAGAGCATGTTGGTTACGATGGTTTATTGTCCGGTATAACAGAAATAGCAAGGTAGGAGGGACCGAGAGAAAAAAAAACTGATTATGGCGGTACCTAAAATTTTTGAAGGAATCCCCAAAAGAAAAAAATATATATACCGGGAAAAAACAAAAAGAGAACAAAAAAAAACAAAAAAACAAAAAGAACAAAACTACTATGATAGCGGTACCTAAGAAAAAGGAAAAAGAAACAAGAGCTGAACAAAAAAAAAACAAAATAAAATTTTGGATAAGCAGTACCAAAAAAAAACTTTTGTCTGAGCGGTACCTAAAGAAAAGTCGGGGCGAAAAACAACAAAAAGAAGAAATCCCGAGACGGTGTTACTGTGGCCGTCTCTCCCGCGAGTGGTCCCGGTCGACGTCCCTCTGCCAGGGCCATCCGTCCCGGAGTGGATCATCGTCCCGCTCGGCTGGCACCGGGGAACGGGGCGCTCGGGGACCTCTCCCAGCGGTATATGGGGCCGTGTTTTGGTAGGTGGTACCGCAGCGCCCACAATCGCGGAGGGTCACCCCCCGCCGCCCGCACCCGTAACAAAAGTCCCCCAGGCGTGGGAGGGGACACCCCGCGTATGGGTGTTGGTCGGACCCGCAGTTCCAACACCCGCCGGGATATCGTCCTCTCCTCGCTGGACTCCTGGGGGAGCGCTCCCGGACTCGGCGGTGAGGCCCGGGTCCCGTCCCATTCCGGCTTGGCGTGCTCCGTTCCGGAGAGCGAGGCGTTTGCCTGGCCCCCTGGATGGGGTCAGGGGTTGCGGTCTGGGTAGCCCTGTCATTACCCTCCGCTGGTGAGGTCTGAACGAGGACGTCCCGGGTGTGCGGGTATTCCCGCACTACCGCTCCCTCGGTGGTCCATCGGGCGGCCCGGACTTCTCCGGCTACTTCCTCGAGATCCATCCAAAATCCTTCATCATTAAAATGAATGAATTCCCACACCGGACGGTGTCGGGACCAGAAGTCTCTCCAAAGCCTCCTTATCGCCCGGTGGTCCATAAGCGTGCGCGGCATCTACACGTCGAGGTCAGGAGGTGTGTAGGGTTTTATATCCTGCACGTGGGTTTTTCCTGCGGGTGATCCGTCCAGTTGCGCCAATTCGTAAACCACTGGAGAGATCACTCGCGCTATCTTAAAAGGTCCCTGGAACTTGTGTGCCAATTTTGCGGCTACATTCTGGGCAGCGGACGATAATATGTGTTGACGCTTTAATATCAGATCGCCTACCCGAAACGTTCGATTGCGCCGACGCAAATTATAGTGGGAGGCCTGTTTCTCGTAAGCTTTATTTAAATTTTCGGTAACCCATTCGCGTAATGATTGTAGCTGTTTCATACGCGTCGCCCAATTCGCGGTATCTCCTGTCTCGATTTCGGTAACTTCTTGACTACGTCGATGTAGTGAATATATCGGCTCCAATTCTCGACCGAGATTTAAGAATGCGGGAGACGCTCCCAGAGATGAGTGTAAGGCGGTATTATAGGCGAAGCGGAACTCGGAAAGGTGTTCGTCCCATTCGCGGTGATCCTTCTCGATAAAGGCAATAATCATCGTTTTCAGTATTCGATTCACGCGCTCGACGGGGTTGGCTTGAGGATGGTATGGAGGCACGGTAGTGTGTGTGATATTATGATCTTCGGTAAATTTCTTAATCACTTTATTTATGAATTCGGTACCGTTGTCGGTTAAGAGGAACCTCGGAGCGCCCCATCGAGAGATCACCAAGTCACCTAGGGCTTCGCTAATTTTATTGCCGGTGGCGGCTCTTAAGGCCCTACATTCTACCCATTTCGTGAACAGATCCTGCACCACTAAAATATACTGGAATCCAGCTTTACTGCGCGGTAGCGGGCCTATTATATCGGTAGCTATAGCGGTCCACGGTCCGTCTGCGATACGACGTCCCATAAGGCCTGCGGGGCTCGCTTGCTCGACCTTGGTTCGCTGACAGAGATCGCATCTTTTAAGGTATTCGGTAACATCGCGGAATAAGTTCGGCCAGAAGTACGTAACGGCGACGCGTTGATACGTTTTTTCTGTGCCTAGATGGCCTGCCTGTGGCATGTCGTGAGATTCTCTTAAAACTTCTGTACGGTATTCCTTCGGTATCACTAGCTTCCATCGATCTAGGTCTTCTACTATCTCGGAAATTACGCGTTTGGGTCTTAAAAAGTATAATCGCCCGTCGATAACCTTCCATTGCGTGAATTTATTTGGATTTGATACGACGTCTTTATATCTCTTACGGTACCATTCATCGTTAGTGTTTGTTAAGTCTACGGTCTCTAGGGCGGCGATTATTGGAATTGGGGTTATCGCGGCGGTCAGTGTTTCGTCGGTATCGTCTGTTTCAAACATTCGGGAAAGAGCGTCCGGTACGTGGTGTAGAGCACCCTTACGGTGGATGATCTCGTAATCATATTCCAATAATTCTAGTGCCCACCTCGCGAGTCTGCCCGTCGGATTTTTTAGGTTATGTAGCCAGCGTAAGCTACTATGGTCGGTAATCACTGTAAATCGGTATCCTTCGAGATATGGCCTAAATTTCTGTATAGCCCAAACGACAGCTAAACATTCTTGTTCGGTAACGGAATATCTCTTTTCGGGATCTGATAGTGCACGACTCGCAAACGCTATTACTCTTTCTTCGTTGTCGATAGTTTGAGTTAATACTGCGCCTAACCCTACGGAACTGGCATCGGTCTGTAACACGAACGGTATCTCAAAATTCGGGCATGCCAGCGTCGGTGCGGTAACCAACTGCTCTCTTATCTGCTCAAAGGCGCGAACCTGATCATCCCCCCACTCCCAGCGCTTGCCCTTTTTCAAAAGCCGGGTTAAAGGCTCGCTTAGGGTCGCGAACTGTTGGATAAATCGACGGTACCAAGAGGACATTCCTAAAAATCGACGCAATTGTTTAATATTTCGCGGAGCGGGATATTCCAGGATCGGTCGAGTCTTTTCGGGATCTACCGTTAGCCCTTCTTGTTGCACTATAAATCCCAAGTATCGCACTTGAGAACGACAAAATTCGCACTTATCCCGGTTTACGGTAAGGCCGGCGGTAACAATTTTATCAAGAACTTTTCCTAACCAACTCATGTGTTCTTCGAAAGTTGGCGTGACTATAACAATGTCGTCTAAATACGCGAACGCGTGTGGTTCCATTTCTGGGCCTATCAGGCGATCTAACAGTCTTTGGAAGGTTGCCGGTGCCCCGGTGAGACCGTACGGCATTCGCGTAAAATGGTATAATCCTTTTCCGGGAACACTAAATGCGGTAATCTCACGGCTATCCTTAGCTAACGGTATCTGAAAGTAGGCTTGACTTAAGTCAATTGTCGAAATATAGCGGGCGGAACGTAGTTTATCAAGAATCCCGTTCATATTCGGTAGCGGATATGCGTCTTTTTTCGATACGCCATTAACTTTCCGGAAATCTAAGCAGAAACGGTATTTGCCATTGGGCTTCTTCACCATGACAATTGGATTCGACCATTCACTAAATGATGGTTCTATTATCCCCGCCGCTAGCATCTTATCCGTTTCGGCTCGTATGGCTTCTTGCACTTTCGGTGATACTAGGTAGCAGCGCTGTCGTATTGGCGGATTCGAACCTACGTCTATTTTATGTTCGGTTAATGCGGTAACGCCTGGGTTTTCTGAGGGTTCCGGTAACGTTCGTAAAAAAAATTCTAATTCCTTCTCCTGTTCGGGGGTTAATTCCGATAATCCGTAGCACGAGGTTCCGCGTGGGGTTTCTTCGGTAGCGAGACGGTAGCGAAGATGTGGCGTTTCTGCGAAGTACCATTCGCCCGTAGCGAAATCTACTCCTATGCCGAATTTCATTAGAAAATCAATTCCGAGGATGCACGGTACGGCTAAGTTCGGTAATAAGGCTACGGTAACTTCATGACATCGGTCTTTTAATTCTATGGGTATTCGAGCTTCCTCGCTAATATCCGCGAGTTGACCATTCGCGGTGCGGATTTGCATGCCCCTGTTTCTATGAGTGAGGATACCTAATGCGCGGATAATCTTGATTCCTTCGCGACCTAGCAGCGTTCGGTTCGACCCCGAGTCCACGAGAGCCGCGAGAGGATATCCGCGTATTTTAATGGCAAAGTATCGTAAAGACGGTAAGGTATCTGACTCTAAGGTGACATATGACTGTAGTAACGTATCCTCCTCCCCGGTATGTGTCACGGTTGTGCGGGCCTCGTCTTCATGGCTCGGAGTCGTAGGGACCCTTTCTACTGGCTCCGGCTGGCGTTTCCCGCACACGTGGGACAAGTTTGTACGGTAACATCACGCTTACCGCAGCGGTAACAATATTTTCTGCGCGTTTCGGTGCACCCGCGCGCGCGATGTCCGGTTTTATCGCAGTTCCAACATTTTATGGAGTGCATGGTGGTCGCGGTAGGATTCACGGTATCACGGGATGTCGTATCGGAAGCGGTAGCCGTAGCGGTAACTGTCGCGGTCTCGTTCTTTTCGGTATGCGCGTTCGCGTTTTTGGCGGGCTTTTTCTTTTCCTTTCTAGTAGCGGTAGCTGTAGCAACGGTAGCGGGGTTCTTCACTTTGCCTTTCGGCGCATGGTACGCCAAATCCGGGAAAATGGATTGTTCCGGCGGTAGCGGGGGTCGGTAATTTTTTTCGGCAAGAAAGGATCTCTCGACTCTCGTGGCGAGATACTCTAAGGTAGCAAAGTCGACGAACTCTTGACGTCGGATGCTTATCTGCAATCGCGGTAGCATATTCCGATGCGCGAAATTTAACTGTTCCGCCATCGGCCAGCGGGGTATCATGCGATTGAGCAACGCGCGAAGGCATGTAAGGTAATCGGCTGCCGATTCGTGCTCCCCCTGCGTTCGTCTAAAAATTTCGTCGCGGAGTGCGTACTGATAGTCGGGGTCCCCGAATCGTCCCCTCCATGCCGCCTCAAAGTCACCCCAGTTCCGCCAGTTTTCGCTTTCTAACCGGACCCAATACAAGGCCATATCCGATAGGAATAACGGTAAACACTTGAAAAGATCGGCATCTGATATCGGTACTATCGCTCGGGCTTCCTTAATTCTTAGCAAGAAAGCTTCCGCGTCGCTGCCCCGTTTCCCCGAAAAGTGCAAGTTCCATTTTCTCATTAGGTTGTAGGCTTCCGCGGTAGAGGCGCGCGAAGGGCGAGGGTCTGGTGGCCGGTACGGAGGATAGTGTAGCGTAGGTCCCGGGTGACTGGCTCGTTCCACGCGGGGTTCGTCTAATTTTACCTCCCCATATGAGAAAAACATAGGGGACCTTGGATCCGCCGAGGTATCTCCCTCCAAGAGGGTGGTTTGACTCGGGGTGGCGCCCTCATCGGTCGACATCGTGCCCGCGGTGTTGATAGAATTACCGTGGGTCTCTTCCTCGTGTCGTAGGAGCCGCGCGCGTAAAACCGGCAAGATTCCTTGGGTGCTTAATCCCCGATCCTCCAAATGTTGTCTTGCCTGTTCTACAGTTAGACTGTGTATCCACTGGTGGATGTCGGTATCTTTTCTCATTTGGAACGGTAGAGCCGACCGGGAGAACAAAAATTCGTTCGGTATCAAGTCACGGCAAGGTATTCCGAATCTCCACCAATCTCTGCCAAGAGTAGTTCAATAACCCGTTAATAACTTTCTTCGGCGGTACAAGCGGTATCTCGACGAACACGGGCGAATTCGGTAACGGTATCCAGAAAAAAAAATTCGAATTCGGTAGCGGTATTCCAATATTGAGAGAAGAGAAAAAAAAACGGTTATGTGGGGTCGACAAGTTAAAGTTAGAAAGGCAAAGAGAACACCAAAAAAAAATAATAACACGACCCAATGACTTAAGAAAATACAAACCCGAAATATAATCGAGATCCAAAACAAAATTCGAAACAATGTGAACTTGAGCTAACCGACCGGCACGTTAACCAAAATGTTGAGCAACCTTGATGTTAACTCGAAAACAATGGTTGCCGGTAGTTTGAGAGGATAATAGAAAGACACGGAAAAAAAAACGCGATCGATAATACAATAGTGGCTGTGAACTTGAAAAAGAAAAGAACGAAAACTTTCAATATAATCGGTATTAATCGCAACAAAAGGAAAGTCAAGCGTCTATTGATGGAACAGCAAACAGAAACGATAAACGACCAAACGGTATCGGTAGAGCGAAAGAGCGCAAAAAAAAATGATAATATATAAGACTACAATAGGTATAATAATATATAAATAATAGCGGTCATTCGAATAGCTGTTCTAACGGTAGCGTTTCGGCGGTATTAAAGATTTATCTACGTTTTTATATCGCGCCGAGGTCGGCAGCGTGCGCGAAAGAGAAAGAAAAAAAAAGAAAAAGAACACACCGCGTAGCGATCCGGCAAGCGTCAACACAACGCACGGCAAACCAAATTTTTGTGGCACACAAATTCCAAGGTTACCCGATAAATTTTCAAACCACAATGTTTTTGAAATTGGACAGATACTTTACTTACTGATACAGTATCTCAACTCTAACCTTTTACCGGACTCACAGAACACCAACAAATTTTCACTGTAATTGAAGGATTAATATACGACACAAAGACACAATGATTATACGTAGTCACTAGATGGACAAAAAAAAAATTGACAATCGGACAACACTCCCTCTCCAGATCTATCTTTCGCTACAATATAATTGATTATTCAAAAAAAATTTTCTACTTCGGTAAAGTCTCCAACGGCGTGGGCCCCACGTTGGGCGCCAAAATTTGCGACGTCTTTGCCTCTCTCGAGAACGCCGCTCTCGAGAAAGCGACGTGCAATGTAAATCGGGAGCGATATCTATCGAAACGTAGGTAGGTGATACGGTAACGAGATAGGTAGTCAACGGTAATGCGGTACTTTACAGTATAAACTCTATGTTAATAAATGGGCGCCAGGCGCGATTTCTCGCGCCACGGTAACGAGAATCTCTTAAGAAACTTGATATAAAGGTCCGGCTGCGCCTAGCTCAGTGTATGGCAGAGGGGCGCGATTCTTTGGTAACGCTAGAGAGAGATTCTGGAGGAGAGGAGGGAAATTATTTGACACTCAATATTCAATAATTAATTAACAAATATATTTAACACATAACATTAGAAGGACATATACAATTGATACAGTAATAATCTCGAAATTACAGGAAACGATTACCTTACGGTGGGAATTCACGCTCGATGTAATCGGTACACGCGGTATATAAACGTATTCGAATCGAAACTAGCTCCGGTAGCGAACAATAGGTGCGAGAAGGTAAGCGCGGTATACAAAAACTCCGGAATGTGGTCGCAGCATTCCTCACGCGCGCGAGACTACAATCTTCACCATCGATATCTCGAAATGTCGGAATATTAAGGAACGGTAATTACGGTAATTACGGTATTAACGAGGCGTCCCCGATGGCGCACCACGAGGATATATAACGTTATTTGCCACGAAGGTCACTCGAACAGACGGGACGAGACGATATTTACGGAATCTTTACGAAATGAAACAAACGGTAATTTCGCGCTATATGTACGACTCTCGCCGAGTTCCTCGCAATAGATACGGTAACGGTAACTCGCAGAGAGCGACCACGCACAAATTCCGAGGTTATTTAACGCGATCTTATAATTCCATCAAAAACAACGATACGATACGATACGATACAATACAATATAATTCTCGAGTCTTAACTTATGACGACTGTCGGCGGCAACTTCCCTGAGAGAGACACTTTCGCGGTACCCGGTATGAGCCAGTATCGCGGTAACAATTTTCTGGAGCAACTATGCTCCGCTAAACGGAAACGGTAATTCGGTATAAAGCTGTCGATTTTACTCGACAGACTTTAACCCACGGCACGGTAATACACGACACTAGCTGGACCGGGAACAATTTCTACTCACGAACTACCCGAGTGGCGGCTTACAATAGGTTCGCAAGGCTGATCGATTGTCGTCCTGGAGTCCCTCTCACTTGTTCCGTACGCCAGACAGAAGTGTCTCTCCGAGAGAGAGTCCTTAGGTCCCTCGAGCTCCGCGCCGATTTCCCGCGCATCCTATCGATATTCGGTCGCCGTGGGGCTGCCGGGATCCGCCCATCGATCCCTCGGCGCCCTCGTCCTTGTACCCGTGATTTTCGGAGACTCGCTTCCCGCTCTTTCCGGTATCGTGGCGGTATCACCTCATAATTCTTGATTTCCGGGGTTTGAATTGGCAGGCTGGCCGGGCCGTCATCCAATCCTTCCCGCAGGTGTTTATGGGCTGATATAGGGCCCTCTCCTCACTCTGCAGCATGAGGGGGCCTCTCGGTATCCTTTAGCGCTTCCATCAGATCTCTAGAACAGTTAATAGTTTAGATAATATCTCGGGATGGCGGTAGCGACGGGAACTCGATACATGACCTTTGGCACGGTATCCATTTACGGTAGTTTCCTCCTTGGATCTCCGGAATCTTGCTGCACATTTCGTTGAGGAATCCTCCACTCAGTTAGTCGTGTCACGGTTATTTCAACTCACATTCGCTCAATACGGTAACGCAGGAAATATTATACAAACAAAAATAACAATAAAATATAATCTTTTCGCTTTAAGGTCGCTATCTCTCAGGGTGTGAGAAGCAACCCCAGGACGGCTCTCCCCTTCCCTCCCCGGTCGAGCTATTGCCCTTGTGACGGCGCTCAAAAGGCGTCACGTCACAACATATAATTAATATCTATTTATTACAATAGTAAGTTTTATTAATACATTCAAACATTGTAAAATACTTTCGAATATATTTTTTTATAACAAATATTTTTTTATAAATAATAAATCCTTAATAATAATTATATTATTATATTTTGCAATTGTAATTATTATATTTTAAATACTATATTATGCAAAATAGTAATATATTAATATGTATAAAGAATATATTTAAAAAATTAAATCATCAAATGCCAACATTAATAGATTATTGTATATATTAGCTTATACACATATAAAACTATTTTTGAATTATAATTTTATTAATAATAAAATATAATTTTATTTTACTTTTTTTTATTAAATGTTTATTTTACAGTCTTAAAAGGATACGTGAAGACAAATTTTTTAACCACGCACAATAATAAATTAAATAAATTAATTGGCTGTGGGTCTATCACAGATGGGACATATAAACTCGAAGTACATATATTGAATTTTACGGACGAAGATTATTGTACACTGGATATTCAGAAAGGCGATCATATAGAAATTATTGGTATAATGCAAAGTACAGGTAATAAAAGTTTGTAATACATGTATATAGTAATTTTTATATATAGTAATTTTTTAAAATCATGTAACTAATAATAGAAGTATTAATTTTGTTTCTGGATTATACATTCAGCATAGATTTTTTAATTTTATACTGTTGTATACATATACAGAGGTTGTCCCAAAATTTGCGAATGAAAATACCATAGCAAAAAGGTTTTTTAAAAATTAAAAAAATTTTTGATTCCAAATAGTAGTTTTTGAAGTAAAAAGGTTTAAAACTGGCCAATTATAGATTACTATTAAATGGACGTTTAATGGGTCTATTCTGTAAAAATATTCTATAACGCTGTATCTTTATAAGCTATATAGCACTGTAAGCAATTAAGGGGATCCTAGTCGGATGGTCGAACTCCGATAGGTTAGCACCACACATATCCAAACATATACACGTATACACATATACACACGATAGGTTAGCACCACACATATCCAACATATGCACGTATGCACACATATGCGTGAAAATGTTTTTAATATATAACATTTTTATTAGACTTGCAATCTCACTTTTTATTGTTTACTAATATTTCTTCATGTTAACCCTATCGCGTATACTATATTTTATGCACAGATAAACTGCAGAACTATTTTTATTAAATAAGTATTGTTTACGAGCTGACATGAAAGAAGCCGATAACAAAACTGTAATTTTTGATTTTTATATGATTTATATATGGAATTATAGCTAACGCGGTCCGTTTTTATAAGTACTTTAATCGTGGAAAAGGATTTATTGATCTGTATAGTCAATAAAAAGATATCCCAAAATAATAAAGTTGGTTCTGCCGTACCGACAGAACTAACTTTAGGATCCGACTAGGATCCCCTTAAAGATGAAAATAATTGTTTTTACAAAAGTTGTTTTATTTGTAGAGGAAACGATATGCAATATGATTAATTTCTTTTATAAGCAGAGGTGTAATTTCAAGATCAATTTTATTTTTGTATTTATATATGCTATATTTTTATCTATATAATATGTACGTTATTAATGATTTTATACATAACGCCTTTTTACAAATAAAACAATATTTTCCACATGTACAATTTGTTAATATTAATTAATAAAAATTAATATTTTTATAAATTTTTAGCTATGCCGCCGTATTTAATAGTAAACAACTTAAAAGATATAAAAAAAATTGCTGGACACATGCAAATATTGGAACTTCTCAACGGTACATGTACACTAAAGAGAAAAATAGAAGAAGATGCATCTAATCACACACAGGTACCATTATTGTGCAAATATTAAAGAACTATATTTATATTTTTAATTTATAATGTTTATTATTAAATTTATCAAACTTTATGCAGGATTTATACTGCGTCCAATATCCTATACCCAATAAGAAAATTTGATTTGATTTTTAGAGACTCTGACAAAACTCTAGAAATCAAATTTTCTTATTGGATATCGGATATCATACATCGGATATCGGACGCTGTTTGAATCCTACAATAAATTATTGATTATTTTTTTTTATACGCTTTAAAAACAAAGTTTACCTTGAAAAATAGAATTTAGTTTGTTTTTTTTATTTTTTATATCTCAAGAAGATTAAAACATTGTATAACTCCATATAAAAGCAATAAAAATATATCAATAAGCCTATATTATTGCCTAGAGGTTATCTAGAAATTTTCATTTCAAAGAATTCTATAGTATAATTAACTTTATATCATTGTTAAAATGTTTACTTTACCAATCTTTATCAAACGTGTCGGTTAGTTTCGAATTAACTTGTACACGTGCATACAACACACACACACACACACACACACACACACATGTATATAATAAATTTGTTATTTTTTGCAGAATCGAAGCAAGAGAAATTCATATTAATTACATTTATTTTATATATAAAGAAGATTACATAAGAAGGATTATAAAAGGATTAATAAGAAAGTGTTGAAATTTAAATGTTCACGTTTTTCTTTTATTGAATGAAATTTAAATTCTGAAAATATATTTAAATATTGTGTATATATTCTCTATATTTTCTATATATTGTCTATATATTGTCTTTTTTATCCCTCTCTTTTACTTATTTTATTCCTCTTCTTTAATCTGAAATAAAACTTCTTTCTCTTTTATTCTGCTCTCTCTTTTTTCTCTTTTTTTATTTCTACTTTCTTTTTCTCTTTCTCTTTGTCTTTCTATTCTTTTCTATCTATTATATTAAAAATATAATTATTAATATAATTAACAATATAATTTGCGTCTTCTTTTATCTTTAAATGAAACATTAATAATTTGTAAACTTTTAATTACAGTATGTTAGAGATGAGGATAATCGTACATATTAAATTTAATTAGGAATAACTGTAGACGACCCAACTGGCTTAATTGATTTTTATTAATTCGATGTCATATAAAAATACAGACTACGTTTCGACCTTTGGTTCAGGTCCTTATCAAGTCTAAAATTAAAAGATATAAAAAATAATAATACAAATATATCAAAAAGAAAATCATTTTATGGATGTATAGCGTAAACCAAGTGAAACTAACGATTGGTATAAAGTAAATCATTCAAACATACCTTACGTAACATTTAATAAAATTTCAACAAGTTAAACTTCTCTAAATACATATAATGTGTCAACTAACGTTTCGTAGAGATGGTAAAGAACGAACTAAGTTAAACATCCTTTATTATTCTATCATAAATAGGATTTAAATTCTCTGTGTCTTTATGTAGGTTAATCGTGTTGTTATATTTTTTTATATAAAACATTTCGGCTATCTCTCTTTTCCTAGTATGTGTTTCCTGATGTAAAATATTAAACGTTGTTTATTTAAAGTCATGTAAATATTCATTTCTATGTTTGCTTATAACGTTCTGGTTACTACTATGCAATTTTATGTTATTCCTATGTTCTTTTATCCGAGTATTTAGGTGTCTTTTAGTTTGTCCAATGTATGTAGCGTCGCAGTCGTTGCAGTCTATCTTATATACAATCTCGGTCATATCCGCTTTAGGCAATTTGTCTTTTCCGCGTTTAATTACATTGTCTAGTTTTTTTGGTATCGTGTAAATAACATTTAAGCCTGTTTTCTTAATAGATTCCTATGACGATCATCGAGCGTTATATCTATAAAAGAACATGTTTTTTAAAAAACTCTCATAACGTTGCTGACAAAGAGAATGATTTTGATATTTCTTCTTGTATTTTAATGCCGTATATTAAAAACTTAAGTGATATTATTGCGAGATCTATTAAGAAAACAGGCTTAAATGTTATTTACACGATACCAAAAAAACTAGACAATGTAATTAAACGCGGAAAAAACAAATTGCCTAAAGCGGATATGACCGAGATTGTATATAAGATCGACTGCAACGACTGCGACGCTACATACATTGGACAAACTAAAAGACACCTAAATATTCGGATAAAAGAACATAGGAATAACATAAAATTGCATAGTAGTAACCAGAACGTTATAAGCAAACATAGAAATGAATATTTACATGACTTTAAATGGACAACCTTTAATATTTTACATCAGGAAACACATACTAGGAAAAGAGAGATAGCCGAAATGTTTTATATAAAAAAATATAACAACACGATTAACCTACATAAAGACACAGAGAATTTAAATCCTATTTATGATAGAATAATAAAGGATGTTTAACTTAGTTCGTTCTTTACCATCTCTACGAAACGTTAGTTGACACATCATATGTATTTAGAGAAGTTTAACTTGTTGAAATTTTATTAAATGTTACGTAAGGTATGTTTGAATGATTTACTTTATACCAATCGTTAGTTTCACTTGGTTTACGCTATACATCCATAAAATGATTTTCTTTTTGATATATTTGTATTATTATTTTTTATACCTTTTAATTTTAGACTTGATAAGGACCTGAACCAAAGGTCGAAACGTAGTCTGTATTTTTATATGACATCGAATTAATCAAAATCAATTAAGCCAGTTGGGTCGTCTACAGTTATTCCTAATTTTATTCTTCACTGGCGATACAAAAATACTTGCTATATATTAAATTTAAAATTGAATAATGACTAAAATATAAAAATGAGAAAAAATAATTGTTACTAAATTTTTGTTGTATTGCAACAACTGTTATTGATATATATGGATAATGATAATATCGTGCGCTGAATATTTAATTATAGGTAGTATGTGAAGAATTTCGAGTGAAGTCACGCTAATTTATGGAAATTATCCTAGATAACGAAGGCATTAGCATTGTATATCTTATCTTTGAAAACAATATGTATGTTTTTTTTATAAAAAATTATTAATTACAAAATTATATATGATTTAAACTTCTTGATAAATAATTTATGTATGTATAATTAATATTCTATTATATATATTTATAAATAAATAATATTTGAAAATATTATTTTATTATATATTTACAAATCAATTTTAATGCACTCAATTACAACTTCAAAATGATTGTTTTTGTTACGAAACGAGAATATGTGTTATGCAACCTAGGCAACCTAGAAAACAAACTTTAATGTGTCTAAATGTGCCTGAATCTTCAAAGACGCTACGAGTTATCAAGATTTTAATACAGTACGTATAATAATTTTCTTCTTCCTAATTTTTTTTATTTTTTCCTATTCTATTGTAGTGTATTTTTTTAAATATAATATATATATAAATTATCAAAAATAATTTCAGTATGTTTATATATGAGGTTATGTATATGTATATGTTGTGTATGCATGCGTGTGTATATGTGTAGAAAAATATATTAGCTAAAACATTACAAAAAATATATATTTTATTTGAAAATTTTCATATACGAATTATAATTGTATATGTATGTATCATTTATTGCATATCCCCTCAGGGTTTACAAGGGGCTTTTCACAAGGAGCGTTCCCGAACCTTTTTACAACACACTTCTTCCACCTCTTTTTTTACCCTGGCCATAGGCGACCGTACAATTATAAATACCATCCATAATATATACTATATATATAATATACACTATACTCTATTCAGTCACCCGTTTTCCAACACTCCTTCTTCCTCCACATCTCCCAGCAATCCTCCATCTTCCTTCTTCCTATACTCGCCCTGGCTCCATTCTCCCTTCCAGGTTTCTCAAACTGTCCTCCCTCCTTCCATCCTCCTTCCTTCTCCCAGCAATCCTCTATCTCCTTTACTCATCCTGCTCTTCCCCCTTCCTTCAACATCATTGTCTCCCTTCTTCCACCGGTACTCGAGCAGGCATATGGGGTGTGTTGGTTCGAACTGGATTCGAACCCGGGACCTTCCGCATGCCAGCCAGATACTGAGCAT
This sequence comes from Prenolepis imparis, assembly GCF_030444845.1. Taxonomy (NCBI): domain Eukaryota; kingdom Metazoa; phylum Arthropoda; class Insecta; order Hymenoptera; family Formicidae; genus Prenolepis; species Prenolepis imparis. The sequence goes on from NW_028141170.1 coordinate 15,011,496, forward strand.
GCGGGGCCACTTTTCACCCCATATAATTGTATATGTATTATTATATTATTATTAGGTTTGTGCATAAGTTCCTAGAGTTTCTTGAGAAATTTTATTTATATATATTTTTAAAAAACAATATATATTATATTAATCAAATTATTTTCTCTCTTACTATAACATTGGATCATATTTCAAGCAACAAATAGATTTTTCGATTAAAGAAATAGAAGAGAAAAACAAATCTTTCAATGTGATTTTATTTCTAAATCAGCAGAAAGATAGTTCTGCATTAATCAATAGGTGAAAATCAAAAAGTGCAAAATCAGGATTATATACCGGGTATGATAAAATTTCCAATATTAAACTTCAGTAAGATGTTTTAGCTGCGAAACAAAAATAATTAACAAAGATAAAACAAAGATTAATACGATTAAAATAAGTTTTCGAATTCCTTTTTAAGTTCACGCCGCTTATAAATAATATAAAATTGACTACACTCTGTAATAAATTATTTCGTTCAGTTTGAATAACTCATAATAAAACATGCATCTATGATTTTATCAAATGTATTTGTTTATTATTAATATTGGAATTTCCAGTTTGAAACCTTTGGAACTAACAACAAGATTAGCATGTGCTACAGAGTATGCTTATTACTACATCTTACAAATAATTTTATTTGTTTCAGCGACACTTTTTCCGCGATAAAATTGTTGTAATATACAGTGTTAAATATACACATTTATAATTTCCATTTCCAATTAAATAAAATATACTCATTTTTAATTTCCATTTCCAATTAAATTAAAAATATGTTTAAGTTAACATCTCCGATTTATCATCTGTAGAATCGAATGTAAATTAATTAACAATATTAACATGAGAAAATAATTAATTGAAAAAATTACGCATTTATATTTCGATGCCGTTTAAATTTAATCTCACGAATTTGTGCACAGACCTAATAGTTTAACAATGTTATTTTTTTTGTAATTATGTATATGTTTTTAAAAATATATTATAACTTAAATATGTTTATATATACAGGGTGTCCCAAAAGTCTGGAAACGGTTGAATATTTCCTATACAATGCATATTAGAAAAAAATGTTTCAAATAAAAGTTGTTTGACTCAAAAGGGGACATAAGATGGTGTTTTGGAAAGCTCTCGAGATAAGCTACAAGAATATGCAATGCAAAATAGGTGGTTCCATTTAAGAAATTGAAGTTCACCTTCGCGTGACCTTCAAATGACATTTCAAGGTCAAATCAATGGCACCATCTTATGTCCCCTTTTGAGTCAAACAACTTTTATTTGAAACATTTTTTTCTAATATGCATTGTATAGGAAATATTCAACCGTTTCCAGACTTTTGGGACACCTTATATAATACACACACATTTCCGATTTTCTTTTAACTAGCGGAAATGTCCAAAAAATTCTGGCGACCGTTACGTTAACCACCTTGTATATACACGTATATATGTACATACGTATTACATATTGATTCCACCCCCCCCTCTCTCGCTCACTCGCTCTCACTCACTCTCTCTCTCTCTCTCTCTCTCTCTCTCTCTCTCTCTCTCTCTCTCTCTCTCTCTCTCTCTCTCTCTCTCTCTCTCTCTCTCTCTCTCTCTCTCTCTCTCTCTCTCTCTCTCTCTCTCTCTCTCTCTCTCTCTCTCTCTCTCTCTCTCTCTCTCTCTCTCTCTCTCTCTCTCTCTCTCTCTCTCTTTTTTCTGAGAGAAGACGTGTCAAACATCGCTCTGCAAAAGTGATAACTTTTAAGTGATTATATAGTGAGGGAGAGTGGCGAAAAAGTATTGAAGTAATAGTTGCATAGACCGGGAATAGACATGAGTGTTATCTAACAGGAATATGCTGATTTGTGAGCGTGAGAGTTATATTTCTTGTATGAGGCATCGAGATTTCACGCGACAGGTAGACATTAAAGGTGGACACAAAGCGCTGACGTGTGAATTTGGACAAAGGTAATTGACCGCCTATGCTGGTATTAACAGCTTCGGCCGGTAATTATCGATATGAACGATGAATATGACGAGTATCGATGCTCGGCATGTAAGAAGGCAATAAAAAATCAGGTTGTTGCATGCAAATCTTGTATTAAACTGTTTTACCATCCAGGATGTGCAAGTAAACATAAAATTTATGATAGAAATCGCGAACTGGTGTCGTGTCCTGGCCCATTTGAGAAATTTACAATTGAAAGTGAAGCAGATATGAAGAAGGCACCGACAGCAGCGGGGAGCAGCAGGGAAAGACAAGGATCTACAGGATCTACGGGTTCGTTTACGACATCAAGCAGTGGAAATAGAATATCAGGAGCGAGTGGATCATCGAGTATTGACGTAAAAATAGATTGGCTTGTAAAAACTGTGAAAGAAATAAAAGACGAAACAGTATGTAAGAAGGAAATTAAAATGATGGTTAAGGAAATAGTTCGAGAAGAATTTGGAAGTATTAAACAAGAACTGGAAGACTTGAGAAGAATTATACAAGGAGGAGCGGGTGGACTGGCAGGAGGAGCTCAAAGATGTTATAGTGAAGCAGTTAAAGAGAAAAAAAAAGAAAATATTATAATTGTCAAACCCAAGGTGCAACAGGAGAGTGAAGCAACTAAAAAACTGATAAAAGAAAAGGTAGATATCAAGAATATGGCTATGGGAATAACGAAGTTAAAAAAAGGAAGTAAGGGAACAGTGATTCTCGGCTGTGAGACTGGAGAAGAAATGGAAAAGCTAAAGGCAACAGTACAAGCTAAGCTGGGCGAGAATTTTAACGTTACTGAGTCACCGCGGATGAAACCTAAGATAAAAATTGTCAATATTGGCGAGGAAGAAATGGAGTTGAATGATGATGATTTAATAGGTACAATTAAGAAGCAGAACAAAATTGACGTGAAAAATGAAGGAATTCATATGCGAATAGTGAAGAGAATAGTTAAAGAGAAAATAAATGAGAAATATCAGTCCGGAAGAAGAGGAAAAGATGGTATCGTAATAATTGAAGCAGATGAAGAGACTCATGAAGTAATGTTGAGAAAAGGGAAACTGAATGTAGGATGGAGAAAGTGTCCTGCATTCAATCACATTAACATTAAAAGATGTTTTAAATGCTGGGGTTATTATCATATTGCAAAGAATTGTACGCGTAATGAAACATGTCACAAATGTGCAGGAAATCACAAGGTGAGTGAATGTACAGCGACAAAGAAAAGATGTATAAATTGTATGTTTAAGATTCAAACATACAATTTGAAAATAAATGATGAGCATGGCGCACTTGATCCGGAATGTCCGACTTTCAAGAGGGCGATACAGGAGGAGAAGAGGAGGGCCGGATGGGAGGAAGATAAATAGCAACTACAGAAGGAAACGGAATTAATACTATATACAAATGCGCAAAGTTTGATGGCGCATAAAGACGAGATACAGCATCAGATTATGAAGAAAATGAATCCTGCGTTCATAGCGTTATCAGAAACCAGAGTGACTGCTGAAATTGAAGACTGTGAAGTGAACGTACCGGGGTATAGTATGATTAGATGTGATGCTGAAAACAGAAATACAGGAGGGGTTCTTTATGTAAGGGACGATATTAAATATGAGATAGTATTAGTAAAAAAATTAGAAGCGAATTGTTGGTGTGCTGCGATTGAGGTGAAAGATAAATTGTATAAAGGAATGATAACAGTAATATATCATTCACCGAGTTCATCGCATGGTGAGTTCGTGAGATTTCTGGAGGATATAATAGAAGAATTAATAATACGGGGAGAATGTATAGTAATAGGAGACTTTAATATAGATATTATGTTGGACTCGTTTTATACAAAGAAGTTACAAACGACAATGTTGAGCTTAGGCATGAAACAATATGTAAATAAACCGACGAGAATTACGAAAGATAGTAAGACAATTATAGATTTAATTTACGCTAATAATAAAATAGAAGTGCAAGTAATTCATGAACCTAAAATAACGGACCATGCGTGGTTAAAAGTTGATCTTAATGCGAATAAAATTGATAATAAATACAGAGAATTTAGTGCTAGGAATTTTAAAGAGTTTAATGTAGATGAATTTATTAAATTAGTGGAAAATAAATTAGGAAAAAGCCAAGATATGAATGTCAGTGTGAGAGCGAAGAAACTTGTCGATAATATAGTAGATGCGTTGGATGCTACAGCACCTAGAAAAAAATTTAGAATTCCGAAAATATGGGAAGGGAAAAGGTGGTTTTCGGATGAAATAAGGGAAGCAGCGGCTAAAAGGGATGAGGCGTACAGTAAAGCGTTGTATGATGACACGGATGAAAATTGGTCACAGTTTAAAATCGAAAGAAATGCAGTGGTTAAACTAATCAGGACAAAGAAAAAAGAATACTATGAAAATATGATAGATCATAACAAGGGAAATCCGACATCTATGTGGAAAACCTTAAAAGAAATAATAAGGGGCGAACCAACGGATACAAAAAAAATAGAGAATATAGATTTTGAAATATTAGATAATACTGAAGGGTGCAATATAGCTAATAAATTTATTTTATATTATATACAGAGTATTGAGAACATAGTAAAATCTATAAGTAGAGATAAGTTAGGAAGTCCAGGTAAAAGAATTATTTTTGTTATTGAAAGCGAGGGAATAATGGAAAATTTTGAGATGATTAGAATAGAGCATTTACAAAAAATTGTTATGGAACTACCAAAAAAGAAAGGCACGGAGGAGGGATTAACTAGTGATATACTTAAAGCAGTATTTTATGTAATAAAAGAGGAATTTATTGATATAATAAATAACTCTATGAGGGAAGGTTGCTGTCCAGAAGGTTGGAAAACGTCTACGATAATACCGATTCCAAAAATAGAAAAAGCCAGAAAAGCAAGTGAATTTAGGCCTATTAATATGTTACCAATATTCGAGAAAGTATTAGAATTAGTAGTTAAAAAGCAAATTGAGGCGTATTTAGAAGATAACTGTATTATAACAGAACATCAGTCAGGTTTCAGAAAACAGTATTCGTGTGAAACAGCGATTCAAACAGTCATTGACGAATGGAAACTGGTAGTTAGTGAGGCAAAAATGGTGGGGGTAATTTTCATGGATCTCAAGCGAGCATTTGAAACGATAGATAGAGAAAGACTGTTACAGAAATTATATCAATACGGAATTAGAGAAACAGCTTTAGAATGGTTAAGATCATATTTAAAGAATAGAACACAGCAGGTACGATTTAACAATGAATGGTCTACATTATTGGCCACAGAATATGGAGTACCACAGGGATCTGTATTAGGACCTTTGTTATTTATAATATATATAAACGATATAATTAAAGTCTGTCCGGAGGGATGTAGTATAAAAATGTTTGCAGACGATACGCTAGTGTATGTGACTGGAGGGAGTAGTGCGGAATTAGAAAGAAAAATGAATATGGCATTTGTTACAGTGGAAAGATGGATGAATACAAATAAGTTAAAAATGAACGCAGGGAAAACGAAATATATGATAGTTCGAAGTGTACGAAAAGAACTGAGAGGTAACATTACACTGAAATGTTTGGATGGAACGGAGATAGAGCGTGTGGAAAGAATGAAATATCTAGGCATAATTATTGACGATAGGTTAAGATTTAAGGACCACTGTGATTATATGCTAAAGAAAATAGGGAGAAAAGTGAGTTTTTTAAATAGAATAGGTAACTACATATCGGCATACACTAGATGTATTATATATAAGTCAATCATAGCGCCTCACTTTGAGTATTGTGCGACGCTGTTAATTGATATGGGAGAAACACAACTGAATGAATTGCAAAAAGCGCAAAACCGGGCCATGAGGGTCATGGGAATATATCATTCGAATAATTTGAATTAACTAGGTCGATGTATATCGATGTAAATCGATTAGACTCGAGAAGTTCAAAAATGCCGACTGGTTCTGTCAAACAGCTAGACTGTACGAGAGGTATACGAGAGTACCTCCTTACTCACCAGATCTAGCCCCAAGCGACTTTTTTTTGTTCCCTAAGCTAAAAGTTGCGCTCGGAGGACAGAGATTTTCGTCGAATGAGGAGGCCATCACCTTCGTAAACAACTATTTTGCAGAGAAAGACGCCGAGTACTATTTGGACGGGTTGAAGAGATGGGAGCATCGCTGGGAGAAGTGTATAGACTTACAAGGAGACTATGTAGAAAAATAAAAATTAATTTGAAGAAAAAATGTCTTGTATCTTTGTTAGGTCGGAAACTTTTCAGACAACCCTGTAATAGAAGAATTAATAATACGGGGAGAATGTATAGTAATAGGAGACTTTAATATAGATATTATGTTGGACTCGTTTTATACAAAGAAGTTACAAACGACAATGTTGAGCTTAGGCATGAAACAATATGTAAATAAACCGACGAGAATTACGAAAGATAGTAAGACAATTATAGATTTAATTTACGCTAATAATAAAATAGAAGTGCAAGTAATTCATGAACCTAAAATAACGGACCATGCGTGGTTAAAAGTTGATCTTAATGCGAATAAAATTGATAATAAATACAGAGAATTTAGTGCTAGGAATTCTAAAGAGTTTAATGTAGATGAATTTATTAAATTAGTGGAAAATAAATTAGGAAAAAGCCAAGATATAAATGTCAGTGTGAGAGCGAAGAAACTTGTCGATAATATAGTAGATGCGTTGGATGTTACAGCACCTAGAAAAAAATTTAGAATTCCGAAAATATGGGAAGGGAAAAAGTGGTTTTCGGATGAAATAAGGGAAGCAACGGCTAAAAGGGATGAGGCGTACAGTAAAGCGTTGTATGATGACACGGATGAAAATTGGTCACAGTTTAAAATCGAAAGAAATGCAGTGGTTAAACTAATCAGGACAAAGAAAAAAGAATACTATGAAAATATGATAGATCATAACAAGGGAAATCCGACATCTATGTGGAAAACCTTAAAAGAAATAATAAGGGGCGAACCAACGGGTACAAAAAAAATAGAGAATATAGATTTTGAAATATTAGATAATACTGAAGGATGCAATATAGCTAATAAATTTAATTTATATTATATACAGAGTATTGAGAACATAGTAAAATCTATAAGTAGAGATAAGTTAGGAAGTCCAGGTGTTCAAGCTGGTTAAAATTGAAATTTCGTATTATCTTTAAGAATTATCTGTAAGTATTCGACATTCCTTTATTCTGTTATTATAACATAAAAACGAAACACTCGAGATCACAACATCATTGTTTCGGGACATGTTGATTCTTCTCTTGTTTTGTTTTCGCCGGATAAAGCGTTACCGTTACACCGATTTACTCAAAATCAGGAGATTCGCGCAAACTCGAGTCATCCCCTTCCCGCTTCGCCGAAGGTTCGATATCTTCGTGGAAAATATTATAAAAGGTCAGACTCGACTAGCGCGGCTCTCTATCTGTTTTGATACAAGTAGCAATCGAATCACGAATATCTCTAAAATCTGTGGATCGAAATAAATTCATTCTGGTTATAATACGCGCTGTCGCGTTGAAATAAAGTGTCGATTAAACTGATCTATCGCGATTAATGATCGCAGCAACTTATGTGCTTGTCGGACTCGATAAAATAAACGTATTTTATCCAAAGTGCAACACAGCCTCGCAATTAATATTTCATTTCTCCACTCCGATACCTCAAGATCTCTCTCTGTTAATCCATCGACCTTCGGTTCCTCGCGTTCAATCAGCTGACGCTTCACACCACAACATACTCTATCCTTCTCTCTCTCTCAGTCTCACGAGCTCACCGACATTGTCTTCTTTCCCGCCTTCGACACCTCTCGCTCTCTCTGAGCCATATCGGCAAATTCTAATTCGCACGTGCATATCAAAAAACACGATCGCGAACATAATTTGGTCCTTCGAGCCGGATTGGGGTGCATCTGTGCGGAGCTCTAAACGCAGTGTTGTGTGACTTGACTCTCTTCATTGTTCACAATGAGTGAACTATTAGGGAAGCAACAAACATTCTTATACTCCATCTCTCGAGCTTTAGAAAATTTTAAAAAAATCGGGAAGAACAATTACACCGGCGCGAAGATTCGTTCGCGTGTGTCCGTATTAAAGGAGACATGGGGGCAGTGCCTTCAGACCCATGCATCTCTTCTGCAATACGTTCCGGAAGAAAAACGAGACGCGTTAGACTATTTCGCTAAGCAACGTTTCGAGACCCACGAAGACATCTACAACGATACACTGGATTACATGGCGGAGTGCCTCGAGGACATAGAGCCGGTCGTCAAGCAACCTACATCTCCCGATCACCTGCATCGTCAGATCGGCTCATCTGCAACATTCTCCCTGTCGCATCTACCGCCCATCAGCATCCCGCCGTTTGCCGGCAAGTACGACGAGTGGGAGAGTTTCCGCGACCGCTTCAAATCTCTTATTATCGAAAATAAAGACTTGTCAGCGTTTGCTCGGATGCATTTTTTATCGTCAAGCCTTACAGGTCGCGCGTTGGAATCGATTCAGAATATTCCCGTTACCGCTGATAACTTCGACATTGCGTGGAAAACAATAACATCGCGATATGAAAACCAGCGTCGATTAATCGAAGTGCATGTTTCTGCATTGTACAATCTACCGAGCGTTTCGCGCGACTCTGCGTTTGAGTTAAATGAGCTTCGAGATAAGGCGAATCGCGCGATTGCCTCGCTCAAAAATTTAAAAAGAACCGCGGAAGAAATACTTAGCGACATCCTCGTTTACAGGGTATCGCAAAAATTAGATAACTCGACACGGAAAGCGTGGAAATTGAAAGGAGGCGACGATACGACGATACCAACTTATGACGATCTCGATCGATTTATCGCGTCGCGCGCTCGCGCTCTCGAAGAGTTCGCGCTTCTTAATGCAAACAAACAAACACGCACACAAAAGGTCACCAGCGCTAGCGCTTCACCTTCAGCTACTGTATCATGTTCATTATGTAAAGCATCTCACTACCTTAATAAATGTCCACAATTTATAAAGAAAAATCCGAATCAACGGCTAGAGATTGTGAAGACAGCTAAACGCTGCCTAAATTGTTTAAGTTTAAAGCACGCAGTAAACTCGTGCCCCAGTAAATATTCTTGTCGGACATGTCAAAAACGACATCACTCGATGCTGCATCTTGATTCGGTTTTGTCTCCAAGTGTCGCCGCCGTTTCCACACCGATTACAACACACGCGGAAACGACGGAAACAAATTCTGTAACAGCATTATTTTCGACGTCGAACGTCACGTCTCGACCTCCGATTTTACTCGCGATGGCCCGCATTACCGTAAGCTCACAAAATGGGCGCGCCGCAGTCGGGAGAGCGCTCCTGGATCAAGGGTCAGAGATCACGTTTATCTCAGAAAAGTTAAGTCAAACTTTAAAATTGCGCCGCGTCCGCACGCCTATCTCGATTGCCGCTGTCGGATGCGTCGATGCCGGCACTTGTCGTTACGCCGCTAATATTCGAATTTCGCCGTATAATCAACCTCACCCGGTTTTAACTACCAGAGCCTCGATTTTAAAGTCACTCACCAAATATTCTCCGCCGCCAGTAGCCTCTCAGATCAACTGGAGTCATTTAAGCGATCTCGCGCTCGCAGATCCCGAACCTCTAAACGATGACCCCATTGATCTAATAATCGGCGCGGACCTTTATGGCGAGCTAATTCTCGACGGCGTAAGAAAAGGAAAAAATGGACAACCAATCGCGCAAAAGACAATTTTCGGGTGGATTCTCTCGGGCCCTACCTCGACCCCTTCTGTCTCGCGTAAAACCGTCACAGTTCAACATTGTTCGAATTCGTCTCTCGAGTTAGAATTACGAAAATTCTGGGAGATCGAGGAGATCCCTCGACAAACTTTATTAAGTCCGGAGGAGCAGCAATGCGAAGAGCATTTTCGCACGACACATTCACGCTGCTCTGACGGACGTTACGTCGTTCGCCTTCCGTTTAAGCGCGGCCCGCCCATTGAAATCGGTGAATCTTACTCTACTGCCGAGAAATTGCTAAAAAATTTACATCGTCGATTCAACGCGAAACCCGAATTAAAGCTTGACTACACAGAGTTTCTTAACGACTTCGAAAGACTCGGACACATGCAGAAAGTCGATAACGCCGCGCTATCCTCCACACAATGCGTCTATCTGCCTCATCATCCGGTGATTCGAGACAGCAGCTTTACCACGCAGTTAAGAGTCGTGTTTAACGCTTCGAGTCGCACTTCTAACGCAACGACGCTGAACGACCACTTACTTATCGGTCCAAAATTACAAACGGATCTAGCTGCGGTAATCCTAAGGTGGCGTCAATTTCGGTACGTCTATTCGGCCGACATCGCAAAAATGTATGTGACAAATACTTGTCGATCCCCGCGATATCGATTATCAGAGAATTTTGTGGAGTGCGCGTAATACGGAAGTTGCACAAGCGTATCAACTTTTAACCGTGACATATGGCACGGCTTCGGCTCCGTTTTTAGCTTTGCGCGTTTTAAGACAGCTAATCCAAGATGAGGGAGAATCGTTTCCCCTGGCCGCTGTAGTTTTACAAGACCATATTTACGTCGACGATGTTCTATTCGGTGCTGACGACGTTCCCCTTCTGCGTCAAATTCGAAATCAATTATGCACTTTGTTACAACAAGGTCAATTCAATTTAAGAAAGTGGTCGAGCAATACCCCAAAACTTTTAAACGATATCGACATCGAAAATCACGGGCTAGCATGTAGTAAATCGTTGCAAACAGACGAGCAAGTAAAGATTCTCGGTATTAGTTGGAGACCATCATTGGACGTCTTTCAGTTTCTCGTATCGTTTCCCACCGATATTCCAAAAACGAAGCGATCGATCTTGTCTACCATTGCGAAAATGTTCGATCCGCTGGGTTGGAGCACCCCCGTCACTGTCGTTGCCAAAATTTTCTTGCAACAACTGTGGCAACTCAAATTAGAATGGGACGATCCGCTTCCGCTTCCATTAGTCGAAAAGTGGGCAGAAATTCAGGGATCATTAACCGAGCTCAATAATTTGCAGCTCAATCGCTGGATACAACGCGGCGCGGACACCGCGCATTGCGAACTTCATGGATTTTCCGACGCGTCAACCGCGGCCTACGCGGCAGCGATTTATATAAGAATCACGCCTTTAGCGGGACCCGTCACGTCGATGTTATTAGTTAGCAAATCCAAGGTCGCGCCAGTCAAGACATTGAGTGTTCCGCGACTAGAGCTTGCTGCTGCCGTTTTACTCGCACGACTAATGGAATTCGTGCGTACATCACTTAATATGACAACCGTATCGTGTACCTGTTGGACAGATTCGACTGTCGTTCTCGCATGGGTGAGCCAATATCCAACGAAGTGGAAAACATTTGTCGCGACTCGCGTGTCTGAAATTCAATCTCGAATTCCATTTGCCCAATGGCGACATATCTCTACGGCCGAAAATCCCGCCGATTGCGCTTCGCGAGGCATTTCCGGCGAGCGGCTCGCGTCATATGACCTTTGGTGGCAAGGACCACCATGGCTGCTTCTTCCGGCTTCTGAATGGCCCTCGCTATCCGATACTTTGAAGATCGATACGAGTCTCGAACAAAACGCTCGCGCAGCTATTCATCTTACAACACCTAAAGAACCGTGGGATCTCGCTACGCGATATTCGTCGTGGCCTAAACTCATAAGAGTCACGGCTTACGTTATAAGATACGCATCCGTTCTCCGCAATCGCATCAAACGGCGCGAGACACCAGCCGAATCCGCCTTTGCTTTGTCAGCTGATGAGTACAGGACGGCTCGAGACTTTTGGCTTCAACGAATACAAGAGGAAACATTTCCTCTTGAAAAAGACGCGCTTCTTAAAAAAAACCCGACTCCGTCAAAAAGCGCCTTGGTATCCTTAAATCCATTCCTCGGCGAGGATCAATTAATTCGCGTTGGCGGGCGGTTATCAAACGCGCCGCTGCTCCGTCCGGTTAAGCATCCGATCATTTTAGCGGCACATCCATTAGTAAAGCTAATCATTTAAAACGCTCATCTGCGATCTCTCCACGCCGGCCCGCAGCTGACAATGGCAACCTTACGAAGAGAATTCTGGATTCTTCGCGCGCGAACGATGGTAAAATCTGTAATTCACCAATGCGTCGTTTGCGTTCGCGAAAAGGCCGCTGTGCCTACACAACTTATGGGAAGTTTGCCAAAAGTGCGAGTCACCCCTCCGACGCGGGCGTTTTTACACTGCAGAATCGATTACGCCGGCCCCGTTTTCATTCGATCTATGTCTGGTCGCGGCATAACGTCCAGAAAGGCTTATATCGTCGTGTTTATATGTATGGCCACCCGAGCTATTCATCTCGAAATTGTAGACGGATATTCTACTTCTGCATTTCTTGGTGCATATTCTCGATTCTGCGCGCGAAGAGGACTACCCGAGTCAATATACTCCGACAACGGCACTACGTTCGTCGGAGCTGATCGTGAACTAAAAACTGCATTTCGCGCCGCGATTAAAGATCCAAATTTCCTCAACAAAACCGCATGCGACAAAGTCTCGTGGCATTTCATTCCTCCGGCTGCCCCGCATTTCGGCGGTTTATGGGAGGCAGGAGTGCGCAGCGTAAAGCACCACCTTCGGCGGGTGGTCGGTTCGCACACCCTGACGTTCGAAGAGTTTTCAACTCTTTTGTGCCAAATCGAAGCTTGCTTGAATTCGCGACCTCTCGCCCCTCTCTCGGATACTCCGGACGAATACGACCCTCTGACACCCGGTCATTTTTTAATTGGCACCGCTCTTACTACGAGTCCAGAACCTTCAATTCTGAATATAAACGAAAATCGCCTAACGCGCTGGCAATTAGTTCGTCAATTAATCGAAAGGTTCTGGAAGTTATGGCAAAGCGACTATATAAACACCCTGCAACAACGAGTAAAGTGGAAGAACATCGCTCAAAATGTTCAAGCAGGACAACTCGTGGTAATTCGAAATCCGTTGTTACCACCGTGCAAGTGGGAATTAGGCCGCATCATTCAGTGCCATCCGGGCGCTGACAATTTAGTCCGCGTCGTAACAATCAAAACTGCTACCTCCGAATATAAACGTCCGTTAGCGAAAATTTGTTTGTTGCCGATCGCACTAGAAAATCGTGAAAAGGCGACTTGATTAATCTTTCACTGCCAACTAGTGTACGACGAACTCTAGATATATCCAACGCCTCGACTGGGTAAATTCATTTTGGTTTCTGTGTGTTGGTTTTTATATAGTAACGCCTGGTTCACCATCGTTAAATTGTTTCGAAATGATTCTTTCGAGGCGGGCGGTATGTTCAAGCTGGTTAAAATTGAAATTTCGTATTATCTTTAAGAATTATCTGTAAGTATTCGACATTCCTTTATTCTGTTATTATAACATAAAAACGAAACACGCGAGATCACAACATCATTGTTTCGGGACATGTTGATTCTTCTCTTGTTTTGTTTTCGCCGGATAAAGCGTTACCGTTACACCGATTTACTCAAAATCAGGAGATTCGCGCAAACTCGAGTCATCCCCTTCCCGCTTCGCCGAAGGTTCGATATCTTCGTGGAAAATATTATAAAAGGTCAGACTCGACTAGCGCGGCTCTCTATCTGTTTTGATACAAGTAGCAATCGAATCACGAATATCTCTAAAATCTGCGGATCGAAATAAATTCATTCTGGTTATAATACGCGCTGTCGCGTTGAAATAAAGTGTCGATTAAACTGATCTATCGCGATTAATGATCGCAGCAACTTATGTGCTTGTCGGACTCGATAAAATAAACGTATTTTATCCAAAGTGCAACACAGCCTCGCAATTAATATTTCATTTCTCCACTCCGATACCTCAAGATCTCTCTCTGTTAATCCATCGAACTTCGGTTCCTCGCGTTCAATCAGCTGACGCTTCACACCACAACATACTCTATCCTTCTCTCTCTCTCAGTCTCACGAGCTCACCGACATTGTCTTCTTTCCCGCCTTCGACACCTCTCGCTCTCTTTGAGCGATATCGGCAAATTCTAATTCGCATGTGCATATCAAAAAACACGATCGCGAACACCAGGTAAAAGAATTATTTTTGTTATTGAAAGCGAGGGTATAATGGAAAATTTTGAGATGATTAGAATAGAACATTTACAAAAAATTGTTATGGAACTACCAAAAAAGAAAGGTACGGAGGAGGGATTAACTAGTGATATACTTAAAGCAGTATTTTATGTAATAAAAGAGGAATTTATTGATATAATAAATAACTCTTTGAGGGAAGGTTGCTGTCCAGAAGGTTGGAAAACGTCTACGATTATACCGATTCCAAAAATAGAAAAAGCCAGAAAAGCAAGTGAATTTAGGCCTATTAATATGTTACCAATATTCGAGAAAGTATTAGAGTAGTAGTTAAAAAGCAAATTGAGGCGTATTTAGAAGATAACTATATTATAACAGAACATCAGTCAGGTTTTAGAAAACAGTATTCGTGTGAAACAGCGATTCAAACAGTCATTGGCGAATGGAAACTGGTAGGTAGTGAGGCAAAAATGGTGGGGGTAATTTTCATGGATCTCAAGCGAGCATTTGAAACGATAAATAGAGAAAGACTGTTAGAGAAATTATATCAATACGGAATTAGAGGAACAGCTTTAGAATGGTTAAGATCATATTTAAAGAATAGAACACAGCAGGTACGATTTAACAATGAATGGTCTCCATTATTGGCCACAGAATATGGAGTACCACAGGGATCTGTATTAGGACCTTTGTTATTTATAATATATATAAACGATATAATTAAAGTCTGTCCGGAGGGATGTAGTATAAAAATGTTTGCAGACGATACGCTAATGTATCTGACTGGAGGGAGTAGTGCGGAATTAGAAAGAAAAATGAATATGGCATTTGTTACAGTGGAAAGATGGATGAATACAAATAAGTTAAAAATGAACGCAGGGAAAACGAAATATATGATAGTTCGAAGTATAAGAAAAGAACTGAGAGGTAACATTACACTGAAATGTTTGGATGGAACGGAGATAGAGCGTGTGGAAAGAATGAGATATCTAGGCATAATTATTGACGATAGGTTAAGATTTAAGGACCACTGTGATTATATGCTAAAGAAAGTAGGGAAAAAAGTGAGTTTTTTTAAATAGAATATGTAACTACATATCGGGATACACTAGATGTATTATATATAAGTCAATCATAGCGCCTCACTTTGAGTATTGTGCGACGCTGTTAATTGATATGGGAGAAACACAACTGAATGAATTGCAAAAAGCGCAAAACCGGGCCATGAGGGTCATATTGCAATGTGATAGATATACCAAAGTGGAGAGTATGCTGCAAGCGCTGCAGTTTATGTCCATAAGACAGAGGCTGAATTATAATGTGTGTATATTTATCTTTAAGATTTTAAAGAATATGTTACCGGATCAATAAAGAAATAAGTTAACAATAGTGGGAAAAGAGAATGAAAGACAGACACGGCAAGCTGGGGACATTGTAGTACAGTATCGTAGAACAACGAGTGCACAGAAGAGTATGTTTTATGAGGGAGTGAAAATGTACAATGCCTTACCAGCTGAAATAAGACGAATCGAAGAACTGGTAGCGTTTAAGCGAGAGTTAAAGGAGTATATTGTAATTAATGTAAATTAGACTTGTATTTTACAAATAGCTGAGAAAGCTAATAAATTTCAATCAATCAATAAATCTCTCTCTCTCTCTCTCTCTCTCTCTCTCTCTCTCTCTCTCTCTCTCTCTCTCTCTCTCTCTCTCTCTCTCTCTCTCTCTCTCTCTCTCTCTCTCTCCCTCCCTCCCTCCCTCCCTCCCTCCCTCCCTCCCTCCCTCCCTCCCTCCCCCTCCCATCTCCTCCTCCCCTTCCTCTCACCCCTTCCCCCTTCTCCTCTGCCCCTCCCCTCTCCCCCTCGCCTTCTCCCCATCCCCTACCTCTATCTCTCTCTCTCTCTCTTTCTCTCTGCAGTAGAAAATGTTAATTTATATCCGAATTGACATCATCCAAATTTGAACGTAATAGTTGGTGCTGTTCGACGACTACGAGAAACTGGTAGTGTTTTACCGAATAATAGAGATGGAGGTACACAATCTTGTGATGGAAGATGCTATTATAATTGTCTTCCGCAATAATCCCACATTAAATACAAGATCTATTGCTCGTCAGTTTAGTATATCGTATATGAATGTTTACTGAAGCTTAAAGAAAATGAGCAGCATTCGTATTATTATACAAAAGTACAACATTTAGTTCCACGATATTATCAGCCTCGCGTGATTTTCGCTGAATATTATTTAAATCTAGTAAAAACCAAATTGTAGAAGTCGGATTTTGTATGTCGATAAATGTACATTTACAAGAAACATTTTAGGAATGTTTAATATCCACATTCACTTATGATTATCATTACTGCAGCCATTTGGAAATCTATTTCTTACTCGAGAGAGATCTTTTCAACATCAAATTCCGTAAATATTTGGTATGGATTGCCGAGAAATCAAATCGTAAGTAGGTATTTTAAACTGAAATAAAATTAAAATTTAATTGTAATTTAAATTAATTAAATTGAAACTATTTTTATTGTTTCCTTTTTAATCATTTCTCTAATGTAACTTTTTTTATTATCTTTCATCTGTCTATCGATTTGAATTATTTTTTTATTTAATCAATGCAATAAACATTTTCTTTCTAGAAAAATAATATGTAATCGTTATATTACTGTTTACTTTTATTACTAGTATTGTTCCTATTGAATTATTTTTCCTATTGATATAAACTTATTGACAGGACTTAGATCGAACTTTTTATATTATCACGCTTGAACTCTCAAAAGTAATCTCGATTTCTTACAAAATGATCTGCCAGATTTGTTAGTTCCGGCAGAGAATAATTTAGAAAAGGTAACATTAAATAGATGAGCTACGATATTCATGCACGATGACGCACTTGCCCATTCTGCACGTAAGAATTATTTTTATTATAAAAATATTTATTTTTAATATGCATAATATATCTTTACTCTTATTTTATTATTATTATATTTATATTATTTATTTTTATTTTATTATTATAAAAATGTTTATAATTATTATTTTATTGCGTAATTTAATAGAATCTATCGAAATTGTGAAGATCGCTATCTCAGTTTCAATACTGTATTCTACTCTCAGGGCTTAATTTTTATATCATGTTCACACATCAAGACTAAAAATCTTAATAAAAATAGTCATTACTACATACATATGTATTATAATGTTTTCATACATCAAGAAAGTTTTTTTTTGTAAATATGTTAAAAATAAAAACATACTTTGCGCTTAAAATAAATGTAATATTTAAGTCCAATTATCGGAACCACTTTTAATATTAATTTCAATAAATCTTATTCAAAAGTATAATCCGCCATTACTTCGATAAAAATTTTCCTCAAGGATGGGAAGGATTCAGTACTAGTCCGTGGCCTGCTCGATCTCCGGACTACAACTCATGTGACCTTTTTCTTCAAAGAAAAAGTATTTCTAAATACAAATATGGAGACAGCTAACGAGATGGAAAAATTAAATTTTCCACACTGCCGAGAGTATCGAAAATAATCAAATTTTAAGAGCTACGCAAAACGTACAAAAAAGAGCAGAGACATGCTACATTCGCTTCGCCCCACTTTGTCTCGCTATTCTCCGATCCCGCGCTCCCCACCCAGTAGGCGGCGCTGATTGGCAAATTTTAACAATTTATAGCGTAAAAAATAAAGTTCAGATAAAAAATGGCTCAGGACTTTTCGATTTAGTTTGTTGTCCTGCACCTGATGGTGTGTTTCGTATACATTTGTTTAGTTACACCCTGTATATGTCAGGGTATTCAAAAAAGATCGGAACCCCTGAATAACTCAGAATAATCGAATTCTAAGAAGAAAATACTACAGACAAAAGTTGTAAGGTTAAAGAAAAGGAACTTGATGGTGACCTAGAACTTGACCTTGAGGTCAAGTTTAGAGGTCATTTGAAGGTCAACTTGAATTTTTTAAATGGAAACCTCTATTTTTACCCCGGATTTGGAAAGAGCGGGAAATTTTACGTTTAGGAAGGTACTTAAGTCATGGGAAACATGATTAAAGTTACTTATTAATAGATTCTTCTGTTCTATACGATTTGATCCCTAAATGATTCCTAAAGGTCACCTTGACCCATGACTTAAGTACCTTTCTGAACGTAAAATTTCCCGCTCTTTCCGAATCCGGGGTCAAAAATGGGGGTTTCCATTTAAAAAATTCGAGTTGATCTTCAAATGACCTCTAAACTTGACCTCAAGGTCAAATTCCTAGGTCACCATCAAGTCCCTTTTTTTAATTCTACAACTTTTGTCTGGAGTGTTTTCTTTCTAGAATTTGATTATTCAGGGGTTCCGGTCTTTTTTGAACACCCTGTATATATATATATTGTGCAAAATCTGTTGTAACCACCTTGTAGTCGTATTCACGGTATAATGTATTTAAGTCAATCGCAATTTTACAATAAATTAACTATATTTATTAATTAATTATTTCGTCAATTATCCCCCTTTCTCTCATTCCTGTCCGGAGATCGCACTAGGCCTCGTCCTGTATAATAGAGATTAAATTCTCTTATCGAAAGGAGGCCACCGAGCGAACGGCCCTTTAAATAGAGTAAGAGCGACCATTGCGGTCGTTGACCTATTTGGGCCCAGTCACGTTTGTTCGGGTCGAACAGACGCACCGATCAGCGTTTGTTTGAGAAGTAAGAAGTTACGTCCTCCCTCTGACTCTTTCTTACTTGAGTCCGGACATAACAACGTTAAAGCCTGAAGTTTTTCCTGCAAAGTTGTTTTGTTAAATTTAAATTTTGATTTTTCCTTATCAAGTTATCGAGAATTTAAGAGAAAGTAGTTATTTTCACTTTGATCGTTCATAATTCCGTTAAAAATCATTGTACAGCAATTTTAAAACTGCATTCTTATAGCTGAATTCTTATGACTTTTATGTCATTTTTCTGAGCTGCTTGTGCTTCGATGACATACTGCGGTTCCCGAATAGGCATATTTCTTGCTGCTCTATTATCTATTATTTCAGGGACCAAGCAGTCCTCGTAGAATCGTTTAAGCAGTAATGACATTTTTGTTTCCCAAAATCTGTCATCACGTTCGACAATCGTGTACTTTAATCCAAAAGGTGTCCACACAGCAAAAATGCAATACTTTCTTTGCGTTATGTGGAGTTGTCCCTGTACTTGGAAGTAGTACGCGTGTCTTTGATTCATTCGAGTGTCATCCGTTTTATCAAATATTCTATGAATATCTGAAATCTTATTGAGCATTGCAGTGATGGGAGATACATGCCGCGCCGCATAAGGACATTTGATCTCAACGATGGTATCGTCTCCGACAATGCCGTCAAGCATCGCGGCAAGACATGGGATTGTTTCTATAAATATACCACAATTATTAATTTCTATCCCTAATTCCATCTACAATTGCTCTCATGCTATCATCTCTTTTTCTTTACTCCACTCAACAGCAGCGTTCGTCAATCGAGGAGGATAAAGAATTGCTTTCACAAGATTTTGGCACGAAGTTGTTTCTCTTCTGCTACAAACTTTGAAAAAGTTTTGAAAAACTTTGAAAAACTTTTTCAAAGTTTGTAGCAGTGAGAAGATTTCGCCGTATATTGTGCCACTTCGGGTTTTCATGCTGATCCCGTGTAGCACATTCCAATACAGCACGATTTTGTTGATGATCTAATAACATTTGATAATGATTACGTCCCAGCTGTTCGTACATAATACCTTCGATATCTGGCCGTTCTGGATTTGATCCATAATTTTTATCAGCCGTTATTTTAGCGGAATATTTAGATGTACGAACAGAGAGACCTAATTCTTTCGCCGCACGTGTTCGTTGAAGTTGGTTGGCATTTTTTTTATATTTCTATTTTCAATTATTTCTGTTCGTGTGGGTGGTTTTTTATTCATCGCACGACAAACAGAACTTAAGGCTCGCGAAGTATTAAATTGCACTACGGATGCTTTAACGCGTGTCTGATAAGAGCCTTTCATGGCATAATGAATGCGCTTGCCACCAATAAATTTACTTATAATTCCATTACAACTTTCAACAGAATTACTAGTAAACTGATATAGTAAGCTATCAGCATTTTCTATAATGCGTTTTATTGCATTTTCTACTTTTTGTAATAATCCTGCACGTTGTAATTGGGGCACAAGATTTTGCTCGCCTTCTTTCTGTTGTCCATTACAGAAATATTGAAGCGAAGCACAATCTTTATGTTCACCAAATACATGGCTAGGTATATTATTTAAATCTTTAATTAATTCTGAAATTTTTGTTTGCCAACTAACTTCACGATTGCGGCGAAAGGTGACAGCCTTTACCACAGCGTTTCGAATTTTGATATATTTCTACTACCGGTACTACCTGCTTCACGTATTTTATTACAAAGATTACGGAGAAGATGATTCGTGCATTCAATCTTCTCCATAACAATATTTGGATACGGTGGAAAATCTTTCAATTTTTTTAATACGTTACTATCGCCGTCACCGATATATTTATTATAAATAAGGCCATGCATTTCTAAACTAAGTCGGAAGCCTTCGAGGATTATATCACTTTCCATACTGGTGGAGCTCTGATTGCTCCCCCAATTTTTAAAACACAAATGTTCTTTTGCCACTGCATTAAGTTTAGCTGTTCTCGCGCAGACAATACAATATTTATTTCGGACACCAACAAATAAAACTTTTTAAAAATGATATTCCGTAATAATAGCTGCTCCGGATGGAGAATCGTAACTACCAGTACGGTAGGATCTCTTCATCCACGAGCCGTCTGTTATCACGGGTATATGCGGAATGCCGTCTATGACATCTCTTCTTTCAATCGCCAAACGTTTTTCTTCTTTGCCAGCCACGCGCATTTCTTCTTCCGCGGCGGCGGCGAAGGCTTTCGACATTTCGTTATGATGCTTTAAATATTTTTTATTACTCATGCATGCAATATCTACAGCAGCAAGAAATTCTTCAAACTGCTTATGACCAGTCCCTGTCAATATAGTACCGGATACGATACCACTATTGACATCCAATATTCTGTCGTCTTCCGGTTCACTCCAAAAGTCTTTTTGGAAGTGACACATTCGACATTTGACAGAAAATTGGGTTTTCAGACCGTCACGCTTCTTTTCGCTTAATACAAAATCAGTAAAACGACATTCGCCGATCCAATGAGTGGACAGTCTCTGCAATTCAGCAAAAATATGCCCAAAATCGACGATACGTCGTCCACTAATCTCTTCAGAATACAAACGATTTGCATCGATATTCCCATCAGTATGCAAAACAATATTTTCGATATCTTCGACATCTTCGACGTCTTCAAAATTTTCGACGTTTGCCACGTCTTCAACATTTTCGATGTCTTCGATATCTTCGATATTGCTTTGCATTGTACTTTCCGATCCCCCCCCCCCCCATCAATGTGCATGCATGTGCAGAATTTTCAAGAAATGTATTTAATGACTGCGGTGTCAACGCATCATTATCTGTCATGACACTTCTCTCATCTGTATATGCGTGCGGCTCGTTCATCGATAAACTTGTCAAATTTTGTAAAAATTCACGAATGTCTGATATAGATCCAACAGAATCATTATCATCGAAAATATTAATATTTTTTTCTGATTGCAATTTCTGTGTCGCACATGCATCGACAGATGATTGAGAAAATGTTTCTACAAAAGATAATGATGATGTCAACGTGTCATTATCTACATTTCTCTTGTCTTTGCATGCTTCTAATTGGTGTGACGTACCTGGAATTTCTATGAAATCCGATACGCTTTCCAATAATCCTTTTCCGGAATCAATTCTTTCTTGATTCCCAAAAGAATTGTCACAAAAATTCTTGTCACGCGCTTGTCGCATGAGACGCATTTTTTGTGATAAAGACACACGTTTTACCGAAACTGTTTTATTTTTACTAGTATATTTAGGCATAATGAATGTATAATATGCTCTAAATAATACTAACAATACTCTAATAAATACTATAATAAAAAACAGAACTCTGCACTGACATCAAACACTGCATACAGACTGTACAAAACAATACTCTACACTCTGTGCTACTAAAAACTACACTAAACTATATTCAAGACATAAAACATAAAATTGCTATAAACACATCAAAATCAACACACCAATCACATGAAAGCTTAGGTCGCGTTTAGGTCGTGCGATATAATATTGCAAACGATATAATTGCACTCGATCTCGATAGTAGATATTTGCATAATGGCGAACCATCAACGTGGTAAGTAATTGTTCTTTTTATTTATATATGTATTTATATATGTATACCTATGTATATATATGTACATATTAGACACCAAATTTTTGAAATATTGCATTTCATATTTATATAAAGTATTTGTTTATTTATGACATAAAAATTGTAATTCTTGTAAGCAATGATTTTTTCTAACCTGTAATAACCTATTTGATCTTTGTATATTTATGAATGTACATACATACACAATATATACGTATATGAATACGCATATACATATATATTGTACGCATTATATATACAGGGTGTAACTAAACAAACGTATACGAAGCACACCATCAGGTGCAAGACAACAAACTAAATCGAAAAGTCCTGAGCCATTTTCTTATCTGAGCTTTATTTTTTACGCTATAAATTGTTAAAGTTTGCCAATCAGCGCGTGGCTACAACGAAAGGCAGCGTAGGCGCCGCCTACTGGGTGGGGAGCGCGGGATCGGAGAGTAGCGAGACAAAGTGGGGCGAAGCGAATGTAGCATGTCTCTGCTCTTTTTTGTACGTTTTGCGTAGCTCTTAAAATTTGATTATTCTCGATACTCTCGGTAGTGTGGAATATTTAATTTTTCCATCTCGGACAAATTCGGAGACATAGCTGTCTCCATATTTGTGTTTAGAAATTCTTTTTCTTTGAAGAGAAAGGTCACATGAGTTGTAGTCCGGAGATTGAGCAGGCCACGGACTAGTACTGAATCCTTCCCATCCTTGAGGAAAATTTTTATCGAAGTAATGGCGGATGATATTTTTGAATAAGATTCATTGAAATTAATATTAAAAGTGGTTCCGATAATTGGACTTAAATATTAAATTTATTTTAAGCGCAAAGTATGTTTTTATTTTTAACATATTTAACAAAAAAATATTTTTTCATGTATGAAAACATTATAATACATATGTATGTAGTAATGACTACTTTTATTAAGATTTTTAGTCTTGATGTGTGAACATGATATAAAAATTAAGCCCTAAGAGTATAATACTGTATTGAAACTGAGATAGCGATCTTCACAATTTCGATAGATTCTATTAAACTACGCAATAAAATAATAATTATAAACATTTACATTACATAAAAATAAATAATAATATAAATATAATAATAATAAAATAAGAGTAAAGATATATTATACATATTTAAAATAAATATTTTTATAATAAAAATAATTCTTACGTGCAGAATGGACAAGTGCGTCATCGTGCATGAATATCGTAGCTCATCTATTTAATGTTACCTCTTCTAAATTATTCTCTGCCGGAACTAACAAATCTGGCAGATTATTTTGTAAGAAATCGAGACTACTTTTGAGAGTTCAAGCGTGATAATATAAAAAGTTCGATCTAAGTCCTGTCAATAAGTTTATGTCAATAGGAAAAATAATTCAATAGGAACAATATTAGTAATAAAAGTAAACAGTAATATAACGATTACACATTATTTTTCTAGAAAGAAAATGTTTATTGCATTGATTAAATAAAAAAATAATTCAAATCGATAGACAGACGAAAGATAATAAAAAAAGTTACATTAGAGAAATGATTAAAAAGGAAACAATAAAAATAGTTTCAATTTAATTAATTTAAATTACAATTAAATTTTAATTTTATTTCAGTTTAAAATACCTACTTACGATTTGATTTCTCGGCAATCCATACCAAATATTTACGGAATTCGATGTTGAAAAGATCTCATTCGAGTAAGAAATAGATTTCTAAATGGCTGCAGTAATGATAATCATAAGAGAATGTGGATATTAAACATTCCTAAAATGTTTCTTGTAAAGGTACATTTATCGACATACAAAATCCAACTTCTATAATTTGGTTTTTACTAGATTTAAATAATATTCAGCGAAAATCATGATATATCTATGAAATATTAATTTCAATGAATCTTATTCAAAAGTATCATTCGCCATTACTTCGATAAAAATTTTCCTCAAGGAAGGATTTGATAATTGGAAATTAAATCGTAATAAAAATTAGGCTTTTTCTCGAAATAAATGAAGTTTCAACACTAAATATTAACATCGTCATTTTATTTATTTCCTGCTCGAGAAAAGGCCTAATTTTTATTACGATTTAATTTCCAATTATCGAGCCAATTAAGAATTGTATTAATTATACGCAGGCCATAATGCGTTGTTATAGTAATAATTATACTTGAAGAAAATTAAGGACTGAAAAAATGTGATCATTTGTACACATGGTTTGAATTGCGGCTGAAGAAGTCATAAATAGATGCACGAAACATTCCGCATTAAATAAATGAAGTTTCAACACTAGATATTAACATCGTCATTTTATTTATTTCCTGCTCGAGAAAAGGCCTAATTTTTATTACGATTTAATTTCCAATTATCGAGCCAATTAAGAATTGTATAAATTATAATATACTATAATTAATAATTTATAATATACATTCCTTTTATTTTATCATAATTAATATAATTTTATCATAAAGAAAACATATTACTCCGTGTAATATATATCTTGCTATAATAAAAAATATTACACATACTGACACATACACATACACACACACACACACACACACACACACACACACACACACACACACACACACACACACACACACGCACACATAACAAAAAAAAGATTTTATTACAAAAAAAATTATTAATTACAGTGCAAGATATATATTACGGAGTAATATGTTTTCTTTATGATAATTATTATTATATCAATTAAATGAGAAAATGAGTGTGAGAAAGGAAGAGGGAAAATAAATTTTTCTAATTGAAAATAATTATAATTAAATTTGTAGGCTAATATTCAAAGTGAACGAAGTCGACGACGTTACCGCCAACGTCGTGAGCGACGACAACAGCAGCAGCTGCAGATGCTTTCGCTACCACCGCCACCGCCATCACAATTTCCGCCACCGCCAAACCCCGCCGCCGCCGCCCCCGCCACCACCACCACCACCACCATCATCGCCACCACCACCGCCACCACCAGAACCAATTTTTTTACGCCTCCACCACCGCCAACACAGTTACAAAATATAAGGGGTTAGGGGGAAAAAAGGAATCAAAGAGGTCGAGGTGGAAGAAGAAAAAAAGTTTTTTATTTTAATTTTTATTAACATCTAACATAAATCATGACATTATAATAAAATATTTTTAATTTGATCCATATATGTATATTTAGTGTTATTTATTATTAAATACCAAAAAAATAGATTTTTTATGTCTATACGTGTGTGTGTGTGTGTGTGTGTGTGTGTGTGTGTGTGTGTGTGTGTGTGTGTGTGTGCATATATATATTAAAATATATAAGTAAAATAATATTTGTTTTTAAATATTATTTTATTTATATACAATATAAATAAACGGAAATAAATATATATGTATTATAAATATGTTATGTATATCTATAAATATATATACACATATATATATTTATACATATATTTATATTTACTAAGTAACAATGTAGGCTCCCTGCATTTATAAATTACAAATTCAAAAGGAGGCTATATGGAGCCACGCGTAGGATGTAGGTACGCAAATATTAAAAACAAACTTGTTGGAATAACAAATTTATTGAATCTAAACGTTTCGGTCCTTTCTTTGGACCTTCTTCAGTAAATTTAATACAATAAATTATAATGGGGAATCTACATACTACCGCACGTAGCGCAAAAGCCGTGAGCCCCCCCCTATCGATATCCCATTAAATAGACAAAGTGAAATAATATGTCATGAGGTACTCAAAAGTGGACTCTAAAGACGAGTATAGTGGGGAATTTCCGAAAGGGGGCTCACTCTTACTCACACACTCATCCATCGCACGTTCACACGACCGTACGCGGACGCGCCCGACGCACGAGTGAAGAAGATATTCGTTTTGATGCTATTTATAAGGCGCCCTACCACGGCTCATAGCCTGTTATCGAAGTCAATGTCAAACAATGTGTGGAATTTATTTCTCTCCTTCTCTCTCTCTCCCTCTCCCTCTCCCTCTCCCTCTCCCTCTCCACTCTCTCTCTCCCTCTCCCCCCCTCTCCCCCTACCCTCTCCGTCCCTCTCTCTCTAGCCCTGTCCCCCCTTTCCTCTCGCTTCCCCACCCACTCTCTATCTCCCTCTCTCAAACATACAATGTATGGAGATTAATGTTACAAATGATTTATGGCTCTCTAAAGGATTTCGATAACAACTAAACGAAGACCGTCTTTCAGGAAATTTGAGGCATATTTGTCACAACAGATATATATGCTTGACTTAGACACTCTGTGTCTTCTTGTCGGTTTAGGCCATTTATCTGGCGCCTGATAAACAGCATCTCTGAAACAAGTCTCTTCCTTAGAAACGGTTCCTCATCCAAGATCTCAACGTTATCCCAATCAAATTCGTGGTTATTCAGCCTGTGATCCGTGATCACGGATTTTTGCGCGGTGTTTCTTTTTATGTGATTTCTGTGCTCCCTAATGCGTGTTCTCAACTGCCTGCTGGTCTGACCGACATAAGAAGCATTACAATTTAGACATGAAATTTTGTATACAACGTTATTATGCCAGTCTTTCTGCAGTGTGTCTTTATGCACGCGGATAAACGAGCGTAACTTATTCAAACCTGTGTAGGACATTTTTATATCTAGATCACGGACTACACGGCTAAACCGCTCGGACCATTTGGGTATGTATGGGACATTAAAATATGCAACGCGAGCGGAATTAGTATCAGGTGTTCTGTTAGCGTTATCTGAATTATTATTTATATTTCTCGCAAACAAAGTCCTAAGCCTTTCGTGAAATGTTTCAAAAATCAGTTGTAATGGATACCCATTATCACGTAACACCCCAATGACCAATTCGAGGTTCTTTTGGTGATATCTTGGATGTGATAACCAGAGAGCCCTATCTATTAGGCCAAATATTGTGCCTCTCTTGTGGCAGAGAGGGTGACAGGAGTAATAATTCAGATATCTTCCCAAAAATGTTGGTTTATGATACCAATCGAATTCAACATGTCCCCGGTTTAGAATGAATGTAACATCCAAAATCGAGTCTATTGCCCCCCTTTTCCAAAGTAAACTGTAATCTATTATGACACGCGTTAAACTGTCTTAGTATCTCCTGGCTCGAATTGGTCATTGGGGTGTTACGTGATAATGGGTATCCATTACAACTGATTTTTGAAACATTTCACGAAAGGCTTAGGACTTTGTTTGCGAGAAATATAAATAATAATTCAGGTGACGCTAACAGAACACCTGATACTAATTCGGCTCGCGTTGCATATTTTAATGTCCCATACATACCCAAATGGTCCGAGCGGTTTAGCCATGTGGTCCGTGATCTAGATGTAAAAATGTCCTACACAGGTTTGAATAAGTTACGCTCGTTTATCCGAGTGCATAAAGACACACTGCAGAAAGACTGGCATAATAACGTTGTATACAAAATTTTATGTCTAAATTGTAATGCTTCTTATGTCGGTCAGACCAGCAGGCAGTTGAGAACACGCATTAGGGAGCACAGAAATCACATAAAAAGAAACACCGCGCAAAAATCCGTGATCACGGATCACAGGCTGAATAACCACGAATTTGTTTGGGATAACGTTGAGATCTTGGATGAGGAACCGTTTCTAAGGAAGAGACTTGTTTCAGAGATGCTGTTTATCAGGCGCCAGATAAATGGCCTAAACCGACAAGAAGACACAGAGTGTCTAAGTCAAGCATATATATCTGTTGTGACAAATATGCCTCGAATTTCTTGAAAGACGGTCTTCGTTTAGTTGTTATCGAAATCCTTTAGAGAGCCATAAATCATTTGTAACATTAATCTCCATACATTGTATGTTTGAGAGAGGGAGATAGAGAGTGGGTGGGGAAGCGAGAGGAAAGGGGGGACAGGGCTAGAGAGAGAGAGACGGAGAGGGAAGGGGGAGAGGGGGGGAGAGGGAGAGAGAGAGAGAGTGGAGAGGGAGAGGGAGAGGGAGAGAGAGAGAAGGAGAGAAATAAATTCCACACATTGTTTGACATTGACTTCGATAACAGGCTATGAGCCGTGGTAGGGCGCCTTATAAATAGCATCAAAACGAATATCTTCTTCACTCGTGCGTCGGGCGCGTCCGCGTACGGTCGTGAACGTGCGATGGATGAGTGTGTGAGTAAGAGTGAGCCCCCTTTCGGAAATTCCCCACTATACTCGTCATTAGAGTCCACTTTTGAGTACCTCATGACATATTATTTCACTTTGTCTATTTAATGGGATATCGATAGGGGGGGGCTCACGGCTTTTGCGCTACGTGCGGTAGTATGTAGATTCCCCATTATAATTTATTGTATTAAATTTACTGAAGAAGGTCCAAAGAAAGGACCGAAACATTTAGATTCAATAAATTTGTTATTCCAACAAGTTTGTTTTTAATATTTGCGTACCTACACCCTACGCGTGGCTCCATATAGCCTCTTTTTGAATTTGTAATTTATATTTACGTTTATTTCAATTGTATATACAGGGTGTTAGAAAAGTCTGGAAACGGTCAAATATCTCGAAAACGAAACGTTTCTGAGAAAAATGTTTCGAACCAAAGTTGTAGGGTTTTAAAAGTTCTATTCAATGATCATATCCGTTTGACCTTGAGTGGAGGGGTCAAGGCGAGGTTAAGGCCAACATGATTTTTTAAAATGGAACACCCCATTTTTTATCACACAGTGTTAAAGATGACAGCGAGACGTTTCCAAAACACTACTTGTTGACCTATTTTTGTTGAGAATTGTCTGAGTTATGAAGTTTAGAATTTACGGTGCCGCCAGCATTAGTATTTTCCAGGATGTACCGCGTGGAGGTTGCAACCCCGGAGAAAAACCCGGGGTAAGGAAGCCTCCAAAAGTAACAAGAAGGAGGAGACCAATACCGAAAATCCTCCGGCCAAGAAACGAGGAACTAAAGGAAGTGGTCATGGAGGAGGCCTAAATATATAGCTTTAACTATGAAGATCGGCCTCCTCCAGACCAATCTCAACCATTGTTAGGACGCAAAACTTATTTGTCCACGCCCTGGCGGAAAATAAGTGTGGGATCGGGATCGCGGCTGAGCCCTATAGAGTTCCGTCAAACCACCCCTGTTGGGCGGCGGACGATAGGGGCTCGGTCGCGATCACCTGGAGGCGCGAGGTTGGCTCCCCCCCTGCAACAAAGTTGGGGGGAGGAAGATGCCATGTAGCCGTCGAGTGGGGCCCGCTTTGGCTGGTGGGATGTTATATCCCCCCCAGCGTGGACTCTGTCCGGTTCGGGGACATATTGGACGAGATAGCCATGCTCGTCCAGAGAAGGCTCCCAGAACCAATCGTGGTCGCCGGGGACTTCAACGCCCATTCGCAACGTTGGGGTTCCCGACGCACCAATCACAAGGGCAGAGTCATGGAAGATTGGGCAGCGGTACTCAGCCTGTGCATCTTAAATACAGGCACAAGCAGCACCCTAGTCAGGCCGCAGAGGGAGTCCATCGTCGATCTGACGTGGGCTTCGCCCTCTGCGGCTGACAGAGTCAGTAACTGGCGGGTGATGGACCAAGAAACCCTTTCGGACCATTTATATATCCGAATGGGAGTGGATACCGCCCGCCATAGGGTGCCTAACCGCGCCCAAGGGGGAGGATTGCGAACCACCAAAGCGGTGGGCCCTTAAAAAGTTGGACAAGGACAGGCTGGAAGCAGCCGTGCTCTCGGCGACCTGGCCAGATGCACAAGCATCTCAGGACATCAATAGCCAGGTGGAATGGCTCGGAGAAACTATGGAGAGGGCGTGTGACTTCGCCATGCCCCGAGCCAAGCCCAGACCACGCAGGGCGGCGTACTGGTTCAAGCCAGACGCCGCTTCACTAGAGCGAGGAGGCGTGGTCTCGCCGAAGACACGAAGGCGGCGCTGGAGCAATACCGCAACGCGCGAAATGCTCTAAGCGCCGCCATCAGACGGACCAAGGCAAGAGCATGGGATGAGCAATTGCTCACCCTAGGCTCAGACCCATGGGGGCGTCCATACAAGATCATCATAAGCAAACCTAAACACTGGGCGCCCCCCGTGACGGAATCCCTGGACCCTCAAGTCCTAGAGGAAACTCTATCTACCCTCTTCCCGGTAGCAGACAGGGTTCCCGAACTCTTTGTTAAGGAACCCGTAAGCTGGGAAGAGGAATATGAGGTGTCCAGGGATGAAATAACCAGGGTAGTCAAAAGGTTAAGGGCACGAAGGAATAAAACCCCCGGCCCTGACGGTATCCCCGGTCGGGTCTGGGTCATCGCCTTGGCCCACCTGTCCGAGAACGTTCGACGGCTACTTACAGAGTGCCTCAAGCAAGGGTATTTCCCCCCAGTCTGGGAAAGGGCCAATGTGGTCCTCATCCTAAAAGGGGTAGGCCAGCGGGGACTCCCTCCTCGTACAGGCTCATATGCCTGCTGGACGAGATCGGCAAGCTATTCGAAAGAATAATGGCAAACCGACTCGTCTGGCATCTAAAGAGAGTGGGACCGGACCTCCACGAGGAACAATATGGATTCTGCAAGGGAAGATCGACCACGGATGCGATCCTCCGTGTCAGATCCCTCGTGGAATCCGTAACAAGTGAGGGCGGGGTGGTGGTGGCGATATCCTTGGATATCGTCAACGCGTTTAACACCCTGCCCTGGGAGAAGGTGAGGGATGCCCTTATACACCATGGCGTCCCCCAATATCTCGTGGAGGTTATAAAATCCTACTTTCGAAGTAGGGGCCTGGAGTACCATGACAGACACGGTACCTCACGAAGGAGAGATATGTATTGCGGGGTCCCGCAGGGGTCAGTTTTGGGACCCCTACTATGGGACATCGCATACGATAGCATCCTGCGTACTGCCCTCCCCCCCGGCGGCAACGTCGTCTGCTACGCAGACGACACCCTATTACTAGCTGGGGGTGGAGACTGGGGGGAGGCAAGGGCAATTGCCAATCTCGCGGTGGCCTGCGTTGTTAGGGCTATAAGGAGTATGGCTCTGAAAGTGGCCCCCAGAAAAACTGAAGCCATCTTCTTTCACGATGGCTCTCAGGGGGAGCCACCACAGACCCACGTCACGGTGGACGACACCCCCGTCCAGCTGGGTAAATCCATGAAGTACCTTGGACTCTGGCTGGACGGGAGGTGGAGATTTAGAGATCACTTTGATCGTCTGGTCGGGTAGGTCGACGGGGTAGCGGCTCTTAGCCGCCTGCTGCCCAATATTGGAGGACCGGACGATCGGGTACGCCGCCTGTACGCGAATATTGTCAACTCGGTAGCCCTTTACGGGGCACCGGTTTGGCGGGGCACCGGTCGGACGAAACGGTGGCCACTCGGCACATACGCGACGCACTGCGTAGAGTGCAACGCAGAGTGGCCATCCGTGTAGTCCGCGGATACCGGACGATATCGCACGCGGCGGCCTCGACCCCGGCGAGATTACCCATGGAGCTCGTTGCCGATGCACACGCCGGAGTGTACCGGCAGCTTAAAAAGCTCCAAAGTATGGGGGAGATCATCACGAACAGGGTACGGGGGATCTCTGGGCTCCAAGCCCGGCGACGGATGACGGAGGAATGGAAAAAGTATCTCTTAACCATTCCTCCGACTAATTCGGGGAGTAGAGTCGTCGGGGCCGTGAGGCCTGTACTGGAGGAGTGGATGGACAGGCCTCACGGCAAAATGTCGCACCTGACGCAGGTGCTCACCGGACATGGCTGTTTCGGCGAGTACCTGCACAAGATTGGGAAAGAGCCCTCAACGCAGTGCCACCATTGCGAACATGAGAGGGACACGGCGCAGCACACGCTGGAGTTTTGCCCAGCGTGGATGGAAGAGCGCCGTGCCCTCACCGACATAGTCGGTCTAGACCTGTCGCTCCCGACCGTCACTAACAAGATGGTCGAGAGAAGAAGAGAGAGAACGGGAGAGACGGGGGAGGCGGGGAAGAAGGGATCATACCCCCGAGTCCCGAGAGGACTCGGACGGGGACGACCCACCTGGTCGCCTGGGCGGGGAAGGGGTTCTCGCCGGGGCGGGGGTCGGGGGGAAGTCGAGTCCCACCCCACACATAGAGGAAACTAGCTTCCCCCTTACATAGAAAGGGGGATGATAGGGACGGAGGTTCGAGCGAGAGACTCGACCCCTCGTCCCGCCCCCGGGAGGGATACATAACTCCCTCCCGAGAGGGCGCGGCGTGGAGGTGTGGTCCCTCCGCGCCGCAACAACAAGGAAAGCCTCCTCTCCCTATAAAGGGAGAGGGGTAGGGGTCGTAGTCCGTAAAAATACGGACAATGACCCCACGGGTAAGGACAGGCGGAGGCCCTCCAGAAGTAATGCAATTGCTCGTTCCTGGAGGGCCTCCAAAAAACGCCCAAGATGGCCACCGCAGGGGTTTTAGTGAGTCGGAGGCACCTGAGCCCCTAAAACCCACATAACCCCACATCCCCGCGGGCATGGGGTATCTCCTAGGAGATTTCCCCTGCGTTACAAAAAAAAGGATGCAACAGTAGCGCGCATGCGCGAGCGCGCGCTGTGAGATGAAGAATAAGGAAACGGGGACTCGAGTTCTGGGAGCCATAGCATGCGGTCGTTTGCTGTACACGTGCGTGGTCTTCGAAGAAATATAAGTGTCTACTGCCTACAAACACGAGAACATTTCTGCCCAAGGAAAAACCCCTTCCTCTCCGCCCGATTTAACCCTTATCGGAACTCCTCGCACCGTTTCTGACCGAAACCTTACAGCTCAGAAGTGGGATATCCTTTGTCCTTGGGCAGACGTTTTTTGTTCTACACGCGTTCTCGAGTCCAGTATCGCGATTACGCATTCGCGGTTCTTCCATCTTCAAACAAAAATTTTTCCCGTGTGCTCTCGCGTGGTATCGCGATTACGCATTCGCAGTTCTTCCGTCTTCAAACAAAGATTTTTCCGTGTGCTCTCGCGTGGTATCGCGATTACGCATTCATGGTTCTTCGGTCTTCAGACCAAGAAGATTCTTCCGTGTGCTCTCGCGTAGTATCGCGATTACGCATTCGCGGTTCTTCCGTCTACAAACCGAGAAGTTTGGATTGCACGTGCCCGCATTGAGTGGTATGGTTAGGCTCTCGCGGTTTTGTCATTCCCTAGAAACAGCTAAAAGAGAAAAGGAGGGAAGCAAAACACGCGTTTCGTTGTGATCGGTGAAGTGCGCGACTGTGCCGTCTTTTTGCGGGTTGGCGAGTGCCCGTCTCGTGGCGTGATTCACCGCCATATTGACTTTAGTTCCGCGGGCAATCGGAGTGGCGCATATCTCTCTTGTCTTTTCGCGCCAAATGACTTTCGCGTCGGCTGGCGCGGAGCACGGATATTCTCTATCTCTCGTCTACGCGTGTGTTAATACGCGCTACAGTGGTACGGGTCAAGCAAGGCATAGTAGTGAATAGAATATGTCACTAACGGATACAGCAGTCGAGTTGGCAAGGGAGCGGCTTAGTCAGATGACCCTTCCGGACCTCCAGCAGGAAGGAAAAAAATACGGAGTGAAGCTAGCTACTGATAATACCGAACAGTAGGTCGACAGCATCATGGGTTATTTAATAAGGAACAATTCATTCATGCAGGCGGACAAGCCCGGTCATCGGAGGCGATTGGTGAGCCGAACAAACCTCGGTCATCGGCTGCAGGCAATGTCTTATACCCAGATAGAGCACCTGATATTCCACTGTTTGATACAGCCACTCAATCAACCTCGACAGAAGACCCCTCATCTCAAACTTTTTCTCTCTTAAGGGAGCAGTTACAGCTGCAAAAAGAACAGATGCTGCAACAGAATTTTATGCAACAAATGTTCATGTCACTGTCTGTTGGTAAAGGAAATACGTACAGACACGTTTCAGTTTCTTCTTCTCCTCTGATTGATTTTCAAGAAATGTAGAACTCTAACTCCAACCATTTTTCAGATTCCTCGATTTCTGCCACCGGTCAAGGAGTTAAATTTTTATCATTGGCAATTTCTCACTTTGGCGGCACGGAGGACGAGGACATAACATTATGGTTGGAAAAAATAGAGACAATAGCAGCAAACCATAATCTCTCACCCATGGTTAGATTGTCAGCAGCTACCGCCAAATTGGATAATGTAGCCCGACGATGGTTTGATTTGAGTTCCGGAGACGTCAACAAATCCTGGGATTCTTTCAAAGAATCTATTACACGAAGGTTCAAGAGAAGAGTTCTCTTCAATGTGCACATACAAAAAGTCGAGAATAGAAGGTGGAATATTGCATCAGATACATTTCAAGAATATGCAATGGATAAGTTGGCATTAATGCATCCCTTGAAGCTCAAGGATAATGATGCCATACATTTCTTGATAAACGGAATCAACAATATTGCGTTAAAGTCAGCAGCAGCAACTATCCATGCTGACTCCATCGACCATTTCTTGGACGAGATGCATCACATAACCTCGGTTTGCACGGACTCTCTCCGCAAAAATATTTCCACCAGCGTTAGATTTGAAAAACCTAAGACCAACACATCAAGTTTTGGCAAACCCAAGGCGGGGGACGAGGACAACTCTAAGAGCATTCTTCAGAAGCAGGATAGTTTCTGCGTATACTGTCGCAACAAAGGACATCAGCGCGAAGACTGTTTTAAACTCAAAAGGAAGAAACAACTCCAGAAGACGGTTTCTTCCCCAGCTGTGTCGGCTGTAGCAGCAGTTTTAGAGCCCGTGACGGACTCCTCATCCGTAGTAGCATCAGTCAACAGCGATAATGGTAAGAGAATTATATCCGAAGATTCCATCCTCAGAGTTACGCGATTGAACGATATCGACTGTAATTTAGTAGCACTCTTCGATACGGGTAGTCCGATTTCTTTTATTTGCCCAACAACTTTTAACGAATTTTTTGACTCGTCTAAGATTTCTTTTAATAAGCATGGCCAAATTTACAAAGCGCTTAATAATACACCAATTTCTACTCACGGGCTAATATCTTCTAGTATGCAGTTAGAAGCCTTACCCGATTTAAAATTCTCTATTGATTTCCACATTCTGGGACACGATTTCTCTTCGGGTAATTTGATCATCGGTAGAGAGTTTCTAATAAATCATAATATTTCAATTACCATTAACCCGAATAAAAACGAGACCGATTTACGGGTCGAATTATTTTCAGAAATAGCTTCTATTGAAGCTCTCAATTTCCCCTCTGAGAATTGTATAGCTCACTTATCAGATATTGACATTGATTTTAGCCCCGAGTCGAAACAAGAGCTGATAGCCGTTATTCGAGAAGTATACAATACTGAAGTTCTTCTGGTCGAGGACGATTTTTCGGTTAAGGTTGCATTAAAAGACGAATCGGTTTATGCTTACGCTCCTCGAAGATTTGCATGGGCTGAGCGTACGCAAATTAGAGAGATCACGGACGACCTGTTAAAGAGGAATATAACCAAATATAGCACGTCACCCTATTGCGCAAGGGTGGTTCCAGTGAGGAAAAAAAATGGTACTATGCGGCTGTGTATAGATTTGAGACCTCTGAACGGTAGAGTAATAAAACAAAAATACCCGTTTCCGTTTATAGAAGACTGTCTCGCCCGGTTGAATAATAAGTCGGTATTCACGTTGCTAGATTTGAAGGATGGTTTTCACAATATCAAGATTTTTCCGGATCACACAAAATATTTCTCGTTTGCCACACCGGATGGCCAATTCGAGTACATTAAACTTCCGTTTGGTTTCTGCGAAGCACCGGCGGAATTTCAAAAAAGACTAATCCAAATCTTGCGATCTTTAATTATTAATTACAGAAAATAAAATCATTGTGTATATAGATGACATATTGATCCCGACCACTACCGTCGAGGATAACCTTCAAATCTTAAAGCAAGTGATGTTATTGCTCAAGCGACACAGTTTTCAGCTGAATTTTGATAAGTGCCTCTTTTTGAAATCAACCATCGAATATTTGGGATATATAGTTTCCCCAACTGGAATCTCTGAACACAAGACATATAGAAGCGGTCAAAAACTTCCCTATGCCAAAAAAAATTGTCGAAGTTCAGAGATTTTTGGGGGTCACCAATTACTTTAGAAAGTTCATTAAAAATTATGCTTTTAAAGTTAAACCTCTCACTGACTTGCTAAAAAAAAGTCTTCCACTTTCAATATCGATAATACATGTATAGCGGCATTTGAGTCTTAAAGACGAACTAGTCTCCTCTCCGGTCTTATGTATTTATAACCCACTCGCTGCCACGGAGGTCCATACGCTAGTAGCACAGCAATAGCTGGTATACTACTACAAAAACAACAAACCAATGTTTGGGTCCCTATAGCCTACTACAGTCAATGTATCAATAACGCAGAAAAAAACTACCATAGTTTTGAGCTGGAAATGCTTGCAATTGTTAAAACAATAGAGAGGTTTCACATTTATCTCTATGGCCTTGATTTTGTGGTCATTACCAACTGTAATGCAATAGTTCATGTCAATTAATAAAGCTTGTTTGAATCCTAGGATTGCAAGATGGATTCTAAAATTACAAGATTACAAATTCAAAGTGATGCATCGGGATGGACGCCGCATGGCACATGTGGACGCATTGAGCAGAGTCGTCTGCTTCACAGATTCTATCCCCTTAGAAAAGGAGTTGCAATATAGATAGTTACAAGACTCCAAACTCAAGCTATTGGCTGACAGTCTTGAACGGGAGGATCATGAAAAGTACGAATTGATCGATGGGTTGATATTTAGAAGAGGTATTATATTTATAAAAATAGATTTGTGGTGCCTGGAGATCGATTATGTATCTTAAAATATGTTGAAAATGACAAAAGTGAGCTCTCACTTGATTGGGTGACTTTCATCATAGTGAAAATACGAAAGAACTCGCATGAAACTGTTCGGCAAGAAATTCTGTGTCGAATAACGTCAAAATCGTGCTTCAGCGTTGTTCTATATTCTCTGTATCACATACCTCGAGAAAGTTACGTATGTAAAGATGAATTTTTTTATTGCTGTGATAGTAGAAGACGACGATAATGATAATAAAAGACAACAAAAATATCAAAATGTTATAAGGAGGCAATTAAGAGATGCTTTAAATCCGTTTGATACGCCAGAGAATACATTTATGAAACTATACAGGTATAAATAAATTTTTATTATAAATTTCACTTGCAGTATATATATTAAATTATAATTTGCATATACATTGAATATTCATCTATATTTGAAATTAAATTTACTTGTTATAATATGTATAATCCCATATATCTTTAAGGTAATTTTTATATATTTTAGGTTAAATAAAGCCAACTATGGAACTAATAGAAGAATTGATACCTTTTATGCCAGTTAAAAAAAGAAAGACAGCAATTTCATCACAATTACTGGTTATTTTTTTTTAAATATTTTTCTTCAGCTTTCCTATTTTATTTAAGTATTCTTATAGTGTTTTCTACTTGATTTAAACTGGACACTCAATGCTCAACAAGTACCAAATGTTTATATTATATTTAGTGAGACTTTCTCAGTTTTTATTGCTTTACGCATTCGAATTATTTATGCATTGATGTTTTTATTGTTGTACTGACAATGAATGCAACTTTTTAACATTATTCTTTCTAAAATGGAGAAACTATATAGAGAAGTTTTGCTAAATGGAATATAAAAGTTGTACTCATTGTGCACTGAGTGCGCAGTTTTTATCAAGTAGAAAATGCTGTTTGTTTATATAATTTTTAAAATCTTAATTTTTATTTTGTTTTAGATATTTGCAACGCTTAATTTTCTCGCATCAAGTTCTTATCAAAGAAGAACTGGACAAGATTATTTATCAAGCATGTGTCAGACTTCCATTTCTGTTGCTATTCATGCCACTGTGAATGGCAAGGTTGAGGTGTGAATGGTTAAGATTATCACAGTACATTTCATAACTTTATATAATAATAAAAGATTTTTAAATACTAGTTTTTTATTAACATATATTGTTTTATATAAAATCAAAATCTTAATAAAGACAACTTTTGTAACACCGCGTTAATTTTATTCAAACATGTTGAAAAAGGAAAGCAAATTAATCGAAATAAACTAAAAAATCATATTAATCAAAATCTTAATAAAGACAACTTTTGTAACATGTCGCATTAATTTTATTCAAATATGTTGAAAAAATAAAGCAAATTAATCAAAATAAACTAAAAGATCAAAATATTAATAAAAATAAACTAAATAAATTCAAATGTGTTTATCACAGAATATCTTTGATATTGTGTGCGTATATCTTTGGTAATTTTTTTAATGAGTAATTCGTTAGACAGTATCTATATGGTAAATCTTTTAAGGATTTATCAAATACTGTCCACCAATTTCTTCTCGCATAGATAATATTATTATTTATAATAATATTATTATTTAAATTCTGTAGTTCTCACAAAATACCTTTATCAATTGCTAATTTTTCTTTGTTTAATTGAAGTTTTTCTTGTTTTAGTTCCAGCATTTTTTGTTTTAAATTTTCCGATATAGAAGATTTCCTTTCTAACAGGTTCATTGCACTTGCCATAAGTTTTGGTTTCTTCATAACTAAATAAAGAGATGTTATTTAAAAAACTTATTATACGTGTAAATATTAATAAATTTTTTTTATTTAAATTGTTTAAACCTTCAGAATATTTTGTCGATGCAAGTCCCTTTGCACTTGAAGCTGCAGATTGCCTGATTATCTTGCTCCTATTAATTACATAAAAAAATAATATGAAATCCCATCCACGATTTCAAAAAATTGAAGTACTATATCATAAATAAATGATAATACATACTAAAGCGTTATTGTCGTTTTCAATATCAGATGATAAATTGAATAGCGTTCATAACTTTTGATTTATTCGTACCTAAAGGAATGTAATTAAAATATTTATTATACATATAAATATTAATAAATTTATTATTAATTAGATTTTTACCTTTATTATTAATTAGATTTTTACCTTTATTCTTACCTTTTAAATATTTTGTCGATACAAGTCTCTTTGCACTTGAAGCTGCATAGATTGCCTGATTATCTTGCTGCAATTAATTACATTAAAAAATAATATAAAATCCCATCCACGATTTCAAAAAATTGCAGAACTATTTATTAAAAAATTGCATTACTATTTATAAAAAGAATTGTAGTACTTACTGAAGCGTTATTGTCGTCATCAATTTCAGATGAACTGAATGTTTCATTGCCAAAATGTTGATATAGTGCCAAATCATTCTGATTTGGCATTCGAGATGAAATGGGTTGAGGATGTAGTGTTAACTGATTTGGCACTACATCTTCAAATCCACCTTCTGGTATTCCTGTTAGGCCAGTAGCGTCTGGAGTTAAAAAGTCCAATAAACCCTGTTCAATTGATGTTAAGTGTAGATTTTTAGCAGGTGATCCACCACCTGTTCCCATCATATGGGTTTTCTGTTTTGCAATTTTCTTTAATATGTTGCATTTACAATCTCTCCATGTCTAAATGAAAAAACAAAGATGAGTAATAAATAATAATTTAAAATACTTAAAAATAAAAAACAAATATTACATAAAATTAAATAGATGTAAACTAACTCGCTAGTAATTTACCACAGATTTTGTTAAAGACTATTAGATTTATATAAAACACTAATAAAATTTTATGTAATAAAATTACTTTGGCCCATTCTTTAGCTGATTTACATGGCCCACATCCAGCTGTATTTAATATTTTCGTTAATCTCTCCCACAGTTCATCCTATAAATGTTTAAAAGTTAAAGATTGTAAGATTATATGTTTTTAGGAAATCTAAAATAATAATATTTATTACGTTATTAGTCGCAATATTCATTAAATATTATTTTAAGCCATATTACTAACATTTCGATTTTTTAATTTATTCTAATACTATCCTATTTATCTATTTCTTTTTACTATTTTTTATGTACTTTATTTTTTGTGCTTGTGGTCTATTAGTGCTAAGAAAAATTATTTTAAAAAGCAAAAGAAAATAAAGGGAAAATATAGTGACTAACGCGCAGATGGTTGAAAAGAAATACTATTACTATTCATAATACTTACCATTTTTCGCTTATTTTCATTATTATATCTTAATCACCCCCGACCAAAATCCGGATGTTTACTCATAATATCTAACATAATATCTTTTTGTTTTTCTGTAACATTCATTATTCTTATTCACACCGTTCCCACTGTAGAGGTTATAAAGATATCACTGGATTCCATAAAGTACATATATGCACGCATATACGCTTCACATATTATGACGTGTGCTCCCGTGAATCTAGGGATATCGTATTTTTACCTTGCTCATAGCCAATCGCGCGTATTTCTTCACGTGAGATGAACGTGCGAAAAGTGAGAAAAATCGACATAGATACACAATCGATCCCCTGATTCCATGGTCACCAACATTATTCGTGTCTATCATGACGATATGGCACATTGCGGGTTAGAGAAAACAGTGCAAGGCATTGCCAATAGTTATTGGTTCCCATCATTTAGAAAGAGAATTCGTAACTATATCGATAATTGTTTAACATGTTTGGTGGCTAATTCGGCTTCCAATTCGCGCGAGGGT
This sequence comes from Prenolepis imparis, assembly GCF_030444845.1. NCBI lineage: Eukaryota > Metazoa > Arthropoda > Insecta > Hymenoptera > Formicidae > Prenolepis > Prenolepis imparis. Next base: position 15,052,536 of record NW_028141170.1, read on the forward strand.
GAACTCCAAATTACAAACACGCCATCCCTGCTTTTCGATATCATACATATTGACCATTTTGGACCGATTAAGGAGTCAATGGATGACTATAAACATATCTTAGTTGTCGTGGACGCTCTCTCTCGCTTCACTTGGCTGTTCCCCACAAAAACAACAAATTCTAGAGAAGTTATTAAGGCTTTATCTACTTTATTTCATAATTTTTGTTTTCCAGCCTCGATTATTTCAGATAGAGGCACGGCGTTCACCTCGGACGAATTCACCGAATTTCTTAGAATCTATAAAATTAAACATCATCTGGTGACCGTGGCGGCCCCATGGGCCAATGGATTAGTTGAGAGGATCAACGGATTTTTAAAATCATCCCTCAGAAAATTGGTTGACGAGCAACAATTTTGGAACATACATCTGGATACAATCCAGTATGTGATTAATAATACGTACCACTCAACTTTGAAGGCCTCCTCCTCTAAAATTCTGCTAGGCGTCGAACAGCGCAATAACGCTGATATTGAACTAGTTAACACCCTTAATTCAATCGCTAAAACTAAATTGAACTTCGTAGAAGATAGAGAAACTTGCCGCGAATTGGCTTTAGAGGCCACTAACAAAATTGTGCGAGAGAAAAGTGATTACGCGAGCGAGAAGTACCGCGACGGCAGACGGTGAATCAGTGATGCAAGATTTCACGCGCGACAGCCACTTCGCGACAGCCATCTTGCAGTGGAGGAGGTAGGTCGGCAGCGCAGAGCGCACCGAAAAGATGAGAACCCTTGTCCTTCGAACATATGTAGAAGAGGACAGGTATATATCTTTTGTCCTTTATTTTCTTTTGATAGAATAGAGCTATGAATTTCGAGCGAATCCGGAATACTGGCGATAGCGAGTAGGCGATGCGACCCAATATGCAAAAAGAAAATATAAAATATAAAAAATATATTTAATATTATAAAATAATATTAATAAAATTAATATCAATAAAATTACGATGATTATCGTTATCAATTAGCTCTACTAAAATTTAAACAAGGAATCAATGGTTAGATTGGCTATGAGAGCTCAAGCACAGTTAATGAGGTGCGACATTTATTCCATGAGTATTTTCTTGCGGAATACGATTAGAAAAATATGTATAATTGGCGTACGTTTCGGCTCTTTTTTTGAGTCTTCATCAGCGCAAAGTAAGTATAAAATAATAAAATTACAATCATTGGATTAAACTCTTATAATTACGCATTATGGTGTCGGGAAAACTACAGTTATGTTTTACGTCTTCAAAGGCAGCTGTGTATTGTATATTATGTGGCTGCATCTGAGATTTAAGTATGTTATTACTCTTATTTATCAATAATCAGACGATATGTGTGAGGAACATATACCTCATCTACTTACAAATACGATATCGCAGTTGCCATCGCAGTATACAGATGTAGTCTTTTTTTGTTTTTTTAAAATAAAAAGAATATCGACTTGAAAAGGAATGCACAGACAGAAGTAGTATAATAATTGTCTATTTCAACGACAATAATTCGACTAGTGTCGAGAGTGGTTAAAGCCAACATAAATAGGTCTTTATCGTTAACAATAGTCAGGATAACAAAACAATATAAAAGGTCATCTATACAAGGGCGTTAAAAAGTATAATAAAATTAAATATAAATACAATGCAAATGAAATATAAATATGATGCGAAATTAAATGTGGATAAATTAGAATGTCATCTAAAATAATAATAACGGGAAGTTTTTTGTCTGTATGAAGTCACATATAAATTAGTCTAACATATAGGTAAAATTAATGTCAATTTAAATAGTCCTGAATTAAAACTATAAGACCTAGGTCAGAATAGTTTGATAAATTTGGAAATCATTAAAGACAAATCAATATATCGAGAAATTAATTACTGCTGTCCTTATATTTTAGGAAGTTTATTAATTAGAGGCGAATATATGTCTGGTAAACGTTCCGTGTCCGTCTGTAAATTTATACTACTTTGTTGTCTCTTTATGAACAACATTTATGACGTTAATCTTTTAGATAATATTGGTTCTCTGTCTAATATCTGAACATCATCCCATCTAAAATCGTGATCAAATTCACGTCTGTGTTCCGTTATAACAGAACGATTTGCAGTGTTCCACCTTATGTGATTAAGATGTTCTTTAACTCTCGTCTTTAACTGCCTACTCGTTTGGCCAACATAAGAAGCATCACAATTATTACATTCTATTTTATAAACTGTGTTACAACAGTTGATATTTAGTAGAGGGTCTTTATGGACTTTAATAAGGTCGTTCATTTTATTAAGGCCTGTATATGCAATTCTATGATTAATTTTTTTCACTGTGTTTTTAAATTTTTCCGAAATGATGGGAACATAAGGTATGACAACAAAATTTTGTTCTTCGTTCTGCTTACAAGTAATTTTTTCTTCAATTACATGTTTTTTATTATTAAGTATCGCATGTAAACAGCTACGCATTGTCTCGAATATTAATTCAAGAGGATAACAATTATCCAATAGGACCCTGATGCATAATTCCAAGTTTTTTGGTGGTATTGTGGATGAGACAAAGAGACTGCTCTGTCTACTAGGCCTATTATGGTGCCGCGTTTCTGGCGTATCGGATGTTGTGAATGAAAATTTAAGTATCTTCCAGAAAACGTGTTTTTATGAAACCAATCAAATGTGATGTTACTATTGTTTAAAATTAATGTAAAATCTAAAAAATTCAATGTACCTTTTGTTTCAACTTCTATGGTAAATTGAAGACGTGGATGGAAAGAATTAAGGATCCTACGAGTATTATTGAATTCAGAAGGAGGGGAAGTAAGTATGATATCATCTACATATCTAAAATAAAAGGATGGTTTAAATTTGAACATTTCTAAGGCGTTTTTCTCCAAGTCTTGCAGGACAATATCTGCAATGATAGGAGATAATGGAGAGCCCATTGGCGTCCCGAATGTTTGTATATAGATGACATCATTAAAGACAAAAAATGTCGAATCCAATATAAATTTAACCGCTAAAAGAAATTTATTCTGTGGAATGCAACACTTTTGCGTTATAAATTGCCATCTCCTCAAAATGCTGTCCATAGCAAGATCTGTGGGTAATTTTATTATTTTATACTTACTTTGCGCTGATGAAGGCTCAAAAAAAGAGCCGAAACGTATGCCAATTATACATATTTTTGTAATCGTATTCCGCAAGAAAATACTCATAGAATAAATATCGCACCTCATTAACTGTGCTTGAGCTCTCATAGCCAATCTAACCATTGATCCCTTGTTAAAATTAATATATTTTAAACATAAATTAAGTAACTTATATTTAAAATTTTAATTAAAAATAATTATTAATTAATAATAATTATAATTAATAATTATAAGTATATTTTATATATAAAAATCCACTCTTGGCCAATATATACGCCTTTCTATTAAAAAAGATTTTTTATCTTTAAAGAAATAATTGTAATAAAATAATATTTTAATTTATAAATATTGTTTAAGATTTTATTCTTTTTATTCCCTATTTATTTTGTACTAATGTACGACGTACATATTGTTGCTCAACGGAAACCGCGAGAAGGTGGTGGTTTCTTCCGTCAAAAAATTTAAAATATTGTATATTGGGAAATGTCATTATTAAAAAAATATTAAAATTATAAAATAATAAAAATAAATAAATAAGTAATTAAAATAAAAAAAAATTAATAAAAAAATTAATAAAATAAATAAAAAAGAAATAAAAAGTCAATTATATATAATTAATTAATAAAAAGTGAATTGCATCCCATTATACTTCGTCATATAAATATATTATGTGTATGTGTGTGTGTGTATATATATATATACATATATGTTTACATTGTATGCATATATATATATATATATATATATTATATATTATATACATATATGCATATAATTGTATACGTATATATATATATATATTTATTTATATATATATTTATTTATATATATATTTATTATATATTTATATATACAATTTTCTTACATGCTTATAAGCATGACGTCTTTTAAATAAAATGTATTATTAATAAGACGAGGGACCAGGTATGTCGGCAACATCAGCGTCTGCAGCATGTAGCTTTAAAATATTTTTATTTTTTTTACAGCAGTAGCATATAATTTGTCCGCCGACATAAGAAACAAATGTTTTTCATTAACTTGCATGTTTATAGCTGTTTCTCCCCTCGTCTTTAATGCAGATTTAAATACACAAATAGCATTAACAGAAGCCGACGAAAATTTATTACGTTTTTTTGTTTTTACATTATTTAAAAGAGAAAACATTCTCTCCGGATCGGCATTAGAATTTGGAAGCGATCTAATAGTATTTATAACATTTTTTAAATTAGGATATTTAGCATTATTATTGGTGTCTCGACGTTGTAAAATTTCTTTCCAAGCATTATCAAAATTTAATTTAGTGAGGCTTTGTTTTTCTTCCATTGTAAAATCTGATGCTAATGCAATCCATTCTTTTTTTAAAGCATCTTCATCAAAACCGCTAATAGTTTTAATGACGAAAGAAACGTTATTGAATGATGTTTCTCTATTATAAAATAAGCTTACAAATGGTTGAAAAACTATTAATTGTGATAAAAATGTGTCATTTATTGGTAATCTTTTACGAATTTCTTCTGCAGCAGTCACATAAAATGTTAAACAATTTTCTCGAATAATTTTAACAATGTCTACGTGACCTTCCAGTAGTAATTCGTTAAGATATTCCTCACATTCTGAACCCAAAGTAAGATCTTCATTAAGATCTTTTTGATTCTCCTTTAGAGAGAATGCAATATTTGCAAAAAATGGTTGTAAATGCTCTTCTTTTAAAAAATTTTTGCAGATTTGGAAAAGAAATTTTTTGGATTTTGGTTGTAATAAATGAATTCTGGTTTCTAATGATTGAAAAAATGCATTAAATGCATTAAAGAAATTTAAAGTATATTTAAAAAAAGAAAATAAGCTTTTAGTTCTACGTTGTTCATCATAGACAGTAGATATTCTCCAGAATTTTTTTTTTCCCTTACAATCATTTCGGTAAGAAAATATTTAATTGTATCTCAAGATTCAAGAAGTTCGACACATAAATAATGAGACAGCCAGCGTGTATCACATAATTTAAATATTTTGCGATTTGTTTCTTGAAGACATTCACAAAATTCTCTGAAAATTGCTGTACATTTTGGGCTGCTGTTCAAATAATTAGAAATTTTTTTTATAAATTCATTGCAATACGCAGGTATTTTATTACCTGCAGTATGCTAATGCAGCGGAGTGGCAAGGGCATGTTAAAGTTAGTAAACGTGGACATAGTTCTTCCAACTTTTTTTTGAACGATAAATATTTCCCTGTCATAACAGATGCGTTATCGCACGATAAGGCAACAATATTTGGAAATGGTATCTGCAGTTTTCACATTTCACATTTAAATGCCTGAAACAACCCTTTTCTGCGCTTGAATCTTTGGCATCAATATCGATTAATTTGACTAATTGCGAGCGAACATCTAATGTCTCCGAATCAACGTATCGGACAAAAAAAGTCATCCATTTATTATTAGATATGTCTGATATTTCGTCAATAAAAACTGAAAACTTTGTATTTTGAATTTTATTGACGACACGATCCGTCTCAATCGGACACAAAACGTTTGTAATAATGCTTTTACATTTCGTTCGACTCATGCTCATGCTTTTCATACGTCAGGATCTTCTCCTATTTGTTGAAAAAATGTAAGAATCTCTGTTGCATTTTGATGAGAAATGTTTTTATCAGCAATTAATGCTGCATATCTGATTTCCGCGGATTTTTTACGCTCATTAAATGGCAAAAGAGATTTATTTTGCATATTTAAATCTTCTAAATTTGATTGATTTATTTCTAGATATTTTTTATATATATTTATATGTGTTTTGGATTCTGCATGACGATGAGTAGGAATACTAGGCCGTGTTCTAACCCAGGTACTCCGAGGGGGGCGCGGGGCGGGGGGGTTCTCCGGGGCGGGGGGGTTCTCCGTGGCGAGGGGGTATGACGTCACGCGGGGCGTGGGGGGATTTTGTAGGCGAGGGGGATGACGTCACGCGGGGCGGGGGCGCTTATCGCTGTGCGGGAGACGCTTATCGTGTATTGTTTTTCATAAACAAAACAGCGTATTGTATTACTTTGAATTATCTAACATGTTTTATTAAAAACAAAACAAACCGCAAATTGAGCGCCGATATTCGGCCGCCCTCGCGGTACTTCCCCTCCCCTCCCCCATAAGATAACGCGCTTTGGCGGTACTTCCGCCCTCCCCCGCCCCTGCCCATATGTGACGTTTCTTCCTCATTATTTAGGAAGAATTCTTTTGCGATAATTTTGCCGACATTCGGCCGCCCTCGCGGTACCTCCCCCTTCCTTCCTCCATCTGAGGGGATCTTGGGAGGTCGCGCTTATCGTAATGAACACGTCGGGACGTGTTTTTTTTTCGCGGTAAAAGACCGTGTTGCATTACGCGCCGATATTCGGCAGCCTTTGCGGAACCTTTCCCCTCCCTCTAAGCGGAATTCTTTCTCATTGTTTAGGGAGCGCCGATGTCCGGCCGCTCTGTGTCAAAAGCGATAACGTGATGAAGGGAGATCACCTTTCTGATATGTAATTAAACAATCCATTAATCATGAAGAGGGGAAGAAATGATTAGACGAAATAAGGACTGCTGCCACTTCAAACCATAGTACGTAATTTGCAAGCGCACAGATACGTCGGTCGAAAAAAGTAAAGCGGGTGCAAGTGCTCTATAGAACGTGATTTTAAAAAGTGTGGAAAAATTGTGTAATAATGTGTCAAAAATGGAAAATAATAATTTCGAGGCAATATTAGACGAGTCGTCTGATGAAGATCACGCGCTGTCGGATGACAGTAATTATATTAGTGATTGCAGTGAGAACCTTACGGATATTCACGACAAGGTAGTGGACAATTCACAAATCCTTGCGCTAAACGGACGTACAAAAGTTTGTACCATATACTTTTATTATTCGACGGGTACTGATCTAGCTCTATGTACTACATGTATGATCTCTATTCAAGACTTCGGGCACATGTATGCTTTTTGGAAGCATGTGATTCAATTACACGACGCAGTGGAGAGTCGATGGTGCTGCAATTGTAAAAATCCATTGTATATAATAATTCCATGCGATATGTGCCCTATTTGCACACAATAAACTGTTTAAAAATTAAAACACTTAAAGTGAGAACTCTGAAAGTGAAGATGGCGTCTCAGGAAAGATTGAAGAACATTCCAGTGACTTCGATGGTGCATTATTTAAGAAATCGCGAACTTGATGTGCAAAAACCTCAAGCAAGAGATGTGACCCATTTTCTGCAATTTCATGAAAGGAAATTAATGAGAACTACCGTATGTAACTGCGTCATATCATCTAAACACAACCGAATCGCGTGTTTTCAGCGTCGATATCAAAAGATATTGCATTTTTTAAGTGGACAAGTGATAGTTGAAAGGAACCCAATGAATATACCATTGCCACCATGGCCACCATTGCTATTGCCATCCAATCAGATCAAATCAGATGTGTTGTCAGAACATAATATTCCGGATGCGGACCTAGAAAACGATTAGTTGGATGTGAGGGGACCGAGATTATATTGTAAGTATTTTTTTTTAATTTAAAAATTATTAAAATAATTAATAAAAAATTTTTGTCTGTCATAGAAGGAGCATCCACGGCGCAGCCCCCACCATCGCCTGCCGCCCGACCGTCTTACCGCCTCGCAGCTACCGCTGCACCTCCGCTTGCCGCCCCACCGCCCGGTCACCCCGCGGCCGTTATCACATCCACTGCCGGAGGGGTCTATTTCATATTATTAATTTTTATCATTTATAATATTAATTCATTTTATTATCTATTACTTTTTTATATATTTTTTATTTATATTTTAAATACTATACTCTTTTTTAAATTTTATATTCTTATATTTTAAATTCTATACTCTTTAAATTTTTATATTCTTATATTATTCCTTTTATATTTAATATCAATTATTTGATATATTATTTTTATATATTCAATTTTTTCTTATATTCAGATACACCTGTATTACACGCATATATAATTAAAAATTATTAATATTAAAAGAAAAATATATTTATTGTAGAATATCTCTCGCGCTCTTCGCCGCTACATCTCTCTCTCTCGCGCGCTATCTCTAGTAAACGCTTCACGCTCTCCTAAAGCGTTTGCTCTCTCGCGGTCCCTAGCGTCGCGCTATCTTTCTCTTTCATGTACCTCGCCGAGCCATCTCTTTCTTCTCTCGCGCGTCATCTCTCGCGCTCTTCGCCGCTACATCTCTCTCTCGCGCGCTATCTCTAGTAAAGCTTCACGCTCTCTCTTCTAAGCGCTCTCGTGGTCCTTTTCGAGGGTATAAACAAAATAGTATGACAGTGAGCGCAGGCAGCTCGAATTTATAAACAGATATTTATCACTATGGTATTCCTTTGTGGAAAGTTTGAGATGGAGCTGAAGCTTATGGAGAGAGTCTGTCTCCACATCAAAAAGTTTCGAACAGTCGCCGAGCGAAGTGCCAGTGTAAGTGCTAGAATAAAGTGTTAAACAGTTTTTAAAAAAATGGAATTTACTGGAGAGATATTTGGGCGGCGCTTCTTTGAATCGCTAATTACGGGACTATTCCGGAATGTCCCCTTCCTGGGGATACCATATATATTTCGAGATGAGTTTGAAGGAAGACGATTCATTGAATGTGTCGTAAGGGCCATATTCTGCCTCTTCGCAATCCCGGTAAGGCTTATTATTATATACATATATATTAATTTTTTTTTATTTTAATTTATTTAATTTTTGTTTTTAATTTAATTTTCTTATGTTGTTTTTATTAATTATTAATGATATTAATATTTTTTCCAGAGCTTTATGATGTCTGACGTTCAAATTGATGGTTTTGTGAATATAGAAAGAAGGAGAGATGTGAGGTACTGGCGGCGGGTGGATCGTGAACTTCATGATTGGTTGTGGAGTGACCTCCCCGAACAAAACAATGATCATTTCGATTATGAGGATCGCTTCAACTTGAGAACAATGTTTGGGGAGGAGCCATATCCAGAGGATGAAGATTGGAATTGGTATGTGTCTTTCTTTTAATAAATTAAAATATTAATATGTAAATAATAATATATTTAATATATAATTTGTTGTAGAAGAAGCCCTACCCGGTCGCACCACCGCTTGCCGCCTTGCCGCCCCCACCATCGTCGGCACAGCCGCCCGGCCGCCTCACCGCCTCGCATCAATCCGCCGCCGCTCCACCATAGTCGGTTCAACCGTAGCCACCACCACCACCGACAATTTTTATATATATATTATAATATTCATTTATATTCTTATCTTTATATTCTTATCATTATATTCTTATCTTTATATTCATTTATATTTTATATCCATTTTATATCCATTTTATATTCACATTTATATATTCACATTTAAATTCACATTTATATATATTTATATACATTTATATCCATTTATATCCATTTATATTCTTTTAAACACACACACACACACAAACACACACACACAAATGTATAATACACATTTATTCATAATTAAAAATAATTGATATTAAATTAATATATTCATTTTAAAAATTCCTGTTCTTTTCCCTCACAATGTCATCTCTCGCGTGCGCCTCTCGCTCTCATTCTCTCGCGTTCATATCGCGCTCTCTCTTTCTCTCCTAAGCGCTATCTCTCTAGCAGTCCCTAACCTCGCGCTATCTCTCTCTCTTTCATGTTTCTCGCTGCGACACCTCTCTTGCGGTCCCTAGTCTCCTCTAAGCGCTATCTCTCGCGATCCCTAGCCTCGCAGTCCCTAGCCTCTCGGTCCCTAGCCTCTCAGTCTCTAGCGTCACGTTCCCCCTTCCCCGCATGACGTCATCACCCGCAAGGACAAAGCAACTATTGGGGAGCTATACGTATAAGAGCTGGAACTGCTTACGGGTGGGAGAAAGAAGGAGATTGGAAATGCGTGCAAAGAAATTACATCATAATTTAAACTTAAAAACTCTTTTATTCTTTTACATATTTTTTTCTTACATATTTTTTTCTTACATATTTTTTTCCTACATATTATGAACTAAAAAGTAAAGTTGCCAGCTCACAATCGATGAGCTGATGCTTGTTGAAGGCGTCGCTAGCGTGTATTACATTAACTTCTTTATTATCCTTTACAGTGGACGCGATATTTGAAAATTGCGTAAACTTGATATCGACTGTATTGGTAATTTTAACTAATCGGTCAAAAGTTACATCGATGCATGGATCGAGATCGAACATACGGTGTAACGTCGATTCGATCATCATCATGCATACATTTGAAGATCCAAGATTAACTTGGCGTCGTTAATCGTACGAACTCGCACTGTTAGTGGTCCAAGGCTTATAAAACTGTAGGTATCTTTAGAGTCGTTTCGAAGCAGATTCTGAATATTGTAACGTTGCTCGTAGAGTCCCTTCCACGCTTCGAGAGATAGTATCAGTTCCTTTCCTCGATGATCTCCTATGGCGATTTCCAAGTAACTCGGTGGATCCACTTTGATACCAATTTCGAGGAATTTAAATCCCATAGCTGTCAATGCATATCGTTTGCATAGTATACGAACCGCATGAGGCTTTAATGAAAAGCTGTAAAAATGAAATTAGTTTAAAAATAAAACAATTTGTAAAAAATATAAAGACATAAAAATAGAAAAATAGAAAAAGTTAAACTTACTTGTCGCATTTGTTCTCAAACGATGGAGTTTCATTACAATTCGGTATGTAATTATTCACATGTCTGTCGGAGCCGCTGCTTCCTTCAACGTAGTACATATTTCCAGATTTTAAAAGTGAAACCACCAGTACGAACGGTTAACGCGACACTGATCGTATAAAGAAATTAATCGAGTGTTGTACATGACGCTTATTTTTAAAAGTAGTGGGGTAAATGTGATGGGAGATTCTAGAATCCCAGGTAGAACATAAAACTCACAATGACGTCATAATGACATCATCATGATTTTATTCATCACTTAAAAGTTATCTGGACAAAAATGATTCAAAAATGATTTAAAGATGACAAAAGTAATCATTAGATTTAAATCTCCTTAATATAAAATAATTGCATTATATGACTTTTAAAAAGTTTATGTTGCTTGAATAATTGTTAGAATATGTGTGAACAATAAATAAATAACTGTAATATATGTATAAAAAATTTTTTCCAAAATCACTTTTAAATGACGTCATCATGATGTCATTATGAGTTTTATGTTCTACCTGGGATACTATTGGCGCTATGAAATTTAGGAGAAGGGGAAACGGCGCTCGGATAAAAAGAATTCTTAGAAACGATTCGTGAGAAAAGGATTGGGGAAGGGGAATAAGAGATAAAACACATTAATGTTTAAATATTTTATTTTTCCAAATCTTGCAATTCTTTCTGGCGTTGCGACCACCAGTTAAATATTTTGAATACATTTTGTAACGCGCAATTCTTAACATGTTTTCCACATCGCATAGTGTTTTTAACATCTAGATTATTTAGAGACTCGATATCGTCGTAATCAGCATCCAAGGTCTCAATAATGAAACCGTTTCCCGCATCATCCAATATATCGGCTAACCATTCTCGCTTTTCAAGTCCTTTTACTATACGAGAATGGATTCTTCTTCTTCTTCATGTGGTCCACCAACGATAGCTGTTGTAATCAAACGCTGAGCCATGCTATATGGAACGTTTCCATCATTCCATCGTAATCCATGATGATTTCGAGTCAACCATGAGGCTTGGTGTCTCTCCGATTTTATGAGCACATCCCATGGACATGCGAAAAAATAATGTGATAAAATAAATCCTCTTCTCAGGATTGCCGCTTCCTTTACAATGAATTGTTTATTGAGGATAAACCCCTGTAGATCCACAAACGTTGGTACGGACATGACGAAATCTCTCTCTTCGATGTATCAGTTTAAAAAAAAGAATGACAACCATCTCATAACACTTTGATTTATATTCTGCTATGCTTCCCCCTCTCTAAATTGTTGGTGCATTTAGGTGATTTTGCGCACAACGTTGGTCAACGGGTTGTACTGGATCACGCGATCGTGTATGATGAGACAGTATGCAGAGGTATTCATCGGCACGTTTTCCTTACACTCAAATTCCAATCTCACATCCACGGTTGCGCTCTTGATCGATTCGTTTTGTCGAGAACAATCGATGATTACGAATAGGCCGTTACGTAGAAACATTGAGACGGTGAGACTCGGCTCGAGATACTCGTATCCGTAATAGTTTTTGCAGAAACGCGCATATGTGTCGTACAGAATCGACCATCTGTTTTTATCGAAGTCCAGATTCATGTCGTCGTACGGATAACATTCCGAGTTCAGATAGAGTTTCACGTTGGTCAATTTACAATCGTCGAATCGACTCATATCCTCAGACATGACATTCTTCCGGCCTGTCTGCAGAGCAAAGATAACGTATCGTGGTTTCTCCAGCTGAGTCGTGGTTTTAATGACCCACGAATGCTTGGTTGTACGCTGCAATAGCGGAAACTCATACAAATCCCACGAGCGAAAACCCATGCTGAGGTAGCGTCCGCTTTCCAAAGCGCGCAGCATAGACAGCTTCTTAATCTCGCTCAACAACACATGTGGCATTCGCCATTGTATCTTGAATATGTTGATCACAGGCTCCAGCGTCGAATCTCCAACCAGACAATTGTTGTCGTTGCGCGATCGTATTAAGATCAACTCGTGACGAGCGTTAATCACCACTCGTCTGTAATACTCGCAAAATCCCAATAACATGTAGAGCGGCACGCAAAAATTGAAGTTTCCATTCACAGTAGTCGGATCACTCCAACTGGCGTTTCTCATAATCACGCTTCTATCGGATGATATCGTTACATAGTTTTTGAGCAAACTTGTTATTCCCACGTTTCTGTTGCGATCAATCTCCACGCCATCGAGTTCATATCGAATCTCATCAAACATGAATGCGACGCAATTATTTCCCAGTATCACATCAGATCCTTCAGCCGGTCTATTTATCCTTCATTCTCCTTCGATGTATAGAAAACTGTCAAACGGCAACGTATACAGATCCTGTATGGGTATTCTTATCTCATCACTGTGTCCGAACGTGATGTTGGCGAACGGGTTGTACATGTGAGTCTCAATTTTGATGATGCGATCGTCGAAGATTGGCTCTTCCCCGATGTTGAGGATGTCGGTCATTGTTCAGATATTTCGCACCGCGAATCCCAAAGATTGTAAAAACGCAACGTTTGATGCGTTCAGTTTCTTTTTCTTGGCGCAACCGGATGATTGGATATTAGCGAATGTCGACGTTGTTGTTGTTGTTGTCGCTGTCTCCGTAAAGATTGTGTTATCTCTCGTGTCTTTCGATCCGTTCAACACAAGCATCTCATACGCCGCACACGTACGTTATCCCTGTCGTCGTCGTACGTGCAATCTAATGGTGATCTCTTCTCCTCGAAAATCGAGCAATCGTCTGTCCTGGTCGACAACGCGTAACGTTAAATCCGTAATGCTCCGCGCGATGATCGGCAAGTAAATGATGTGCGCCGGTGTTTCCGATATCTTGTATCCTGGTGGTAACCTCGGTGAAAATTCATGTATCGTATGAACGAGTTTGCCGTTGCTGTATCCGCCCGCGGTCACGTTACACTCTACGCGGATAATGTTCACGTTGATAATGTTAATCGGCATGTCCGACTCGTACCATTTTCGCGGCTGCAGTATACGGTTCGAGAATCCCAGAAGCGATCCAATGTTGTTAGGCTTGTTAAAATTCATTCTGTAGGCGCATTTGATCTCGCTCCTCATCGTATTGTAATTAGCGCGGAGCACTATCGGGTATTCTTCATTTTCAAAATCACCATTGTCAATGTGTTTTTTATCGTCATCACGAACAGCGTGTCGCGGACGTTTTCGTGAAATTGCATATTTCAAAAACTCATGTATCGCTTGCAGCTCGTACGATCCCTCGGGAATCGTAATTTCCGCGTCATCTTTGCCAAAGTAAAATTTATTATTCGAGGAATTCACGTTCGATATCGTGTGATAAGTCTCAAAATCTGCTAGACTGAGTTCGTATTCATCGTCACTCAAATCTATGGCGGGAAAGTAGTTTGCCGCGAGGACGCTACTCTTTCCAGTCAGCGTGAATGTCATAGACATATCGACAAAACTGTTTAACGAATACTGAGTTAAATAATGCAATGTCCGTCTTTAAATTCACGTGTATCGACCATTCGCAGAAACTGCAAACACAATTGTCCACAGATGCTCTGATCATAAGTTTGAACAGGTGTGTGATTATACTGTATCTTTGTCACATTCCGCCCGAAATATTACACCAATTCATTCAGTGGTTGAAGATTGCCAGAACTGTCGAAATATATAACGCGATTCCCCCTCTTTGCGTACGCCACCCAATGAGTACCTGATCCTTTAGCGTTATCCAAATTTATGATGCTGCTCTCGTTTTAATATATACCACCGATCGGTAGCGAATCACGCATGAAAACACCTCTAAAGTATGGAATGCGCATACGTTTTGCCAGTTGCAGCATGTTGTACATTAGTAGTTTCGCCCTTTGGCATTTTTAGCGTCTCTTTGACGTTTTTTTTTTTCTTTTTGAAACTCATCGTCCACGTTTGTATGGAGCGAGATACAATCCGTGACCTTCCATGGCGTGATTGTGACGTAGCATCTCTTGCAACTGACGTTGTGCAGCTTTTCCATCGTTCACCATCTTTGCTACACCAGCCGCTCCACCAATCATGGATCCAAGCGCGCCCAACATTGGTAGAATCGGTAATACACCCCCACGTTTCGCTACCGGAAGTATCCGTTTCTTCGTCGTCTTTTTCTTTGTCTTCGTCGTCGTCTTCAGGCCCATACCGAGCTTCGTCTTGGTTTTCATCGCTGCCCAGACAGCTGTGGCGGCGGCTCTTTCACCGAGAGTCGAATCTCTCGCAATGATACGAGTTCGCGCTTTGTCGGCGAGTACCTTATCCGCCACGTGTCTCTCGGTGAGATCGTTGATCCGAGAGTACGCAATATCGTGTTCACGGCACGCCGTGTCCAATGGGTTGATACCTCGATCGCCTTTGGCTAATCGCTTTTGTAGCCGCGTGCCCGGACCACAAAACTGATAGCCGGGGATATGGAATTCGATTGGAAGTGCGTTTATTGTGATTTAATAGTCCTCTACTTATTTTTTTCGCTGACATTCGCTGCAATCCTTTATCATCGGCGCTGGACCGTCGATGTGCGTTCGCTGCCACGGTCGATTGTAATGTTCGAAACAGCGGCGACAGGCCTGAATCTCTGGATCCGCCTTTATGTGTTCCGGAAGCTTGTCCCACACGTAGTGGATGTGATTTTCACATTGCAGTAAAACTGCTTTTGGCACAAATTGCAGCTGTTCGGCGCTTAAACCGTGAATATCGGAGGCACTTGTTAGCAGAACAAACATTTTTTCGTTACTGAGCGATTCGTGGTTCCGCGCAGCTATAAATAGGCAAGCGTTCGATTCAATCGGGGAGTGGGAAAATGAGATTCGTGCGACAACCTTTGACGATACGCGTGATGAATTGCGACGACAGATTACGCTCGGTGGGGGACAACGCGGAGATGCGCAGACATGGTACGATGTTGCCGACTACTATACGCGCGATCGTATGCGGCCTCTCGAATTGCGGTAAAACTAACGTCTTGATTAGTTTGATAGAAAGCCCGCACGGTGTTTGCTTCGAAAACGTGTACGTGTACTCAAAGTCGCTGCAACAGCTAAAATATCGGTATCTGGAGAATTTGTTGACGTCGATCGAAGAAATCGGTTACTTTACATTCTCCAATAACAGTGACGTCATTCCACCGAGCGAGGCATGTCCAAACTCGATTTTCATCTTTGATGACGTGGCGTGTGACAAGCAAGATACGATAAGAGAGTACTTTTCAATGGGACGCCACTCGAACGTTGATTGCTTCTATCTCTGTCAGACGTACGCGAGAATACCAAAACATCTTATACGCGACAACGCGAACTTACTGATCTTGTTTAAACAGGACGGTACCAACTTGAAACACGTGTACAACGATCATGTGAATACCGACATGTCGTATGAAGATTTCAGTAAATTATGTCGTATTTGTTGGCAACAAAAGTATGGATTCCTAGTGATAGACAAGGACAGCTTGCTTACAAACGGGCGATACAGAAAAGGATTTAACGAGTTTGCGATACCGCAAAACGATTAGTCGCTGCCGATATTCTGTCGAGAAGAGTGAAACGCGAACACTCTGCAGACATGGCTGATAACCATAACATTCGCGAGCGTGAAAAGATTGCGAAGGAAATTGTGAAAACGAGCGAATCGATCCGTAAAAAACATCGTGCTTTAAAGACTGGTAAGATCGATGACGATATTGCAGTCACGACTCACTTTAAACTTATTATCGAACCACTACAAAAGATTGTCGACAACGCGAGCTTGATCGCAGTGAAAAACGAACCTGAGAGTAAAGCTGACGTGAAAATTAAAACGTTACCCGCTGTTAAGCGGTACGAGGAGGAGGAGGAAGATGCGACACCGAAAAAGAGAAAACGACCAAACACAAATCGCTCATCGACATCACGTACATCGGACGGATTTTTACTGGATGAACCACCGATAAGCTCTACACCGTCCACCTCTACACAGTCCGCGACAACGAGAATCCTACCATTTACAATACCCGAATCACTCGCAAACGAAAATGTTTTCGAAACCACAAGCAATTCACTTGAAACATCCGTTCGAAACACGTTACAAACGTCGGAAGGTCAAGAAATGTTGCGAGAGCACTTCGGACCACTGGGACAAAAATACATGGGTGCTCTCCTCGGTGGCGATAAAAAAAATGAGATCGATCACGTATATGATGTCTATTTCGAAAAGGATGGAATGTTGCTCGGTAACAAACAATTCGACATGGATAAATATGACTCTATAATTATAGACAAAGTAAAGTACATTGGTACACCTGGATTATACGAGCTAGTCTTCAAGAGGATTCCCGATGATGTTATTTACACGGAAGACGATATGCAAAAATACAAGAGCATATTATTGGCGAACGCGCATAAACGCAAATATGATGCGCAAGGTCAATTACGGAGCAACAGGGGATACAAATACAAACAAATAATCGCACCGTTGATGTCAATTGAAAAGAAAAAATCTGGAAAGGGTGTATTCATGCCTCAAGCGATGACGCTAACCGACAATAAAATTGATTACGTGCACTGGGACGACCCCAACGAGCTAGTGGATCGAGTACGATTGCTCGATGCTTCGCGCCGAGCTGGCCACAACGCTCACGACAATGAGATCCTGTCGATCATCGAGGAACTTCGCGAAGCAGGCATTATTATAAATTAAACGGGGTCTCGGCAAAACTAATCAGTCGATCGGCGTCATTCGCATCGGAAAATGCCTATCAACAAATTTGGATTATTCGAACGGAGAAATGATGCAACTGGCACAAGCGATCATTGGGATAGATTGGTGAGAAGTTATGTGCGCGGAAACGCTCTGTGTCCTGTCGCTACAGACTATGATGCAAGATCGCGCAAGATTCGTCGTGTAGCGCAACCTGAAGCTGACACTGATGCTGTCAACAAACTGTATGTGGAATCCTGCGTTAAAAGATTGATGAATCAACAGAAATAATTGATGAGAAACTGACTTCGTTCGAGAAGGACGTACAGTACAGACTGCGATAAACGAACTTCAACGTACAGCTAATGCTAACTCAAAAACGACCTGAATGAGCAGCAGTGAACGGGTTAGGAGCGGCTATCGAACGGTAATCAAACATCTACGAAGGGTTATCGAACGGCTACGAACAATTATCGAACGGCTACGAAGGATTATCGAACTGCTATCTAACTACAATGAGTGGTAGTGGTAGTGAACGGCCTAGCAACAGCTGCGAACGAGGGTACGAACAACTCAAGCAGGGCTGCGAACGAGGCTACGAACAAGTCATTAAAGGCTACATACAAGCCTACTATCAACTCAGGAACGGCTGCGAACGGGTCAGGAACGGTTGCGAACGGATCAGGAACGGCTACGAACGGGTTAGAAACGACTGTGAACAAGGCTGCGAACGAATCAAGAACGATTTTCGAATGGGTCAGGAACGGAAGTAAACAACGCAAGAACGGCTATGAACGGCTTAAGAACGGGTCAAGAACGGCTACGAACGGCTCAAGAACGGGTCAAGAACGGCTACGAACGGCTCAAGAACGGGTCAAAAACGGCTACGAACGGCTCAAGAATGGGTCAAGAACGGCTACGAACGGCTCAAGAACAGGTCAAGAACGACTACGAACGGCTCAAGAACGGGTCAAGAACGGCTACGAACGGCTCAAGAATGGGTCAAGAACGGCTACAAACGGCTCAAGAACGGGTCAAGAACGACTACGAACGGCTCAAGAACGGGTCAAGAACGGTTACGAACGGCTCAAGAACGGCTATGAACGGCTCAGGAACGGGTCAGTAACAGAAATGAGCGATAAAACAAGCAGCAGTAAACGACGATCGGGAAAAACCGACGAAGCGATGAAACAACATAGTTTGGAGAGACGGCAGTTGGTGAACGAAATGCACGCGCCGGCGAGAAAAAATTTTCCCCGAAGACATGTCATAGTGCGAGGATATGATGATCTGTGGCAACCCGACATCGTCGAGATGCGTCCGTACTCTCGTTTCAACAAAGGTTATCACTACATACTCACCATCATCGATGTGTTGAGCAAGTACGCGTGGGCCGTACCACTCAAGAGTAAAGTTGGAAGCGAGACGACTGACGCTATCGCCGAAATAATTCGAGATAGCAAGAGATGCCCGAAAAACATGCAAACTGATATGGGGAAGGAATTTTACAACGCTGACGTGCAACGGCTTATACGGAAACATAACATCAATCATTATTCTACATATTCGGTAATGAAGGCATCGGTCGTCGAGCGATTCAATCGTACGCTGAAGAACGACATGTGGAAGATGTTTACGCTGAATGGAACTTACAAGTGGATCGACGCGTTGCCGCGACTCGTATCGGATTATAACGCGCGCAAGCACCGAACAATCGGCATGCGACCCACCGACGTCATCCCCGCGATCGCTGATAAACTTTCAAAAACGGTATATAGTAACATAAAGATTGCCGCTCCGGCGAAATTCAAAGTAGGTGACTCGGTACGCGTTAGCAAGTACAAGAAACTTTTCGAGAAGGGTTACACGCCAAATTGGACGACGGAGGTTTTTAGAATTGTTAAAGTGCAGCGTACTAATCCCGTAAGCTATCTACTCGAGGACTATCGCAAAACATCTGTCGCTGGAGCGTTTTACGAGTATGAGTTGCATCGCGCGAATTATCCGGACGTGTATCTTGTGGAGAAAGTACTGCGCCGGAGAGGTGACGAGGTTTACGTGAAATGGCTGGGATTTGACAATTCACACAATTCTTGGATACATAAGGACAATGTGATTTAATTCATATAGACTATTTATTTTAAGAAAAATATAATGTGTACAACGTATAAAATATATAAAATATACATGAAATATATGAAATACAAAATCTTTATTAACACATCCTTTCCTTTAATCGTTACAATATATTACACATATGTTACATAACAATATATCATACACACACACAAACACACACACACATTATACTACATTATATTTTATAAGGGTATCTGGTAATGTCCCCATGGTAATGTGTCGGTCGAATCAGGTATAATATACCGCTTATCGTCGTACGGACTTACAAGGAGACTTACGGAAGTGTAACTCACCGATTTTAATGAAACTTTGCATACTTGTAGAACATCGAAAAATAATCGACACGTATTTTTTTATTTCGGCAATGGTGTGGGTTTAAGGATAGAAACCACCCTTTGAACGTTAGGGGTGGTCTCCAAGCATAGACAGAAAACAATCATTTAATTTAGAAGAAAAAATACTTCTAGGGAGGTTTTAGTACAGCTGATTCAGAATCTGACGTCAAAATTACAAAATTCAAAATGGCGGATCCAATATGGCGATTAAAATTACAAAAATTCTTCTGGTTTGAAATGCTCTGCAGTTAGCCAATAAAAATTATAGTTTTCAGGGTTTACTGCGAGAAGGTTGCAGACCGATGCAGAGAAATAATTTTATCGCTGCCTCTGGCAATCAAGCTCAACGCACAAGAATCTAAAGACCTAATAACTATATATGTTGCCAAACTGTCAAACTTCAATTATGAAAACGACCGATTTAATTTACTTTCATATAAATGCATATAAAAAAAGAAAAATGATTCAATATTCAATTACCCACTAATAACTTTCATACGTTGTTATTTAGAAAAAATTTTACAGATGAGAAGCTTTCAAAGCATTTTTTCTATTAATTTATTTATGTAATGTTTTCTGATTTCTATTTTAAAAAGCACCCTTTTGTCATGAGATGTAATCGCCATATTGGATCCGCCATTTTGAATTTTGTAATTTTGACGTCAGATTCTGAATCAGCTGTACTAAAACCTCCCTAGAAGTATTTTTTCTTCTAAATTAAATGATTGTTTTCTGTCTATGCTTGGAGACCACCCCTAACGTTCAAAGGGTGGTTTCTATCCTTAAACCCGCACCATTGCCGAAATAAAAAAACGTGTCGATTATTTTTCGATGTTCTACAAGTATGCAAAGTTTCATTAAAATCGGTGAGTTACACTTCCGTAAGTCTCCTTGTTAGAGCAATTTTTGTCTCGCGGATGGTATACACTTCCTGCAATTTCGATCTAATACATGACTGCTGACGTGTCATTTCAATCTCTTCATTCAGACATCGCGTATAATCGTCGAATGTTATACTACGCGCTATGACATTACTTTTGACACCTTTTGCTTTTTTAGTGTCTTTTTTGCCGTCCACCCTCACCGCGTACATTTTTGCTCTAAGCCCGACGAATTCGGACATTATCGCGCCGTTATTCTCGTCTTTCATCAAGCCTGGCACCTTTTTGTTTGCATGCGCTATACCGTACGCGTTGTCAATTGGATAATCGTTCGTATCGAATCTAGCGATATCGCGTTTCATGTTTTCATACACATCATTGCACTCGATGTGATATATTAAACTGTCGGTGTCGGTGTACATTATCCGACATCTTTCACGATAGAGCGGTGACATGTACTCATAGTGAAATTCGTACAGACACACTTTCGATATATCGAATATACACATATCAACATAGATTGGTTTGTTAAATTTTACTTCTAGTTTACGTAATTCAACGGCGATTAAATTTTCCGAAAAGACGCTCCTGCTATGGAAATTTGGTTTCGCGATCATCGCTTCCGCACCGTATCGTCCGTCCCACTTTGTCAA
The DNA here is from genome assembly GCF_030444845.1 of Prenolepis imparis. NCBI lineage: Eukaryota > Metazoa > Arthropoda > Insecta > Hymenoptera > Formicidae > Prenolepis > Prenolepis imparis. The sequence goes on from NW_028141170.1 coordinate 15,074,104, forward strand.
TAATTTTACATCTACATAATTTCGAACGTTTTCCATAGTTTTGCCGAATACCGCGTTGTTCATCAATTTGTACAAATTTTTTTCAAAATCATTTTTCGCTTGTGTTCTAAATTTTGAATTGAGTTCGATGTAATCGCGGAGCCATGCGGATTGAGTAAATTGTAATACGCGATGTATCTTTACGATACGAAGACCGTGGCGTGTACACTGCTGCAGGTTGCGATAATGTATGACGTAACGCTTCTTGTCATATAGCTTCGCGAGGAACTTATCTTCCCGCTTGCCGGGCGGCTTGTCGCGCGTCGGACAGAACGGTAGGTCAATGTGTGTGTTGTGTTTATTTTGTGGGTACTCTAGATCAACCTCGAGAATATAACCTGTGAGCGAATCCGGAGCGATCGCGTTAACGTCAAAGTTTGAAACGTCTTCGACCCATTGAAAATCGGCATAAGGCAATGGTTGACACATTGCCCATCCATACAAATTATTTACATCGAAGTACATAAGGTACGACGATGGTTTCGATGAATCATATGACTGCATGTACTTGTTATTAGCATGCGCGTATCTGTTGGAGCATTGACTTAGACCACCGCGTATACCCCGTTCAATAAACATAACCATGTCGATATCGGTAAGCAATTCAAACGTAATATTTGTATGTTTTAGCATCGCGTCCCATGTATACCCGGGAAGAGTATAATAATACGCAGGATCGAGTCCGTAACTCGCGATGCAAGTGTCGCGGAAATTTTCAAAAATATCTGCTAATAACAAGACATCAGTTTTTAAGTACAAATCGCTATATTCGCCTAGAGTTCGAAGGGAGAATCGATTCCAGACGTTCTCAGCGTGCGCGTAATCGCTCTCAGATACAGTGTCACCGGTTAAAGAACTGTAAAACGATTCGCGCGGTAAACGCGTGTCCTGCAGCTTGTCCACGCAGTCAATGTACTCGTACGGAAAGACACCTTTTCGCGTCAATAATTCGAAATTGTGAGCGGATAATGCGGAAAAATTAAAACGTAAAATTTTTAACTTATTCTTATCGAGAAAAGATGCTAATTTGTCAAGACTAGCACTGAGAAATTTGTATGAATCGATGAATCGTAATTTTATGCAAGCTTTCCGATCTTTGTCGTCGTTGTCGGTACTATTGACAGTCTTTGTAAATGAAATGTATTTTTCTTTTGTTATTGGAAGCACATCTACACATCCTTCGTATGCGGTAGCTATTTCTTTTATGATAAAATGTGCGTCATAACCGGATAGATTGTGGAATACTACAGGAATGACATAAGAGTCTTTGTAATTTAGATTACAGTTTGAGTGTGCGGGACCCCTGTATCGCCTGGTCAAATGACAATGATCGCGTACTCGATTATTGTCCGGCGCAAACGGTTTTTCACAAATGTGACATTGCGTGGCGCTATGAAATTTTTCACACTCGTCTGATGTTAAATTTATCATGGGGACATTATCAGACAAAATACCCTTTATGCGATGCGCTAATTTCTCGAGTTTGTTGGCGAACCACGCGACACAATCGGCACCGCGGTAAGATCTGTATGCGGATAATGTTTCATCGTACGAGCATTGCACATAGTATCCAACGCTAAATACCTCGTGATGTTGATAGTATGACACGTGTTCCGATGTCTTCCTCAGCACACACTCCAAGTCGGCGTACACTACAAACGGAAGCCGCTCCTTTCTGTTGTAGTTGTCGAAGCCGAGCCACTTATCTTTATCGCTTGGTAACCGGATAGCGCAGTCATTCATTTCTCCACAGTCCACAATGTTAGCCTCCAACTTTTCGCTCAAATTAAAGAAGTGCAAGCATCTGTGAAAAAAGTTACAATTTTATTTACAATTTTATTTACAATTTTATTTACAATTTTATTTACAATTATATAATTTGCAATAAATATACATACCGATCGCAGATATATTTCTTGTGGTCATGTTTGCTCAGTTGCGAGCTTACGAGGCGAGACAGATTTTTGATATACACGAAATGTCCAACGTTGTCGTCCTCCTTCTTCACGTACAGCAAATTCACATGTTTTTCTTTTTTCTGATCGGCGAGTCGTATCGGAAGAATTGATAATTCCTTCTTCCTCTCGATACCGTACACGTTGATTGAGATGTTGTTTATATGTTCAAACTTTTTTATTTGATTCAACGTTATCGGAAACTCAATGTTTTGTAAATTTAACACCGTCGTATAGTGCGGATATGAAGATGTTCTCTCAGTATATTTTTCAGCGGGGTACAGAGCGGCCACCACTGACCACGCGAAACACGCATTGTCCATTGATAGCACATTAATTACCGCTCTCTTCGTCATAATTTCTCGCATAGGATTGCACTTGTTGACGTTGACCGTAAGATCGAGGATTCGTGACAATGCCCATCCGCTATCACGTTCCTGAAACTCTTCGAGAGACGTCAATGTGGTTTCGATGACATACCGCTCATACCACTCGCGTAAATCGGACGTGCGAAAAAGTTCATAATTTCTTGTGTTAATACTTTTGTTGGCGCGCTTATCACCTGTCACAAACTCACCGTTGAACACAGTATTTACTTTTACACAGTTGTGTATTTTTATAACGTCTTGCACTTGCTCGAGTACTACACTACTAGCATCTTCCAAAAATTGTCGCGGTTCGATATAGTCTGCGTTAATCACCGCACCGGTCAGTATACGATTTTCAAACGCGGTATCGATCTCTCACCAAACGAGTCTTCCCGCGTTATTGTCGCCACTGTAATTACCACCACTGGATATAAACTGTCTCTGCAATCGAGTTTTTGCACCCTCGAGTCGCGCGATTCTAGCAACCAAAGATTGTCTATATCCAATCGAGAGTCGCGGACGCTTGACACGACTGTTTTCTTCGAGCAGTTTGATAAATTCCTCGCAGCGCAGCGCCCATTCAAAATACTCGCCCAAGGTGGCGATTTGATGGGACCGCTCCAACAGGTCGCGTTCAGTCTGCTCGATGTTTTCCATTTTTCCACACTTTTTAAAATCACGTTCTATAGAGCACTTGTACCCGCTATTCTTTTTTCGACCGACGTATCTGTGCGCTTGCAAATTACGTACTATGATTTGAAGTGGCAGCAGTCCTTATTATATTTCGTCTAATCATTTCTTCCCCTCTTCTTGATTAACGGATTGTTTAATTACATATCAGAAAGGTGATCTCCCTTCATCGCGTTATCGCTTTTGACACAGAGCGGCCGGACATCGGCGCTCATTTTTGTTTATAAAAATTCAAGCGGCCGGACATCGGCGCTTCCTAAACAATGAGAAAAAATTCCGCTTAGGGGGAGGGGAAAGGTTCCGCAAAGGCTGCCGAACATCGGCGCGTAATGCAACACGGTCTTTTACCGCGAAAAAAAACACGTGTCCCGACGTGTTCATTGCGATAAGCGCGACCTCCCAAGATCCCCTCAGATGGTGGAGTGGGAGGTACCGCGTGGTGGCCGAATGTCGGCAAAATTATCGCAAAAGAATTCTTCCTAAACAATGAGGAAGAAACGTCGCAGCCTTTGGGCAGGGGCGGGAGAGGGCGGAAGTACCGCCAAAGCGCGTCCCTTATGGGGTTGAGGAGGGGAAGTACCGCGAGGGCGGCTGAATATCGGCGCTCACTTTGCGGTGTTTTGTTTATAATAAAACATGTTAGATAATTCAAAGTAATACAATACGCTGTTTTGTTTATGAAAAACAATACGTGATAAGCGTCTCCCGCACAGCGATAAGCGCCCCCGCCCCGCGTGACGTCATCCCCCTCGCCTACAAGATCCCCTCGCCCCGCGTGACGTCATACCCCCTTGCCCCGGAGAACCCCCCCGCCCCGCGCCCCCCCTCGGAGGACCTGAGTTAGAACTCTCCTTGTATTCCTACTGTTATGAAATTTGCAAAAAGCTTATTTTTCTTCTTATTTATAAAGTACATACCTTCTACAGTATTAGTGTCAGTATCTTCGGCTTGAATCACGGACCTTGAAGTGGTTCCAACATCTAGAACATAAAAATTATTTATAAACATTTCTCTTTCATCTGCAAGATGAAAATAACTCGAGCAAATATAATTTGAAGGCAAATGCGAGCTAGTGAAACAGTTGTTTTCGCAGAAAAATATTTTTATTTTATACAACAAACGAAGAAATTTTGACTTTAAAAGAGAAATCTAACAATAAGTGCAAATCAAAACATTTATGTATGGCTATTGCTTTTCTAAAAAATTAAAAGTGCGCAAAGACAATTGCGCCACTAGATAAGTGACGCAAAGTAGAGTGATTGATAAATTATAAAAACTATTTTAAAACGGTTATTGAAAAGAAAAAGTCTTCGTTTTATCTCTCTGTAGATTGCGACCTCGTCTACGAGGTCTTCCGCGACCACGTGGAATTCTATTTGTTCTTTTAACATGCTCGTTCGGCTTTGAATCAGCTTACCGATAGAAAAGGCTGTTTTTTCTTTGTCGGAAGGACGCACTTTCAATTGCCAATAACCACTCTTCAAATAAAGCGTAGAAAACCAAGAGTTACCTGATAGCTGGTCTAATATGTCGTCGATTCGAGGGAGGGGATAGGAATCTTTTACCGTGATAGCGTTAAGTCTCCGGTAATCTATACAGAATCTGAGGGTTCCATCTTTCTTTTTAACCATAACGGCTGGCGAAACCCAAGGACTTTGAGATTCTTCGATGATTCCTTCGGTTCTCATTTCCTCCATTATTTTATCGACTTCATCTCTCATCTGTAAAGGAATCCTACGGGGTGCCTGTTTTATGGGGAGAGAGTCTTTCACATTTATGATATGTTCGATAACATTGCAATTCCCGGCAACAATATCGCAGGAGAATAGATTTTGAAATTTATTTAAAAAGTTGATAAAAGTTTCTTTTTGAGTTTCTTGTAAATGAATTGAGCTCTTTTCAAAAAGTTCATTTAAAATAGACGGGATTTTCTTCGAAAAATTTGTTATTCTTGAACATTGAAAATTTTCTAACTCTTCATTTTTAAATGTGAATTCGTTAAAAGCTTTATTGAAAACATTATCTAAATTAATCATTTTAAGGAAGTCGATTCCGAGAATACATTGATCACTAATTCCAGCGACAAATAAAGAAGTTTCAATTGAATAATTCCCGATTTCAATCCTTACTTTTACTAAAAATTCAATTAAAATTTTCTCTCCAGTTGGATACTTTAAATTGATGTTTTTGACTGAAATCTTTTCAAGATTATCTCCTACTAATCTACTATTCAATAAAGAAACGTCAGAGCCCATATCAATTTTAAAAAGACAACCTTTTCCATTCAATTTACCGAAATACGAAAAATAATCTTTCTTTTGAATCCTTCTAACACTACATTCAACAAAATCGGAAATCGGTGTGTTATTTGAGAAAGTCGAACTTTCCCCGAAAAGTTCAACTAATTCTAGTTTCCCTTTGCGTCAGGGCACTGAAACCGCAAATGTCCGGTCTTTCCGCAAGACCAGCATTCTTTATCTTTGGAGGAAAAATTGTTCGCTTGCGCTTTCCCTTTCGAGTCTTTAAAATATTCCTTCTTTTTCTCGGAATTAGTTCGCGCGTCGCTCCTCTCTCTCTTTCTCTGACTCGGTGAGTAGAACAGACGTGTTTCTTTCGTGCTCCTGCTATTAGAATTATTTCTGCTGCTTTTTGCCTTTCGGGGCTCTTCTTTTCCAGTGCTGCAATTTCTGAGTGCACTAATGCTCGATACTCACTACTAACTTGCCGTCGCGGTGATCATTGGACTGCATTTTCGGACCTTTTGACGACTTTCTCTTGTCACTCGGATCTTTCTCGGCGAGGTTTTTTGGGTGCTAGCGGTGACGGGCTTGTTTTGGCTGCTGTCCTTGGCTGGCTTGTTTATATCTACATCCCAGCTGATCTCGAGTCGTTGACATGGATGATTGTGATGAGGAGAGCGGGAGCGGCGCGGGAAGGCAGACGCTTGTAAAGCAGTCTTCGAGCTCAGCAATTGTAAATATAACGGGTGGATCAGAGAGAGCGAATATTGATGTAATGAATGTTTCGCGAGTTAATGCTCTACGGGCATCGGTAAATAGGCATAGTGACACTATTGCGAAACTATTGCTGTCGAGCAAGGAAACGCTAGAAAAAAGAACTATTATAGAGTCTGCTTTTCGAGCATGTCGGGAGGCGTTCTTAGAGATTTCCACGGTTTTAATTAACGTATTAGACGAGCGCGCGGCTAATTCAAGCGTCTCCATGGATGTAATTAAAAGAGCGGTCTCTGAGGCGATGGATAAGTGTGATAATCGCATTGCGACGGGTGTCTGCGAAAATATTAATTCGTCGATTTCTTCTCTCGCGCGGCCGTGTACGTATGCTTCCGCTGTCGGAGCATCGACGTCGGGGGTGCGTGTAGGGGGCGGCCCTAGGATTGAGCTGGCAAAAACAACCAGCTTCACAATAATGCCGGATAGCAAAAGTGCGTCAAAATTTTCTTCGGCTCAGTCAACGAAGGAGACCATATGCAGAGTTTTAAGGCCATCTGACTGTGGTCTTCGGGTCAATAGAATTTCACTCACGCGAGAAAAAGGGGTAAGAATTGATGCTTTCTCCCCTGACCTTGATAAAATTAAAAAGCATCCAGGCTTAGTTAAAGCGGGACTTACTGTCAAAGAAAATTTAAAAATCAATCCGAGGCTGATAGTGCATGGTCTACCAGCAGACATGTCGGAAGTCGAAATCAAAGACGAGCTGGTTGCACAAAATCTAAAATCGGACCCTGGCAGTGATCTAAAAGTTATCTATGTTTTCAAGCCCAAGTTAAACAATGGGCACACCAGCTGTATCTTAGAGGTCTCGCCAACTATACGACGAACTCTACTGATGGACGGTCGTGTCTTTGTGAGATTTTCGTCGTGTTCCGTTTCCGACTATATCAGAATCTTGCAATGCTATAGATGCTTGCAATTCGGACACATTGCTAAAAATTGCACACTTAAGCCTTCGTGTGGTCACTGTGCGGAAGAACACGAGACGAAAAATTGTAAGGTTAAGGAGCAGCCACCAACTTGCTTTAACTGTAGGAGACAACGGGCAACGGGGGGTGACCTTGGGCATCTGGCCACCGACTCTAAGAAATGCCCTATCATTGGCCGCAAAATCAAGAACAAAACTACACACATCAATTATGAATAACTCTGCAAACTATGTCAACGGTCCGAAAATCTGTCACGTTAACAGCCAGTCATTGTATGCTCATTTCGACGAGTTTAAGATGTTTTTTATGGGTACGGACTTCCATATTATATGTCTGTCAGAGTCATGGCTACGTATTGAGATCACGGATGCTATGGTAAATCTACCGGGTTACACTCTTTTCAGATGTGACAGGGAGGATAGAATCGGAGGTGGGGTGGCTTTCTATTTAGCTGAGGTTCTTCGAGCAAATGTACTCAGGAGCTCGGCCGGTTCTCCTGCTTACAGACCGGAATTTTTAATTGCTGAGATTCTCATCAGGGAAGCATCCAAACTGTTACTTGCTGTGGTATATCGTCCACCACATACTGGACATCTGGATGAGTTCTTCGAGCAGTTTATGGAGCTTCAGACCGACTTCAAGCACTCGGTAATCCTTGGCGACTTTAATACGGACATGCAGCGGAACACGTTTGAGAGTCAACAACTAAACATGTTTATTAAGACTTCCAGTCTCTGCCTCGTACCGTTTGGTCCTACGTATCACCTTCGCAACTCTGACACACTGCTTGATCTATGTATGCTGGATGACAAAGATAAACTCACGGATTTTGGTCAGCACGAGATCTCTTTCTTGTCTGCACATGATCTCATTTATATCACCTATGCCATAAAGGTTGAGCGTCGACGGGGCAGAACGGTTGTCTGCAGGGATTGGCGAAATTTTGATGAGGCCGCGTTCCTCTCCGATATTCAGGAAATCAACTGGACGGGTTTGCATGCTGCTGTTTGTGTCGATACTAAGGTTGAAATCTTGAACGACAACTTGACTAGTATTATTAACTTCCATGCACCTCTAAAAAAGCGACATTTCAGGAGTTTGCCGGCTCCTTGGCTGACTGTAGAGATTCGAAATCGGATGCGGCAGAGGGACTTGGCCAGAAGAGTATGGCGCAGGCGGAAGAGCGCGCAGTGCTACGATAGTTACAGGAAGTTGCGCAACGAGACACAAATCTTGATACGTGAGGCCAAAAAAGCATACTACCTTACCTTTTTTAATAACAAGGTTAATGCCAGCGAGGTTTGGAGTGGATTGCGGCACTAACCAAGGTGAGAACCTCTGAAATGTGCCTTTCTCATTCGGTTGACGAACTGAATGCGTTCTTTGCGGATTTTGCGACTGCGCCGGGAACGGGGAACCATGATTTTTCCATCAAGAATCTGCTCTCGGGCACCTACGACGATGCCAGTTTCCACTGGAAGTACGTGACGCCGCTGACCATTGGGAAAGCGTTAGCCAGAGTTACTTCGGGCGCGGTGGGTGCTGATGGCATCTCTGCGATATTTCTCAAGCTCACGGCACACATGATCTTGCCCATTTTGGAGCACATTTTGAATTTTTCCATGACTACTAGTATTGCTCCGGCAGTTTGGAAGTCTGCGATCGTCTGTCCGATTCCCAAAATTAAAAACCCCACCACGGTACAGCACTATCGGCCTATATCAGTTCTCCCTGTTCTGTCTAAAGTCTTGGAGCGCGTGGTATGCGAGCAGATTCGTAATTACCTTGAGGATTCCTCCCTCTTCGATCCGTGCCAATTCGCATATCGTCGTGGTCACTCAACACAAACGTGCCTTCTTCGGGCTCTCGATGACATACGTTATGCTGCAGATCAAAGAAAGATCACGATATCAGTCTTTTTTGACTTTTCCAAGGCGTTTGATAGAGTCGACCATCACATTCTCTTGAGAAAGCTGAAGTGCCTTAATTTTTCTGACTCTGTGCTGCAGTGGATTTACTCGTATTTGTCAAATCGTTCTCAGATGGTCAGAGACTGTCACACGGGCGCTACATCGCGTCCTGCTCTCATCAGGGCGGGGGTTCCACAGGGCTCGGTCCTTGGCCCGTTGCTATACACATTGTACATCTCGGACTTCAAACATGTGCTCAGTTTCTGCAAATATAATCTCTACGCGGATGATCTGCAGATTTACTATCACTGCAGACCTGTGGATCTGGCGGAGGCAATGCAGAGGATCAATAAAGACATCCGAGCTGTCATTGACTAGTCTTCTGGGAACAAGCTTATCCTCAACACTGACAAGACTCAGGCGATCATCTTCGGAACCTCAAGATATATAAACACCTTGGACCAGCTCACTATTCCAAAAATAGTTGTGGATAACGCGAACATTCATTTCTCGTCATCCGTTAAGTATCTTGGCGTTACTATCACGAGTAATCTATCGTGGGAGAGCCAGGTAACTGCTATCGTGAAAAAAATTCGGTCTGCTCTATACCGACTTAGACTCAATAAGAGCCTCTTCCCGGTCAAACTTAGAACTAGACTGGTCACCACCTTGATCCAACCGCATTTAGACTACTGCTGTGCCGCCTTTACAGACACTACAGCCGAACAAAATCTTAAATTATATAGGGCCATGAACGCTTGCGTGAGATTTATATTTGATATTAGGGCGGATGTTCACATTTCCCCTTACTACAGAAGATTCCGTCAATTAAAAATTGAGACTAGACGCGCCTATTTCGTTGGGTGTCAACTCTTTGTCATTCTGCGAACAAAGCTTCCCCGCCTTCTCTCTGAGAATTTTATTCTGCGGGGCAAAGTCTCGGAGCGGTCTACTCGCGCGTCTGAGGATGCACTGGTCCTTCCTCTCTGTCGTACTGAGCTTTTCCGACGCTCTTTCCGATCTGCCTCCGTCAGGCTTTGGAACGATCTCCCACCGTACATACGAGATGCTCAAACACTGACCATTTTCAAACAGAGATTGTATGGGCACCTACTGAATCTCATTGCGGTTTAAAATTACGATTGCTCTCTCTGATATGATTGATCGGGTCGGGGGACTTGATTCTTGTACATGTGCCGGTTTCCGTTAATCTTTCTGTTATCGTTACTGTTATCTTAATTATCTCATTTTATCTTGCGTATTTTATTTTATTGTATTTTATCATTATATTTTTATTTTTTATACCTACTTTGTTTTTCTGTATTCTTTATTCTTTTTTCTTTATTTTTTCTTTTTGCTGTACATACATGCCTGTATCTTATACACTCGCTGCGATTCTGTATTAACTGGTGGCGCTTGAGGGGACTTGTCCCAGAGCGCGTAATAAATGAAGCTTTCTCTCTCTCTCTCTCTCTCTCTCCCTTTTGAAAATTTTGTTTTCCAAAATTCTTACTAAATCTCCCGTTATCTCCATTATTCCCGAAATCTTTCTTATTTCCATTATTCCCGAAATCTCTCTTTCTTTCAAAATTTTCATCCTGAATAATTTTTATGGCTTTTCCCCTTTCAATTGCTAAATTCAGAGAAGTTATCCCTTCCAATTGGAGGGTTCTTCTTACAAAATTGTCTGATAACGCGGAAACGAATTGCGCGCATGCAATTTTATCGCGGACTGTGAAAGGACATTCGGGGTAAGCTAATCGCGAAAGTCTCTCTAGTTCAGCCCCAAATGAAGTAAAATCTTCCCCGTATTTTTGCTTTCTGTTTGAAAAAAGAGAATAATAGTTTTGTGTTGAACTCCCATCCCCGAAAAGCAATTCTAATTTCGACTTTAACTCCGCGAAAGTCAATTCTTCAAAATTTTCTACGTTTTCTAAAACAGTACGCGCTCTTCCTCTAAGGTTCGCGGCAAGAGAGATGGTTTTTGTCTTGTCGTCCCAATTGTTCGCGATCGCGATCAAAAGAAATTGGGAGAGGAACTCCCGCAGCGGAACCTTCCCGTCGTAAGTATCGGGCTTCAATTTTAAGCCCGTTTTCACACGAAAGTCGCCGGTCATATCACTCGCGTTCGTCGCGGCACTCGCGTTTGTCGCGGCTCTCGCGGTACTCGCGCAAGCCCCCAAATAATTTTGCGTGTCCCCGCAAGCTCTATTACTAGAAGGACTTAGCTGGTTTTGGTGTGAAGAAATTCTTTGTTCGAGTTGACGCAGCTGTTCGTCCTTCTCTCGAAGAAGAGTCTCGAAGTGAACTTGTCGGTCTCGCTCGTCGCGCATCTCTCGGAGCTCTCGAAGTACGGCTTGTAGAGCATCCGTCTCGGTGTCTTTCACAGCCGCTCGAGATCGTGTCGCTTTTGAAGAATTCTGTGCTGCCATTTTGTCGTTAGGATTCTTCGGAGTATCCCGGACGAGCCCCCAAAATATTACGTCCCCCAGACGCCTCTTGCGATATCTCAAGAGATATCTCACTCGCACAAGCACTCTCACTCGCGCGCGAAATAAATCAAGACACGGTTATGCACAGAATGTTATTTAATGAAGTGACGACCCTTTGAGATACAGAAGAAGAAATATAATCAATCCGGAAAAATAGTCTGAGGTCTCGTAACACGTCAAATCCGTTTGACTGCTAGACCAAGACTCAAGATGGTGCCGGAAAACAAACGAAAGTCCAAGGTTGTTTATCAACAACCTCCTTGACGACGATCCTCCGGAAACGTATACGGGGTGATCCCGAGGATGAGGATGCAGATCCGAGGGGGCGCAACAATATTATTAATATTATTGGCATTTGACATCTTTATTGATTATTTGATTTTTAGTATAATTGATTTTATATAACGCTTAATATAATGCTAAAATTATTGTTGTTAGAGTGGGCGTTAATAATATTAATATGGTCCTTAGTCAGTATTTCTAATTTTTCACGAAGTAAATCGTGGTTATCGCTTGTTGTGATTAGATGGAAAAAGCTCGTAGAAGTTTTTATTTTAATGCCAAAACTTTCAGTTTTATTCAAATAATCTGGATTTTGTCCCTGGATCAATTGCCTACGAGCTAGAATGACAACTGCTCCTGTAACTCTATGATCTGAAATATGTCCATTTTTTCTAAATTAAATGCTGGAACCTGCAACATTAAACTTATCTCTATTTTTTAAATAAGTCTCAGTAATGCACACTAAATCATATTTATTTAAATACTTAAATAGGAGCAGCAAGAACAAGAGGCATATTTCTATCCATCAATAAGTACGCGCAGTAAACATGTATTCATTCGACTAATACGCAACCGCGCCGCTAGATGGCTCCGTAGCGACAAACTTATCCGATAGTGAAAAACCACTTTCTTGTTTTATATAAAGCAAGCAAACCGCTTCGATTATATTATTAACAATGGAGACGTAGAAGAAACTGTCGAGCTATATCGGTTTATACAACGAAAGTAAAACCGATTTTATAAGGGAATTGCCTCTCGAAATATCAAGCATGATAATGGCTATGTTAGACAACAAATCTATTCAATCTGCTAAAATGGTTAGTCGCAGCTGGACGTGTATGCATACACGAATTTAAACATAGAAGACTACTGCGACAGACTAAGGCCCGAATTCATAGTCGTTTCTCAAATCTTAGATCTCGTTTCCAATCTCAAATTTCAGCTCTCGGGTCTCGAGGCCCCAACCTCAAATTACAATACTAGTGGCTAATCATCAAATTCGGTCTTTCATGACTAAAGCGAGAGAGGAGACCTAACCTATTGAAATAAATGATGGTAAAAATTAAAAATCATGTTGAAGTATTCGTAATTATCCGTAAAAATTTTCTTTAATTTTTCGTTTATCTTGTTATTTAGCAGTTTGTGATAATAAAGTGTAAACAGAAGAGACAGATAGAAGTTAACCTCGTCTTTATATCACTTGCTTATAAGCAAGAGTTTAATTTAATAAAGGTATTTATGAAAAATTAATTATATATCATATATCTATGTTAACATATATTAATATCAAAGGAATTCTCCGTCAAAACTATTATTGTCTTTCGCTATAAATAGACCGAGTTAAAACTGCATCTGTTTTTGTCTTAGACGTCATCTTATCGCGCACACATTTGCTACTATCGTAGGACGTAGACAATGCGTGTAAAAGATATCTATTCAACATCACGTTCAACACTAATTGCCGTCGAGAATATTCACTGATAATAAATAAATTAACCCATCGTCGTTTTACTCTGCACGCGAGAAACAATATATTAAAGCGCATGTAAGCCAAGAAGGACCAACTATATTAAAAATTGGGTGATTATTTTGGTACATAATATGCGCCTTCGTATTTTTGTTAATTAATAAAAAAATACATATTTGGATCGTATCTATGTTAATTAATAAAAAAATATAATACATATTTGGACTTTCGATGTCGTTTTATGATTCAAAAATAGATGAAAGGAATAGAGTTACATGTCAGAGATAGAAAACTGCATTATTATATTAATACGAGTTTTTTCAACAGATCTCAGAATTCTTTCCTAAAATATTTCAAGTTATATGTACATTTATCAAAATAATTAAATCGTTGAATCACTAAACGAATCTCATTATCAGAAGTTTCTTTATCGATTTACAGCAATTTATACAAATGTATTAATTTATCGCGATAAATTAATTTCATTTCTACATTGATGAGTTAAATTTTTTTGCAATGTTAAAAGATAATGAGAAAGAGTACATAATATTTTTAGACTTAATGTGTTTCGTTGAATGTGTCATACAACTTTCCATTTGATTTTGTCATCCTATAATATCGAAATAACTAAATATTTGATTGCAACTAATTTATAGTTTTTAAGTATTAACATTATATACATGACACATTCCTTTCTTTTACAATTTAAATTCTATTTTTTGCAGTTAAGTTTCCCTCGAAGAGGAAACCGAAGAGAGAATCGCACAACTGTGTGGCTTTATAATAATGAAAAATTAATTATTAAATTATTATTAAAAATCATCATTGGTAAGTAATATAAGTTTTATTTCATATTAAGTTTCATAGCATAATAATTAACTGTAATAATATATTAATCTTCCTATATTGAAAAAGCAATACAAGTTATCTTTATAAACTTATCATTTTGATTAAAACTAGTTCTTAAGCAACTTTTTATGCATGTATAAATATTTAAAAATATTTGTAAAACATAGTGATAAAATAAAATGCCAATTTGTTATTGTAATTTATCTAAAATATTTATTAATGAAAATATGAAAATAAAATGAACATTTTTTACATAAATATTTATCACATCTTTATATATATATATATATATATATATATATTACTTTCTTAAAAAGTACTTATTGCGGAAAAAAAGAATACGATTTTTGTTTATCTCAAAAAGTTATGTAACATGACAAATAAAACATATGGAACTAGAAAGAGAAAGAGAGAGAGAAAGAGATCTTTTGTTCTTTCGGTAATACTCAATCACTGTCATGTAAAAGATCAGTCATATAAAAAATCAGGTACGGTAACCTCTTAATACTATTAATTAATTGAATCAATTATGTAAATGATCAATCATATCACTTTCAATTGTATTAGACTTTACTCTCCAATAATTCAGTTGTGCTTGCATCACTTGCATTTCTAAGTTTGCAGCAGTTTTCATTTCATTCCAATACTCGCATTCCTTTCGAATAATTCTTTGTTTTTCAGTATGCAGCTCTAACTGCTGCTTCATTGCATCTTGTAATTTTTGTATTCTCAAATCTTGCTCAATTTCCAAACCAGTCGAAAGTTTCCTCTTTTTATTCGATGGCTCCTCACTCAAATCTTATAAAAATTAAAAAATGATAAATTCTATATAAATGAAATAATAATGAAGGAAAGTATTTTAACTGAAAAATTTTTAATAAAGTTGTGAAGAAAATTTCTTACAGAAACATAGGATAAGTAAAATTATTAAAATAAAATAAAGTTTTAAGAAAGCATTAAATTTTATAAAGATTTGTTTTTCCTGTTAAATAAATATTTTTTTTTTAATTTTGATTTAACATATTTTGTTGAGTTTCATTAAA
Organism: Prenolepis imparis; assembly: GCF_030444845.1. Classification (NCBI taxonomy): domain Eukaryota; kingdom Metazoa; phylum Arthropoda; class Insecta; order Hymenoptera; family Formicidae; genus Prenolepis; species Prenolepis imparis. Next base: position 15,089,143 of record NW_028141170.1, read on the forward strand.
GGAATGATATATTTAATTCATACCTTTACACTTATTAATTCGATTCTCAAAATCTTCATAATTTTTTGGTAAAATATTTTGAAGAGCATTTAGAGGCTTCCGTTGTACACTACTTCCTACAACAATAACATATAAATGTTGCAATATTATTAGTACAAAATTTATAATTTGGAAACAACATTTTGAAACTATTATTTTGAAATTTATGATTTTTCAAAAAATATAATTTTAAATTTCTAATATGCTTTTAATAAAATTACACACGCGTGAATGTAATAAAATTACGCATTTGTTCATACACATAAGTATATAATATGCACACTTACCAGTTTCACTAGACTTAGAAAAATGTCTGCTGAAGGAACCATCACTTTCTGATATTTTTATAATTGTACTCTTAGCATTATTTTTACTTAAACGCTTGTTTAACAAGATTTCCTTTGAAGCTGCACATATTTTATAAATAAAAATAAATAAAAATTTCTTTAATAATCATAATCCATACTTGAAAAAAAATATACCTACTTTTTTTACTTGAACCAGCACTGGCACTAAAATCATCAAGGTAGCAAGGTACATTTTCATTATTACTTTCATAGTAATTTTCTCTTTTATATTGATTAAAGTCTGAACTCATGTTTCTTTCTTTTTCCTCAAATATATCTTGCATATCTCCTGTGTTATCTAAATCACCATATTTTTTCAAATTTATAAAAAATACACTAGTAAAAAGTACAAATTAAATAGAAAAAGAAAATTAATATTACTTTCAATTTTACTTGTACTATCCCACTGAATTTTTAACGTAAAATCAATTGTTGGAACAATACTGCACACTTTTTCATTCATGTCTTCTTCGTCATCATCAATCACTATTGGTGGACCACCACCAGTTTTTAATTGATGCAGTTTCCTTACTGAATCTGATCGTCTGCATCTATAAAAAATGTTTCATGTAGTATTATATATAATATTGAAGAAAAAGTATAACATTTTAACAATTAGTCAAGAAACAAAAATATTTTTTGCATTTTTTACATATTGAAAAATAAGGACCAATACTTTAATATATTTATTTTGAAAATATAATAAATTTATTCGAAAGAATTTCCTACAGATAATTTTGAATCAATTCTTTACATACGAGGGTGGTTTGAAAAGTCCGTGCAAAAATGAAAACTACTTAATTTTTCGGGATAAACTTTTTTTATTTTTCAACGTAGTCTCCTTTTAGGCTTATACACTTCGTCCAACGCTGCTCCAGTTTGTTGATCCCTTCCAAATAATAAGATTGGTCCAACTCTGCAAAATAGGCATTCGTTTCCGCAATCACCTCCTCGTTTGAATAAAATCTCTTTCCCCCCAGCCATTTCTTCATATTGGAGAACAAGTAGTAGTCCGAGGGAGCCAAATCTGGAGAATAGGGGGGATGCGGAACGAGTTGGAACCTTAATTCCATCAATTTTGCGGCTACAACTACAGATGAGTGAGCTGGTGCGTTGTCGTGATGGAAAAGGACTTTTTTGTGGGCCAATCGTGGAAGTTTTTTTTGCAGCTCGGTTTTCAAACGGTTCAATAACGATGAATAATATGCACCTGTAATAGTTTTGCCCTTTTCCAAATAGTCGATGAGGATTATTCCTTGCGAATCCCAAAAGACAGTCGCCATAACTTTCCCGGCCGAAAGAACGATCTTCGCCTTCTTTGGTGCAGACTCCCCGCTGGCAACCCATTGCTTGGACTGTTCCTTGGTCTCAGGCGTGTAGTGGTGTATCCATGTTTCGTCCACAGTGACGAAACGACGCTTAAAGTCCTGTGGATTCCGCTGATACAGCTGCAAACCGTCCTTGGAACACCTCACACGATTTTGTTTGTTGTCAACTGTGAGCAATCGCGGCACCCATCTTGCGGATAGCTTTTTCATGCCCAAATGTTGATGCAAAATATTATGTACCCGTTCACTCGAGATGCCCACAGCACTAGCAATCTCGCGCACCTTCACTCTTCTATCATCCATCATCATATCATGGATTTTATCAATGATTTCTGGAGTAGTGACCTCAATAGGGCGTCCAGAACGTTCAGCGTCACTTGTGCTCATATGGCCACTCCGAAAATTTTGAAACCACTTATAAACTGTTCTAATCGAAGGTGCAGATTCACCATAATGTTTATCAAGCTTCTCCTTAGTCTTCTGAGGCGATTTGTCTTCCATAAAATAATGTTTTATCAACACACGAAATTCTCTTTCATCCATTTTTTGGAAATCACTCGACTTTCTCGATTCAAACGAACGCCAAACACAGAGAAATAGACCGATCTGGCTGAAACTTGGTGTGTGTTCTTCCAAGAGATGCTACTAACTAAAAATAACCCCGATACGCACCAGTGGTGCCATCTCTCTGACTTTGCACGGACTTTTCAAACCACTCTCGTATATCTAATGAAAGGTTGCACAAAATAAATATTGTTTATGTGATTAATTGATTCATGCGTCATGTACATCAGCAGTTTTTATTAACCTACCTACATATATAAATATTAATAAATTCATGAAATACCTGTATTTTAAATTAATCCAGCATCTTTTTAATTGCGCTTCTGTCCTTATAGAAAACCCATTGTTGACTGCACTTTTTGCATATTGGTCTGTTATCAATTCCCAAGTAGCCTTTTGTTCCATACTTGGGCCATCAGTTTTTGGATTCTCCACAATTTCTTTCACATCTTCAATGATTGATAATAATAAGACCTTTTCAGGATCCGTAAATTTTGGTGTGGATTTTTTTGCTAATTCGTTAACCTAAATCATAAATTTTATTAATTTTATTATAAACTACAAAATTAGAATTGAAACAAAGAATATAGAAATTTATATTCTTTGATTGAAGGTTATGTATTATTTATACCTTATTATAAATCTCCATTATGTCAAGCACAGTCAAAATAAAAATAATTTATTGTAAATAATTAAATTTTTAATATTATTTGAGATTCATTCAATAGGTTAGGTCTCCTCTCTCGCTTTAGTCATGAAAGACCGAATTTGATGATTAGCCACTAGTATTGAAATTTCAGGTTGGAGACTCGAGACCCGAAAGCTGAAATTTGAGATTGGAAACGAGATCTAAGATTTGAGAAACGACTATGAATTCGGGCCTAAAGCAAACAAATATTTTTCTAATAAATTGAGGATAAGAAAAATTCTGAAGTCAACCATAGAAAGAAGCGGCAGTATTATATCACAATGTATATATCATAAATCAGTGCAAACACATATATTTGTCGCATTCAAAACAGCAAACGCGTCGAATCATCAGAGAGGAAGAAATATACGGCTGTGATATTCAAATGTAAAATGTAAAATTCATATTTTTTAATCGTTTTGTTAAAAACAAAAATGCTATAAAATAATAAACAATAATAACTTAAAATTTATTATATTATTAATGTTATTGGCATTTGACATCTTTATTGACTATTTGATTTTTAGTATAATTGATTTTATATAACGCTTAATATAATGCTAAAATTATTGTTGTTAGAGTGGGCGTTAATAATATTAATATGGTCCTTAGTCAGTATTTCTAATTTTTCACGAAGTAAATCGTGGTTATCGCTTGTTGTGATTAGATGGAAAAAGCTCGTAGAAGTTTTTATTTTAATGCCAAAACATTCAGTTTTATTCAAATATATCGAATAATCTGGATTTTGTCCCTGGATCAATTGCCTACGAGCTAGAATGACAACTGCTCCTGTAACTCTATGATCTGAAATATGTCCATTTTTTCTAAATTAAATCCTGCAACCTGCAACATTAAACTTATTTCTATTTTTTAAATAAGTCTCAGTAATACACACTAAATCATATTTATTTAAATACTTAAATAGGAGCAGCAAGAACAAGAGGCATATTTCTATCCATCAATAAGTACGCGCAATAAACATGTATTCATTCGACTAATACGCAACCGCGCCGCTAGATGGCTCCGTAGCGACAAACTTATCCGATAGTGAAAAACCACTTTCTTGTTTTATATAAAGCAAGCAAACCGCTTCGATTATATTATTAACAATGGAGACGTTGAAGAAACTGTTGAGCTATATCGGTTTATACAACGAAAGTAAAACCGATTTTATAAGGGAATTGCCTCTCGAAATATCAAGCATGATAATGGCTATGTTAGACAGCAAATCTATTCAATCTGCTAAAATGGTTAGTCGCAGCTGGAGACGTGTATGCATACACGAATTTAAACATAGAAGACTACTGCGACAGACTCAAGCAAACAAATATTTTTCTAATAAATTGAGGATAAGAAAAATTCTGAAGTCAACTGTAGAAAGCAGCGGCAGTATTATATCACAATGTATATATCATAAATCAGTGCAAACACATATATTTGTCGCGTTCAAAACAGCAAACGCGTCGAATCATCAGAGACGAAGAAATATACGGCTGTGATATTCAAATGTAAAATGTAAAATTCATATTTTTTAATCGTTTTGTTAAAAACAAAAATGCAATAAAATAATAAACAATATTAACTTAAAATTTATTATATTATTAATATTATTTGCATTTGACATCTTTATTGATTATTTGATTTTTAGTATAATTGATTTTATATAACGCTTAATATAATGCTAAAATTATTGTTGTTAGAGTGGGCGTTAATAATATTAATATGGTCCTTAGTCAGTATTTCTAATTTTTCACGAAGTAAATCGTGGTTATCGCTTGTTGTGATTAGATGGAAAAAGCTCGTAGAAGTTTTTATTTTAATGCCAAAACATTCAGTTTTATTCAAATATATCGAATAATCTGGATTTTGTCCCTGGATCAATTGCCTACGAGCTAGAATGACAACTGCTCCTGTAACTCTATGATTTGAAATATGTCCATTTTTTCTAAATTAAATCCTGCAACCTGCAACATTAAACTTATTTCTATTTTTTAAATAAGTCTCAGTAATACACACTAAATCATATTTATTTAAATACTTAAATAGGAGCAGCAAGAACAAGAGGCATATTTCTATCCATCAATAAGTACGCGCAATAAACATGTATTCATTCGACTAATACGCAACCGCGCCGCTAGATGGCTCCGTAGCGACAAACTTATCCGATAGTGAAAAACCACTTTCTTGTTTTATATAAAGCAAGCAAACCGCTTCGATTATATTATTAACAATGGAGACGTTGAAGAAACTGTTGAGCTATATCGGTTTATACAACGAAAGTAAAACCGATTTTATAAGGGAATTGCCTCTCGAAATATCAAGCATGATAATGGCTATGTTAGACAGCAAATCTATTCAATCTGCTAAAATGGTTAGTCGCAGCTGGAGACGTGTATGCATACACGAATTTAAACATAGAAGACTACTGCGACAGACTCAAGCAAACAAATATTTTTCTAATAAATTGAGGATAAGAAAAATTCTGAAGTCAACTGTAGAAAGCAGCGGCAGTATTATATCACAATGTATATATCATAAATCAGTGCAAACACATATATTTGTCACGTTCAAAACAGCAAACGCGTCGAATCATCAGAGACGAAGAAATATACGGCTGTGATATTCAAATGTAAAATGTAAAATTCATATTTTTTAATCGTTTTGTTAAAAACAAAAATGCAATAAAATAATAAACAATATTAACTTAAAATTTATTATATTATTAATATTATTTGCATTTGACATCTTTATTGATTATTTGATTTTTAGTATAATTGATTTTATATAACGCTTAATATAATGCTAAAATTATTGTTGTTAGAGTGGGCGTTAATAATATTAATATGGTCCTTAGTCAGTATTTCTAATTTTTCACGAAGTAAATCGTGGTTATCGCTTGTTGTGATTAGATGGAAAAAGCTCGTAGAAGTTTTTATTTTAATGCCAAAACATTCAGTTTTATTCAAATATATCGAATAATCTGGATTTTGTCCCTGGATCAATTGCCTACGAGCTAGAATAACAACTGCTCCTGTAACTCTATGATCTGAAATATGTCCATTTTTTCTAAATTAAATCCTGCAACCTGTAACATAAAACTTATCTCTATTTTTTAAATAAGTCTCAGTAATACACACTAAATCATATTTATTTAAATACTTAAATAGGAGCAGCAAGAACAAGAGGCATATTTCTATCCATCAATAAGTACGCGCAATAAACATGTATTCATTCGACTAATACGCAACCGCGCCGCTAGATGGCTCCGTAGCGACAAACTTATCCGATAGTGAAAAACCACTTTCTTGTTTTATATAAAGCAAGCAAACCGCTTCGATTATATTATTAACAATGAAGACGTTGAAGAAACTGTTGAGCTATATCGGTTTATACAACGAAAGTAAAACCGATTTTATAAGGGAATTGCCTCTCGAAATATCAAGCATGATAATGGCTATGTTAGACAGCAAATCTATTCAATCTGCTAAAATGGTTAGTCGCAGCTGGAGACGTGTATGCATACACGAATTTAAACATAGAAGACTACTGCGACAGACTCAAGCAAACAAATATTTTTCTAATAAATTGAGGATAAGAAAAATTCTGAAGACAACTGTGGAAAGCAGCGGCGGTATTATATCACAATGTAGATATCATAAATCAGTGCAAACACATATATTTGTCGCGTTCAAAACAGCAAACGCGTCGAATCATCAGAGACGAAGAAATATACGGCTGTGATATTCAAATGTAAAATGTAAAATTCATATTTTTTAATCGTTTTGTTAAAAACAAAAATGCAATAAAATAATAAACAATATTAACTTAAAATTTATTATATTATTAATATTATTTGCATCTGACATCTTTATTGATTATTTGATTTTTAGTATAATTGATTTTATATAACGCTTAATATAATGCTAAAATTATTGTTGTTAGAGTGGGCGTTAATAATATTAATATGGTCCTTAGTCAGTATTTCTAATTTTTCACGAAGTAAATCGTGGTTATCGCTTGTTGTGATTAGATGGAAAAAGCTCGTAGAAGTTTTTATTTTAATGCCAAAACATTCAGTTTTATTCAAATATATCGAATAATCTGGATTTTGTCCCTGGATCAATTGCCTACGAGCTAGAATGACAACTGCTCCTGTAACTCTATGATCTGAAATATGTCCATTTTTTCTAAATTAAATCCTGCAACCTGCAACATTAAACTTATTTCTATTTTTTAAATAAGTCTCAGTAATACACACTAAATCATATTTATTTAAATACTTAAATAGGAGCAGCAAGAACAAGAGGCATATTTCTATCCATCAATAAGTACGCGCAATAAACATGTATTCATTCGACTAATACGCAACCGCGCCGCTAGATGGCTCCGTAGCGACAAACTTATCCGATAGTGAAAAACCACTTTCTTGTTTTATATAAAGCAAGCAAACCGCTTCGATTATATTATTAACAATGGAGACGTTGAAGAAACTGTTGAGCTATATCGGTTTATACAACGAAAGTAAAACCGATTTTATAAGGGAATTGCCTCTCGAAATATCAAGCATGATAATGGCTATGTTAGACAGCAAATCTATTCAATCTGCTAAAATGGTTAGTCGCAGCTGGAGACGTGTATGCATACACGAATTTAAACATAGAAGACTACTGCGACAGACTCAAGCAAACAAATATTTTTCTAATAAATTGAGGATAAGAAAAATTCTGAAGTCAACTGTAGAAAGCAGCGGCAGTATTATATCACAATGTATATATCATAAATCAGTGCAAACACATATATTTGTCACGTTCAAAACAGCAAACGCGTCGAATCATCAGAGACGAAGAAATATACGGCTGTGATATTCAAATGTAAAATGTAAAATTCATATTTTTTAATCGTTTTGTTAAAAACAAAAATGCAATAAAATAATAAACAATATTAACTTAAAATTTATTATATTATTAATATTATTTGCATTTGACATCTTTATTGATTATTTGATTTTTAGTATAATTGATTTTATATAACGCTTAATATAATGCTAAAATTATTGTTGTTAGAGTGGGCGTTAATAATATTAATATGGTCCTTAGTCAGTATTTCTAATTTTTCACGAAGTAAATCGTGGTTATCGCTTGTTGTGATTAGATGGAAAAAGCTCGTAGAAGTTTTTATTTTAATGCCAAAACATTCAGTTTTATTCAAATATATCGAATAATCTGGATTTTGTCCCTGGATCAATTGCCTACGAGCTAGAATGACAACTGCTCCTGTAACTCTATGATCTGAAATATGTCCATTTTTTCTAAATTAAATCCTGCAACCTGCAACATTAAACTTATTTCTATTTTTAAATAAGTCTCAGTAATACACACTAAATCATATTTATTTAAATACTTAAATAGGAGCAGCAAGAACGAGAGGCATATTTCTATCCATCAATAAGTACGCGCAATAAACATGTATTCATTCGACTAATACGCAACCGCGCCGCTAGATGGCTCCGTAGCGACAAACTTATCCGATAGTGAAAAACCACTTTCTTGTTTTATATAAAGCAAGCAAACCGCTTCGATTATATTATTAACAATGGAGACGTTGAAGAAACTGTTGAGCTATATCGGTTTATACAACGAAAGTAAAACCGATTTTATAAGGGAATTGCCTCTCGAAATATCAAGCATGATAATGGCTATGTTAGACAGCAAATCTATTCAATCTGCTAAAATGGTTAGTCGCAGCTGGAGACGTGTATGCATACACGAATTTAAACATAGAAGACTACTGCGACAGACTCAAGCAAACAAATATTTTTCTAATAAATTGAGGATAAGAAAAATTCTGAAGTCAACTGTGGAAAGCAGCGGCGGTATTATATCACAATGTATATATCATATATCAGTGCAAACACGTATATTTGTCGCGTTCAAAACAGCAAACGCGTCGAATCATCAGAGACGAAGAAATATACGGCTGTGATATTCAAATGTAAAATGTAAAATTCATATTTTTTAATCGTTTTGTTAAAAACAAAAATGCAATAAAATAATAAACAATATTAACTTAAAATTTATTATATTATTAATATTATTTGCATTTGACATCTTTATTGATTATTTGATTTTTAGTATAATTGATTTTATATAACGCTTAATATAATGCTAAAATTATTGTTGTTAGAGTGGGCGTTAATAATATTAATATGGTCCTTAGTCAGTATTTCTAATTTTTCACGAAGTAAATCGTGGTTATCGCTTGTTGTGATTAGATGGAAAAAGCTCGTAGAAGTTTTTATTTTAATGCCAAAACATTCAGTTTTATTCAAATATATCGAATAATCTGGATTTTGTCCCTGGATCAATTGCCTACGAGCTAGAATGACAACTGCTCCTGTAACTCTATGATCTGAAATATGTCCATTTTTTCTAAATTAAATCCTGCAACCTGCAACATTAAACTTATTTCTATTTTTAAATAAGTCTCAGTAATACACACTAAATCATATTTATTTAAATACTTAAATAGGAGCAGCAAGAACAAGAGGCATATTTCTATCCATCAATAAGTACGCGCAATAAACATGTATTCATTCGACTAATACGCAACCGCGCCGCTAGATGGCTCCGTAGCGACAAACTTATCCGATAGTGAAAAACCACTTTCTTGTTTTATATAAAGCAAGCAAACCGCTTCGATTATATTATTAACAATGAAGACGTTGAAGAAACTGTTGAGCTATATCGGTTTATACAACGAAAGTAAAACCGATTTTATAAGGGAATTGCCTCTCGAAATATCAAGCATGATAATGGCTATGTTAGACAGCAAATCTATTCAATCTGCTAAAATGGTTAGTCGCAGCTGGAGACGTGTATGCATACACGAATTTAAACATAGAAGACTACTGCGACAGACTCAAGCAAACAAATATTTTTCTAATAAATTGAGGATAAGAAAAATTCTGAAGACAACTGTGGAAAGCAGCGGCGGTATTATATCACAATGTAGATATCATAAATCAGTGCAAACACATATATTTGTCGCGTTCAAAACAGCAAACGCGTCGAATCATCAGAGACGAAGAAATATACGGCTGTGATATTCAAATGTAAAATGTAAAATTCATATTTTTTAATCGTTTTGTTAAAAACAAAAATGCAATAAAATAATAAACAATATTAACTTAAAATTTATTATATTATTAATATTATTTGCATTTGACATCTTTATTGATTATTTGATTTTTAGTATAATTGATTTTATATAACGCTTAATATAATGCTAAAATTATTGTTGTTAGAGTGGGCGTTAATAATATTAATATGGTCCTTAGTCAGTATTTCTAATTTTTCACGAAGTAAATCGTGGTTATCGCTTGTTGTGATTAGATGGAAAAAGCTCGTAGAAGTTTTTATTTTAATGCCAAAACATTCAGTTTTATTCAAATATATCGAATAATCTGGATTTTGTCCCTGGATCAATTGCCTACGAGCTAGAATGACAACTGCTCCTGTAACTCTATGATCTGAAATATGTCCATTTTTTCTAAATTAAATCCTGCAACCTGCAACATTAAACTTATTTCTATTTTTAAATAAGTCTCAGTAATACACACTAAATCATATTTATTTAAATACTTAAATAGGAGCAGCAAGAACAAGAGGCATATTTCTATCCATCAATAAGTACGCGCAATAAACATGTATTCATTCGACTAATACGCAACCGCGCCGCTAGATGGCTCCGTAGCGACAAACTTATCCGATAGTGAAAAACCACTTTCTTGTTTTATATAAAGCAAGCAAACCGCTTCGATTATATTATTAACAATGGAGACGTTGAAGAAACTGTTGAGCTATATCGGTTTATACAACGAAAGTAAAACCGATTTTATAAGGGAATTGCCTCTCGAAATATCAAGCATGATAATGGCTATGTTAGACAGCAAATCTATTCAATCTGCTAAAATGGTTAGTCGCAGCTGGAGACGTGTATGCATACACGAATTTAAACATAGAAGACTACTGCGACAGACTCAAGCAAACAAATATTTTTCTAATAAATTGAGGATAAGAAAAATTCTGAAGTCAACTGTGGAAAGCAGCGGCGGTATTATATCACAATGTATATATCATATATCAGTGCAAACACGTATATTTGTCGCGTTCAAAACAGCAAACGCGTCGAATCATCAGAGACGAAGAAATATACGGCTGTGATATTCAAATGTAAAATGTAAAATTCATATTTTTTAATCGTTTTGTTAAAAACAAAAATGCAATAAAATAATAAACAATATTAACTTAAAATTTATTATATTATTAATATTATTTGCATTTGACATCTTTATTGATTATTTGATTTTTAGTATAATTGATTTTATATAACGCTTAATATAATGCTAAAATTATTGTTGTTAGAGTGGGCGTTAATAATATTAATATGGTCCTTAGTCAGTATTTCTAATTTTTCACGAAGTAAATCGTGGTTATCGCTTGTTGTGATTAGATGGAAAAAGCTCGTAGAAGTTTTTATTTTAATGCCAAAACATTCAGTTTTATTCAAATATATCGAATAATCTGGATTTTGTCCCTGGATCAATTGCCTACGAGCTAGAATGACAACTGCTCCTGTAACTCTATGATCTGAAATATGTCCATTTTTTCTAAATTAAATCCTGCAACCTGCAACATTAAACTTATCTCTATTTTTTAAATAAGTCTCAGTAATACACACTAAATCATATTTATTTAAATATAAAATAGGAGCAGCAAGAACAAGAGGCATATTTCTATCCATCAATAAGTACGCGCAATAAACATGTATTCATTCGACTAATACGCAACCGCGCCGCTAGATGGCTCCGTAGCGACAAACTTATCCGATAGTGAAAAACCACTTTCATGTTTTATATAAAGCAAGCAAACCGCTTTGATTATATTATTAACAATGGAGACGTTGAAGAAACTATTGAGCTATATCGGTTTATACAACGAAAGTAAAACCGATTTTATAAGGGAATTGCCTCTCGAAATATCAAGCATGATAATGGCTATGTTAGACAGCAAATCTATTCAATCTGCTAAAATGGTTAGTCGCAGCTGGAGACGTGTATGCATACACGAATTTAAACATAGAAGACTACTGCGACAGACTCAAGCAAACAAATATTTTTCTAATAAATTGAGGATAAGAAAAATTCTGAAGTCAACTGTAGAAAGCAGCGGCAGTATTATATCACAATGTATATATCATAAATCAGTGCAAACACATATATTTGTCGCGTTCAAAACAGCAAACGCGTCGAATCATCAGAGACGAAGAAATATACGGCTGTGATATTCAAATGTAAAATGTAAAATTCATATTTTTTAATCGTTTTGTTAAAAACAAAAATGCAATAAAATAATAAACAATATTAACTTAAAATTTATTATATTATTAATATTATTTGCAGTTGACATCTTTATTGATTATTTGATTTTTAGTATAATTGATTTTATATAACGCTTAATATAATGCTAAAATTATTGTTGTTAGAGTGGGCGTTAATAATATTAATATGGTCCTTAGTCAGTATTTCTAATTTTTCACGAAGTAAATCGTGGTTATCGCTTGTTGTGATTAGATGGAAAAAGCTCGTAGAAGTTTTTATTTTAATGCCAAAACATTCAGTTTATTCAAATATATCGAATAATCTGGATTTTGTCCCTGGATCAATTGCCTACGAGCTAGAATGACAACTGCTCCTGTAACTCTATGATCTGAAATATGTCCATTTTTTCTAAATTAAATCCTGCAACCTGCAACATTAAACTTATCTCTATTTTTTAAATAAGTCTCAGTAATACACACTAAATCATATTTATTTAAATACTTAAATAGGAGCAGCAAGAACAAGAGGCATATTTCTATCCATCAATAAGTACGCGCAATAAACATGTATTCATTCGACTAATACGCAACCGCGCCGCTAGATGGCTCCGTAGCGACAAACTTATCCGATAGTGAAAAACCACTTTCATGTTTTATATAAAGCAAGCAAACCGCTTGGATTATATTATTAACAATGGAGACGTTGAAGAAACTATTGAGCTATATCGGTTTATACAACGAATGTAAAACCGATTTTATAAGGGAATTGCCTCTCGAAATATCAAGCATGATAATGGCTATGTTAGACAGCAAATCTATTCAATCTGCTAAAATGGTTAGTCGCAGCTGGAGACGTGTATGCATACACGAATTTAAACATAGAAGACTACTGCGACAGACTCAAGCAAACAAATATTTTTCTAATAAATTGAGGATAAGAAAAATTCTGAAGTCAACTGTAGAAAGCAGCGGCAGTATTATATCACAATGTATATATCATAAATCAGTGCAAACACATATATTTGTCGCGTTCAAAACAGCAAACGCGTCGAATCATCAGAGACGAAGAAATATACGGCTGTGATATTCAAATGTAAAATGTAAAATTCATATTTTTTAATCGTTTTGTTAAAAACAAAAATGCAATAAAATAATAAACAATATTAACTTAAAATTTATTATATTATTAATATTATTTGCATTTGACATCTTTATTGATTATTTGATTTTTAGTATAATTGATTTTATATAACGCTTAATATAATGCTAAAATTATTGTTGTTAGAGTGGGCGTTAATAATATTAATATGGTCCTTAGTCAGTATTTCTAATTTTTCACGAAGTAAATCGTGGTTATCGCTTGTTGTGATTAGATGGAAAAAGCTCGTAGAAGTTTTTATTTTAATGCCAAAACATTCAGTTTTATTCAAATATATCGAATAATCTGGATTTTGTCCCTGGATCAATTGCCTACGAGCTAGAATGACAACTGCTCCTGTAACTCTATGATCTGAAATATGTCCATTTTTTCTAAATTAAATCCTGCAACCTGCAACATTAAACTTATTTCTATTTTTAAATAAGTCTCAGTAATACACACTAAATCATATTTATTTAAATACTTAAATAGGAGCAGCAAGAACAAGAGGCATATTTCTATCCATCAATAAGTACGCGCAATAAACATGTATTCATTCGACTAATACGCAACCGCGCCGCTAGATGGCTCCGTAGCGACAAACTTATCCGATAGTGAAAAACCACTTTCTTGTTTTATATAAAGCAAGCAAACCGCTTCGATTATATTATTAACAATGGAGACGTTGAAGAAACTGTTGAGCTATATCGGTTTATACAACGAAAGTAAAACCGATTTTATAAGGGAATTGCCTCTCGAAATATCAAGCATGATAATGGCTATGTTAGACAGCAAATCTATTCAATCTGCTAAAATGGTTAGTCGCAGCTGGAGACGTGTATGCATACACGAATTTAAACATAGAAGACTACTGCGACAGACTCAAGCAAACAAATATTTTTCTAATAAATTGAGGATAAGAAAAATTCTGAAGACAACTGTGGAAAGCAGCGGCGGTATTATATCACAATGTAGATATCATAAATCAGTGCAAACACATATATTTGTCGCGTTCAAAACAGCAAACGCGTCGAATCATCAGAGACGAAGAAATATACGGCTGTGATATTCAAATGTAAAATGTAAAATTCATATTTTTTAATCGTTTTGTTAAAAACAAAAATGCAATAAAATAATAAACAATATTAACTTAAAATTTATTATATTATTAATATTATTTGCATTTGACATCTTTATTGATTATTTGATTTTTAGTATAATTGATTTTATATAACGCTTAATATAATGCTAAAATTATTGTTGTTAGAGTGGGCGTTAATAATATTAATATGGTCCTTAGTCAGTATTTCTAATTTTTCACGAAGTAAATCGTGGTTATCGCTTGTTGTGATTAGATGGAAAAAGCTCGTAGAAGTTTTTATTTTAATGCCAAAACATTCAGTTTTATTCAAATATATCGAATAATCTGGATTTTGTCCCTGGATCAATTGCCTACGAGCTAGAATGACAACTGCTCCTGTAACTCTATGATCTGAAATATGTCCATTTTTTCTAAATTAAATCCTGCAACCTGCAACATTAAACTTATTTCTATTTTTAAATAAGTCTCAGTAATACACACTAAATCATATTTATTTAAATACTTAAATAGGAGCAGCAAGAACAAGAGGCATATTTCTATCCATCAATAAGTACGCGCAATAAACATGTATTCATTCGACTAATACGCAACCGCGCCGCTAGATGGCTCCGTAGCGACAAACTTATCCGATAGTGAAAAACCACTTTCTTGTTTTATATAAAGCAAGCAAACCGCTTCGATTATATTATTAACAATGGAGACGTTGAAGAAACTGTTGAGCTATATCGGTTTATACAACGAAAGTAAAACCGATTTTATAAGGGAATTGCCTCTCGAAATATCAAGCATGATAATGGCTATGTTAGACAGCAAATCTATTCAATCTGCTAAAATGGTTAGTCGCAGCTGGAGACGTGTATGCATACACGAATTTAAACATAGAAGACTACTGCGACAGACTCAAGCAAACAAATATTTTTCTAATAAATTGAGGATAAGAAAAATTCTGAAGTCAACTGTGGAAAGCAGCGGCGGTATTATATCACAATGTATATATCATATATCAGTGCAAACACGTATATTTGTCGCGTTCAAAACAGCAAACGCGTCGAATCATCAGAGACGAAGAAATATACGGCTGTGATATTCAAATGTAAAATGTAAAATTCATATTTTTTAATCGTTTTGTTAAAAACAAAAATGCAATAAAATAATAAACAATATTAACTTAAAATTTATTATATTATTAATATTATTTGCAGTTGACATCTTTATTGATTATTTGATTTTTAGTATAATTGATTTTATATAACGCTTAATATAATGCTAAAATTATTGTTGTTAGAGTGGGCGTTAATAATATTAATATGGTCCTTAGTCAGTATTTCTAATTTTTCACGAAGTAAATCGTGGTTATCGCTTGTTGTGATTAGATGGAAAAAGCTCGTAGAAGTTTTTATTTTAATGCCAAAACATTCAGTTTATTCAAATATATCGAATAATCTGGATTTTGTCCCTGGATCAATTGCCTACGAGCTAGAATGACAACTGCTCCTGTAACTCTATGATCTGAAATATGTCCATTTTTTCTAAATTAAATCCTGCAACCTGCAACATTAAACTTATCTCTATTTTTTAAATAAGTCTCAGTAATACACACTAAATCATATTTATTTAAATACTTAAATAGGAGCAGCAAGAACAAGAGGCATATTTCTATCCATCAATAAGTACGCGCAATAAACATGTATTCATTCGACTAATACGCAACCGCGCCGCTAGATGGCTCCGTAGCGACAAACTTATCCGATAGTGAAAAACCACTTTCATGTTTTATATAAAGCAAGCAAACCGCTTGGATTATATTATTAACAATGGAGACGTTGAAGAAACTATTGAGCTATATCGGTTTATACAACGAATGTAAAACCGATTTTATAAGGGAATTGCCTCTCGAAATATCAAGCATGATAATGGCTATGTTAGACAGCAAATCTATTCAATCTGCTAAAATGGTTAGTCGCAGCTGGAGACGTGTATGCATACACGAATTTAAACATAGAAGACTACTGCGACAGACTCAAGCAAACAAATATTTTTCTAATAAATTGAGGATAAGAAAAATTCTGAAGTCAACTGTAGAAAGCAGCGGCAGTATTATATCACAATGTATATATCATAAATCAGTGCAAACACATATATTTGTCGCGTTCAAAACAGCAAACGCGTCGAATCATCAGAGACGAAGAAATATACGGCTGTGATATTCAAATGTAAAATGTAAAATTCATATTTTTTAATCGTTTTGTTAAAAACAAAAATGCAATAAAATAATAAACAATATTAACTTAAAATTTATTATATTATTAATATTATTTGCATTTGACATCTTTATTGATTATTTGATTTTTAGTATAATTGATTTTATATAACGCTTAATATAATGCTAAAATTATTGTTGTTAGAGTGGGCGTTAATAATATTAATATGGTCCTTAGTCAGTATTTCTAATTTTTCACGAAGTAAATCGTGGTTATCGCTTGTTGTGATTAGATGGAAAAAGCTCGTAGAAGTTTTTATTTTAATGCCAAAACATTCAGTTTTATTCAAATATATCGAATAATCTGGATTTTGTCCCTGGATCAATTGCCTACGAGCTAGAATGACAACTGCTCCTGTA
The DNA here is from genome assembly GCF_030444845.1 of Prenolepis imparis. NCBI lineage: Eukaryota > Metazoa > Arthropoda > Insecta > Hymenoptera > Formicidae > Prenolepis > Prenolepis imparis. The sequence goes on from NW_028141170.1 coordinate 15,106,347, forward strand.
ACTCTATGATCTGAAATATGTCCATTTTTTCTAAATTAAATCCTGCAACCTGCAACATTAAACTTATTTCTATTTTTAAATAAGTCTCAGTAATACACACTAAATCATATTTATTTAAATACTTAAATAGGAGCAGCAAGAACAAGAGGCATATTTCTATCCATCAATAAGTACGCGCAATAAACATGTATTCATTCGACTAATACGCAACCGCGCCGCTAGATGGCTCCGTAGCGACAAACTTATCCGATAGTGAAAAACCACTTTCTTGTTTTATATAAAGCAAGCAAACCGCTTCGATTATATTATTAACAATGGAGACGTTGAAGAAACTGTTGAGCTATATCGGTTTATACAACGAAAGTAAAACCGATTTTATAAGGGAATTGCCTCTCGAAATATCAAGCATGATAATGGCTATGTTAGACAGCAAATCTATTCAATCTGCTAAAATGGTTAGTCGCAGCTGGAGACGTGTATGCATACACGAATTTAAACATAGAAGACTACTGCGACAGACTCAAGCAAACAAATATTTTTCTAATAAATTGAGGATAAGAAAAATTCTGAAGTCAACTGTGGAAAGCAGCGGCGGTATTATATCACAATGTATATATCATATATCAGTGCAAACACGTATATTTGTCGCGTTCAAAACAGCAAACGCGTCGAATCATCAGAGACGAAGAAATATACGGCTGTGATATTCAAATGTAAAATGTAAAATTCATATTTTTTAATCGTTTTGTTAAAAACAAAAATGCAATAAAATAATAAACAATATTAACTTAAAATTTATTATATTATTAATATTATTTGCATTTGACATCTTTATTGATTATTTGATTTTTAGTATAATTGATTTTATATAACGCTTAATATAATGCTAAAATTATTGTTGTTAGAGTGGGCGTTAATAATATTAATATGGTCCTTAGTCAGTATTTCTAATTTTTCACGAAGTAAATCGTGGTTATCGCTTGTTGTGATTAGATGGAAAAAGCTCGTAGAAGTTTTTATTTTAATGCCAAAACATTCAGTTTTATTCAAATATATCGAATAATCTGGATTTTGTCCCTGGATCAATTGCCTACGAGCTAGAATGACAACTGCTCCTGTAACTCTATGATCTGAAATATGTCCATTTTTTCTAAATTAAATCCTGCAACCTGCAACATTAAACTTATCTCTATTTTTTAAATAAGTCTCAGTAATACACACTAAATCATATTTATTTAAATACTTAAATAGGAGCAGCAAGAACAAGAGGCATATTTCTATCCATCAATAAGTACGCGCAATAAACATGTATTCATTCGACTAATACGCAACCGCGCCGCTAGATGGCTCCGTAGCGACAAACTTATCCGATAGTGAAAAACCACTTTCATGTTTTATATAAAGCAAGCAAACCGCTTTGATTATATTATTAACAATGGAGACGTTGAAGAAACTATTGAGCTATATCGGTTTATACAACGAAAGTAAAACCGATTTTATAAGGGAATTGCCTCTCGAAATATCAAGCATGATAATGGCTATGTTAGACAGCAAATCTATTCAATCTGCTAAAATGATTAGTCGCAGCTGGAGACGTGTATGCATACACGAATTTAAACATAGAAGACTACTGCGACAGACTCAAGCAAACAAATATTTTTCTAATAAATTGAGGATAAGAAAAATTCTGAAGTCAACTGTAGAAAGCAGCGGCAGTATTATATCACAATGTATATATCATAAATCAGTGCAAACACATATATTTGTCGCGTTCAAAACAGCAAACGCGTCGAATCATCAGAGACGAAGAAATATACGGCTGTGATATTCAAATGTAAAATGTAAAATTCATATTTTTTAATCGTTTTGTTAAAAACAAAAATGCAATAAAATAATAAACAATATTAACTTAAAATTTATTATATTATTAATATTATTTGCAGTTGACATCTTTATTGATTATTTGATTTTTAGTATAATTGATTTTATATAACGCTTAATATAATGCTAAAATTATTGTTGTTAGAGTGGGCGTTAATAATATTAATATGGTCCTTAGTCAGTATTTCTAATTTTTCACGAAGTAAATCGTGGTTATCGCTTGTTGTGATTAGATGGAAAAAGCTCGTAGAAGTTTTTATTTTAATGCCAAAACATTCAGTTTATTCAAATATATCGAATAATCTGGATTTTGTCCCTGGATCAATTGCCTACGAGCTAGAATGACAACTGCTCCTGTAACTCTATGATCTGAAATATGTCCATTTTTTCTAAATTAAATCCTGCAACCTGCAACATTAAACTTATTTCTATTTTTTAAATAAGTCTCAGTAATACACACTAAATCATATTTTTTTAAATACTTAAATAGGAGCAGCAAGAACAATAGGCATATTTCTATCCATCAATAAGTACGCGCAATAAACATGTATTCATTCGACTAATACGCAGCCGCGCCGCTAGATGGCTCCGTAGCGACAAACTTATCCGATAGTGAAAAACCACTTTCTTGTTTTATATAAAGCAAGCAACCCGCTTCGATTATATTATTAACAATGGAGACGTTGAAGAAACTGTTGAGCTATATCGGTTTATACAACGAAAGTAAAACCGATTTTATAAGGGAATTGCCTCTCGAAATATCAAGCATGATAATGGCTATGTTAGACAGCAAATCTATTCAATCTGCTAAAATGGTTAGTCGCAGCTGGAGACGTGTATGCATACACGAATTTAAACATAGAAGACTACTGCGACAGACTCAAGCAAACAAATATTTTTCTAATAAATTGAGGATAAGAAAAATTCTGAAGTCAACTGTAGAAAGCAGCGGCAGTATTATATCACAATGTATATATCATAAATCAGTGCAAACACATATATTTGTCACGTTCGAAACAGCAAACGCGTCGAATCATCAGAGACGAAGAAATATACGGCTGTGATATTCAAATGTAAAATGTAAAATTCATATTTTTTAATCGTTTTGTTAAAAACAAAAATGCAATAAAATAATAAACAATATTAACTTAAAATTTATTATATTATTAATATTATTTGCATTTGACATCTTTATTGATTATTTGATTTTTAGTATAATTGATTTTATATAACGCTTAATATAATGCTAAAATTATTGTTGTTAGAGTGGGCGTTAATAATATTAATATGGTCCTTAGTCAGTATTTCTAATTTTTCACGAAGTAAATCGTGGTTATCGCTTGTTGTGATTAGATGGAAAAAGCTCGTAGAAGTTTTTATTTTAATGCCAAAACATTCAGTTTTATTCAAATATATCGAATAATCTGGATTTTGTCCCTGGATCAATTGCCTACGAGCTAGAATGACAACTGCTCCTGTAACTCTATGATCTGAAATATGTCCATTTTTTCTAAATTAAATCCTGCAACCTGTAACATAAAACTTATCTCTATTTTTTAAATAAGTCTCAGTAATACACACTAAATCATATTTATTTAAATACTTAAATAGGAGCAGCAAGAACAAGAGGCATATTTCTATCCATCAATAAGTACGCGCAATAAACATGTATTCATTCGACTAATACGCAACCGCGCCGCTAGATGGCTCCGTAGCGACAAACTTATCCGATAGTGAAAAACCACTTTCTTGTTTTATATAAAGCAAGCAAACCGCTTCGATTATATTATTAACAATGGAGACGTTGAAGAAACTGTTGAGCTATATCGGTTTATACAACGAAAGTAAAACCGATTTTATAAGGGAATTGCCTCTCGAAATATCAAGCATGATAATGGCTATGTTAGACAGCAAATCTATTCAATCTGCTAAAATGGTTAGTCGCAGCTGGAGACGTGTATGCATACACGAATTTAAACATAGAAGACTACTGCGACAGACTCAAGCAAACAAATATTTTTCTAATAAATTGAGGATAAGAAAAATTCTGAAGACAACTGTGGAAAGCAGCGGCGGTATTATATCACAATGTAGATATCATAAATCAGTGCAAACACATATATTTGTCGCGTTCAAAACAGCAAACGCGTCGAATCATCAGAGACGAAGAAATATACGGCTGTGATATTCAAATGTAAAATGTAAAATTCATATTTTTTAATCGTTTTGTTAAAAACAAAAATGCAATAAAATAATAAACAATATTAACTTAAAATTTATTATATTATTAATATTATTTGCATCTGACATCTTTATTGATTATTTGATTTTTAGTATAATTGATTTTATATAACGCTTAATATAATGCTAAAATTATTGTTGTTAGAGTGGGCGTTAATAATATTAATATGGTCCTTAGTCAGTATTTCTAATTTTTCACGAAGTAAATCGTGGTTATCGCTTGTTGTGATTAGATGGAAAAAGCTCGTAGAAGTTTTTATTTTAATGCCAAAACATTCAGTTTTATTCAAATATATCGAATAATCTGGATTTTGTCCCTGGATCAATTGCCTACGAGCTAGAATGACAACTGCTCCTGTAACTCTATGATCTGAAATATGTCCATTTTTTCTAAATTAAATCCTGCAACCTGCAACATTAAACTTATTTCTATTTTTTAAATAAGTCTCAGTAATACACACTAAATCATATTTATTTAAATACTTAAATAGGAGCAGCAAGAACAAGAGGCATATTTCTATCCATCAATAAGTACGCGCAATAAACATGTATTCATTCGACTAATACGCAACCGCGCCGCTAGATGGCTCCGTAGCGACAAACTTATCCGATAGTGAAAAACCACTTTCTTGTTTTATATAAAGCAAGCAAACCGCTTCGATTATATTATTAACAATGGAGACGTTGAAGAAACTGTTGAGCTATATCGGTTTATACAACGAAAGTAAAACCGATTTTATAAGGGAATTGCCTCTCGAAATATCAAGCATGATAATGGCTATGTTAGACAGCAAATCTATTCAATCTGCTAAAATGGTTAGTCGCAGCTGGAGACGTGTATGCATACACGAATTTAAACATAGAAGACTACTGCGACAGACTCAAGCAAACAAATATTTTTCTAATAAATTGAGGATAAGAAAAATTCTGAAGTCAACTGTGGAAAGCAGCGGCGGTATTATATCACAATGTATATATCATAAATCAGTGCAAACACATATATTTGTCGCGTTCAAAACAGCAAACGCGTCGAATCATCAGAGACGAAGAAATATACGGCTGTGATATTCAAATGTAAAATGTAAAATTCATATTTTTTAATCGTTTTGTTAAAAACAAAAATGCAACAAAATAATAAACAATATTAACTTAAAATTTATTATATTATTAATATTATTGGCATTTGACATCTTTATTGATTATTTGATTTTTAGTATAATTGATTTTATATAACGCTTAATATAATGCTAAAATTATTGTTGTTAGAGTGGGCGTTAATAATATTAATATGGTCCTTAGTCAGTATTTCTAATTTTTCACGAAGTAAATCGTGGTTATCGCTTGTTGTGATTAGATGGAAAAAGCTCGTAGAAGTTTTTATTTTAATGCCAAAACATTCAGTTTTATTCAAATATATCGAATAATCTGGATTTTGTCCCTGGATCAATTGCCTACGAGCTAGAATGACAACTGCTCCTGTAACTCTATGATCTGAAATATGTCCATTTTTTCTAAATTAAATCCTGCAACCTGCAACATTAAACTTATTTCTATTTTTAAATAAGTCTCAGTAATACACACTAAATCATATTTATTTAAATACTTAAATAGGAGCAGCAAGAACAAGAGGCATATTTCTATCCATCAATAAGTACGCGCAATAAACATGTATTCATTCAACTAATACGCAACCGCGCCGCTAGATGGCTCCGTAGCGACAAACTTATCCGATAGTGAAAAACCACTTTCTTGTTTTATATAAAGCAAGCAAACCGCTTCGATTATATTATTAACAATGGAGACGTTGAAGAAACTGTTGAGCTATATCGGTTTATACAACGAAAGTAAAACCGATTTTATAAGGGAATTGCCTCTCGAAATATCAAGCATGATAATGGCTATGTTAGACAGCAAATCTATTCAATCTGCTAAAATGGTTAGTCGCAGCTGGAGACGTGTATGCATACACGAATTTAAACATAGAAGACTACTGCGACAGACTCAAGCAAACAAATATTTTTCTAATAAATTGAGGATAAGAAAAATTCTGAAGTCAACTGTGGAAAGCAGCGGCGGTATTATATCACAATGTATATATCATAAATCAGTGCAAACACATATATTTGTCGCGTTCAAAACAGCAAACGCGTCGAATCATCAGAGACGAAGAAATATACGGCTGTGATATTCAAATGTAAAATGTAAAATTCATATTTTTTAATCGTTTTGTTAAAAACAAAAATGCAATAAAATAATAAACAATATTAACTTAAAATTTATTATATTATTAATATTATTTGCATTTGACATCTTTATTGATTATTTGATTTTTAGTATAATTGATTTTATATAACGCTTAATATAATGCTAAAATTATTGTTGTTAGAGTGGGCGTTAATAATATTAATATGGTCCTTAGTCAGTATTTCTAATTTTTCACGAAGTAAATCGTGGTTATCGCTTGTTGTGATTAGATGGAAAAAGCTCGTAGAAGTTTTTATTTTAATGCCAAAACATTCAGTTTTATTCAAATATATCGAATAATCTGGATTTTGTCCCTGGATCAATTGCCTACGAGCTAGAATGACAACTGCTTCTGTAACTCTATGATCTGAAATATGTCCATTTTTTCTAAATTAAATCCTGCAACCTGCAACATTAAACTTATTTCTATTTTTAAATAAGTCTCAGTAATACACACTAAATCATATTTATTTAAATACTTAAATAGGAGCAGCAAGAACAAGAGGCATATTTCTATCCATCAATAAGTACGCGCAATAAACATGTATTCATTCGACTAATACGCAACCGCGCCGCTAGATGGCTCCGTAGCGACAAACTTATCCGATAGTGAAAAACCACTTTCTTGTTTTATATAAAGCAAGCAAACCGCTTCGATTATATTATTAACAATGGAGACGTTGAAGAAACTGTTGAGCTATATCGGTTTATACAACGAAAGTAAAACCGATTTTATAAGGGAATTGCCTCTCGAAATATCAAGCATGATAATGGCTATGTTAGACAGCAAATCTATTCAATCTGCTAAAATGGTTAGTCGCAGCTGGAGACGTGTATGCATACACGAATTTAAACATAGAAGACTACTGCGACAGACTCAAGCAAACAAATATTTTTCTAATAAATTGAGGATAAGAAAAATTCTGAAGTCAACTGTGGAAAGCAGCGGCGGTATTATATCACAATGTATATATCATAAATCAGTGCAAACACATATATTTGTCGCGTTCAAAACAGCAAACGCGTCGAATCATCAGAGACGAAGAAATATACGGCTGTGATATTCAAATGTAAAATGTAAAATTCATATTTTTTAATCGTTTTGTTAAAAACAAAAATGCAATAAAATAATAAACAATATTAACTTAAAATTTATTATATTATTAATATTATTTGCACTTGACATTTTTATTGATTATTTGATTTTTAGTATAATTGATTTTATATAACGCTTAATATAATGCTAAAATTATTGTTGTTAGAGTGGGCGTTAATAATATTAATATGGTCCTTAGTCAGTATTTCTAATTTTTCACGAAGTAAATCGTGGTTATCGCTTGTTGTGATTAGATGGAAAAAGCTCGTAGAAGTTTTTATTTTAATGCCAAAACATTCAGTTTTATTCAAATATATCGAATAATCTGGATTTTGTCCCTGGATCAATTGCCTACGAGCTAGAATGACAACTGCTCCTGTAACTCTATGATCTGAAATATGTCCATTTTTTCTAAATTAAATCCTGCAACCTGCAACATTAAACTTATTTCTATTTTTTAAATAAGTCTCAGTAATACACACTAAATCATATTTATTTAAATACTTAAATAGGAGCAGCAAGAACAAGAGGCATATTTCTATCCATCAATAAGTACGCGCAATAAACATGTATTCATTCGACTAATACGCAACCGCGCCGCTAGATGGCTCCGTAGCGACAAACTTATCCGATAGTGAAAAACCACTTTCTTGTTTTATATAAAGCAAGCAAACCGCTTCGATTATATTATTAACAATGAAGACGTTAAAGAAACTGTTGAGCTATATTGGTTTATGCAACGAAAGTAAAACCGATTTTATAAGGGAATTGCCTCTCGAAATATCAAGCATGATAATGGCTATGTTAGACAGCAAATCTATTCAATCTGCTAAAATGGTTAGTCGCAGCTGGAGACGTGTATGCATACACGAATTTAAACATAGAAGATTACTGCGACAGACTCAAGCAAACAAATATTTTTCTAATAAATTGAGGATAAGAAAAATTCTGAAGACAACTGTGGAAAGCAGCGGCGGTATTATATCACAATGTAGATATCATAAATCAGTGCAAACACATATATTTGTCGCGTTCAAAACAGCAAACGCGTCGAATCATCAGAGACGAAGAAATATACGGCTGTGATATTCAAATGTAAAATGTAAAATTCATATTTTTTAATCGTTTTGTTAAAAACAAAAATGCAATAAAATAATAAACAATATTAACTTAAAATTTATTATATTATTAATATTATTTGCATTTGACATCTTTATTGATTATTTGATTTTTAGTATAATTGATTTTATATAACGCTTAATATAATGCTAAAATTATTGTTGTTAGAGTGGGCGTTAATAATATTAATATGGTCCTTAGTCAGTATTTCTAATTTTTCACGAAGTAAATCGTGGTTATCGCTTGTTGTGATTAGATGGAAAAAGCTCGTAGAAGTTTTTATTTTAATGCCAAAACATTCAGTTTTATTCAAATATATCGAATAATCTGGATTTTGTCCCTGGATCAATTGCCTACGAGCTAGAATGACAACTGCTCCTGTAACTCTATGATCTGAAATATGTCCATTTTTTCTAAATTAAATCCTGCAACCTGCAATATTAAACTTATCTCTATTTTTTAAATAAGTCTCAGTAATACACACTAAATCATATTTATTTAAATACTTAAATAAGAGCAGCAAGAACAAGAGGCATATTTCTATCCATCAATAAGTACGCGCAATAAACATGTATTCATTCGACTAATACGCAACCGCGCCGCTAGATGGCTCCGTAGCGACAAACTTATCCGATAGTGAAAAACCACTTTCATGTTTTATATAAAGCAAGCAAACCGCTCCGATTATATTATTAACAATGGAGACGTTGAAGAAACTGTTGAGCTATATCGGTTTATACAACGAAAGTAACACCGATTTTATAAGGGAATTGCCTCTCGAAATATCAAGCATGATAATGGCTATGTTAGACAGCAAATCTATTCAATCTGCTAAAATGGTTAGTCGCAGCTGGAGACGTGTATGCATACACGAATTTAAACATAGAAGACTACTGCGACAGACTCAAGCAAACAAATATTTTTCTAATAAATTGAGGATAAGAAAAATTCTGAAGTCAACTGTGGAAAGCAGCGGCGGTATTATATCACAATGTATATATCATATATCAGTGCAAACACGTATATTTGTCGCGTTCAAAACAGCAAACGCGTCGAATCATCAGAGACGAAGAAATATACGGCTGTGATATTCAAATGTAAAATGTAAAATTCATATTTTTTAATCGTTTTGTTAAAAACAAAAATGCAATAAAATAATAAACAATATTAACTTAAAATTTATTATATTATTAATATTATTTGCACTTGACATCTTTATTGATTATTTGATTTTTAGTATAATTGATTTTATATAACGCTTAATATAATGCTAAAATTATTGTTGTTAGAGTGGGCGTTAATAATATTAATATGGTCCTTAGTCAGTATTTCTAATTTTTCACGAAGTAAATCGTGGTTATCGCTTGTTGTGATTAGATGGAAAAAGCTCGTAGAAGTTTTTATTTTAATGCCAAAACATTCAGTTTTATTCAAATATATCGAATAATCTGGATTTTGTCCCTGGATCAATTGCCTACGAGCTAGAATGACAACTGCTCCTGTAACTCTATGATCTGAAATATGTCCATTTTTTCTAAATTAAATCCTGCAACCTGCAACATTAAACTTATTTCTATTTTTTAAATAAGTCTCAGTAATACACACTAAATCATATTTATTTAAATACTTAAATAGGAGCAGCAAGAACAAGAGGCATATTTCTATCCATCAATAAGTACGCGCAATAAACATGTATTCATTCGACTAATACGCAACCGCGCCGCTAGATGGCTCCGTAGCGACAAACTTATCCGATAGTGAAAAACCACTTTCTTGTTTTATATAAAGCAAGCAAACCGCTTCGATTATATTATTAACAATGAAGACGTTGAAGAAACTGTTGAGCTATATCGGTTTATACAACGAAAGTAAAACCGATTTTATAAGGGAATTGCCTCTCGAAATATCAAGCATGATAATGGCTATGTTAGACAGCAAATCTATTCAATCTGCTAAAATGGTTAGTCGCAGCTGGAGACGTGTATGCATACACGAATTTAAACATAGAAGACTACTGCGACAGACTCAAGCAAACAAATATTTTTCTAATAAATTGAGGATAAGAAAAATTCTGAAGACAACTGTGGAAAGCAGCGGCGGTATTATATCACAATGTAGATATCATAAATCAGTGCAAACACATATATTTGTCGCGTTCAAAACAGCAAACGCGTCGAATCATCAGAGACGAAGAAATATACGGCTGTGATATTCAAATGTAAAATGTAAAATTCATATTTTTTAATCGTTTTGTTAAAAACAAAAATGCAATAAAATAATAAACAATATTAACTTAAAATTTATTATATTATTAATATTATTTGCATTTGACATCTTTATTGATTATTTGATTTTTAGTATAATTGATTTTATATAACGCTTAATATAATGCTAAAATTATTGTTGTTAGAGTGGGCGTTAATAATATTAATATGGTCCTTAGTCAGTATTTCTAATTTTTCACGAAGTAAATCGTGGTTATCGCTTGTTGTGATTAGATGGAAAAAGCTCGTAGAAGTTTTTATTTTAATGCCAAAACATTCAGTTTTATTCAAATATATCGAATAATCTGGATTTTGTCCCTGGATCAATTGCCTACGAGCTAGAATGACAACTGCTCCTGTAACTCTATGATCTGAAATATGTCCATTTTTTCTAAATTAAATCCTGCAACCTGCAACATTAAACTTATTTCTATTTTTTAAATAAGTCTCAGTAATACACACTAAATCATATTTATTTAAATACTTAAATAGGAGCAGCAAGAACAAGAGGCATATTTCTATTCATCAATAAGTACGCGCAATAAACATGTATTCATTCGACTAATACGCAACCGCGCCGCTAGATGGCTCCGTAGCGACAAACTTATCCGATAGTGAAAAACCACTTTCTTGTTTTATATAAAGCAAGCAAACCGCTTCGATTATATTATTAACAATGGAGACGTTGAAGAAACTGTTGAGCTATATCGGTTTATACAACGAAAGTAAAACCGATTTTATAAGGGAATTGCCTCTCGAAATATCAAGCATGATAATGGCTATGTTAGACAGCAAATCTATTCAATCTGCTAAAATGGTTAGTCGCAGCTGGAGACGTGTATGCATACACGAATTTAAACATAGAAGACTACTGCGACAGACTCAAGCAAACAAATATTTTTCTAATAAATTGAGGATAAGAAAAATTCTGAAGTCAACTGTGGAAAGCAGCGGCGGTATTATATCACAATGTATATATCATAAATCAGTGCAAACACATATATTTGTCGCGTTCAAAACAGCAAACGCGTCGAATCATCAGAGACGAAGAAATATACGGCTGTGATATTCAAATGTAAAATGTAAAATTCATATTTTTTAATCGTTTTGTTAAAAACAAAAATGCAATAAAATAATAAACAATATTAACTTAAAATTTATTATATTATTAATATTATTTGCACTTGACATCTTTATTGATTATTTGATTTTTAGTATAATTGATTTTATATAACGCTTAATATAATGCTAAAATTATTGTTGTTAGAGTGGGCGTTAATAATATTAATATGGTCCTTAGTCAGTATTTCTAATTTTTCACGAAGTAAATCGTGGTTATCGCTTGTTGTGATTAGATGGAAAAAGCTCGTAGAAGTTTTTATTTTAATGCCAAAACATTCAGTTTTATTCAAATATATCGAATAATCTGGATTTTGTCCCTGGATCAATTGCCTACGAGCTAGAATGACAACTGCTCCTGTAACTCTATGATCTGAAATATGTCCATTTTTTCTAAATTAAATCCTGCAACCTGCAACATTAAACTTATTTCTATTTTTTAAATAAGTCTCAGTAATACACACTAAATCATATTTATTTAAATACTTAAATAGGAGCAGCAAGAACAAGAGGCATATTTCTATCCATCAATAAGTACGCGCAATAAACATGTATTCATTCGACTAATACGCAACCGCGCCGCTAGATGGCTCCGTAGCGACAAACTTATCCGATAGTGAAAAACCACTTTCTTGTTTTATATAAAGCAAGCAAACCGCTTCGATTATATTATTAACAATGAAGACGTTGAAGAAACTGTTGAGCTATATCGGTTTATACAACGAAAGTAAAACCGATTTTATAAGGGAATTGCCTCTCGAAATATCAAGCATGATAATGGCTATGTTAGACAGCAAATCTATTCAATCTGCTAAAATGGTTAGTCGCAGCTGGAGACGTGTATGCATACACGAATTTAAACATAGAAGACTACTGCGACAGACTCAAGCAAACAAATATTTTTCTAATAAATTGAGGATAAGAAAAATTCTGAAGACAACTGTGGAAAGCAGCGGCGGTATTATATCACAATGTAGATATCATAAATCAGTGCAAACACATATATTTGTCGCGTTCAAAACAGCAAACGCGTCGAATCATCAGAGACGAAGAAATATACGGCTGTGATATTCAAATGTAAAATGTAAAATTCATATTTTTTAATCGTTTTGTTAAAAACAAAAATGCAATAAAATAATAAACAATATTAACTTAAAATTTATTATATTATTAATATTATTTGCATTTGACATCTTTATTGATTATTTGATTTTTAGTATAATTGATTTTATATAACGCTTAATATAATGCTAAAATTATTGTTGTTAGAGTGGGCGTTAATAATATTAATATGGTCCTCAGTCAGTATTTCTAATTTTTCACGAAGTAAATCGTGGTTATCGCTTGTTGTGATTAGATGGAAAAAGCTCGTAGAAGTTTTTATTTTAATGCCAAAACATTCAGTTTTATTCAAATATATCGAATAATCTGGATTTTGTCCCTGGATCAATTGCCTACGAGCTAGAATGACAACTGCTCCTGTAACTCTATGATCTGAAATATGTCCATTTTTTCTAAATTAAATCCTGCAACCTGCAACATTAAACTTATTTCTATTTTTAAATAAGTCTCAGTAATACACACTAAATCATATTTATTTAAATACTTAAATAGGAGCAGCAAGAACAAGAGGCATATTTCTATCCATCAATAAGTACGCGCAATAAACATGTATTCATTCGACTAATACGCAACCGCGCCGCTAGATGGCTCCGTAGCGACAAACTTATCCGATAGTGAAAAACCACTTTCTTGTTTTATATAAAGCAAGCAAACCGCTTCGATTATATTATTAACAATGGAGACGTTGAAGAAACTGTTGAGCTATATCGGTTTATACAACGAAAGTAAAACCGATTTTATAAGGGAATTGCCTCTCGAAATATCAAGCATGATAATGGCTATGTTAGACAGCAAATCTATTCAATCTGCTAAAATGGTTAGTCGCAGCTGGAGACGTGTATGCATACACGAATTTAAACATAGAAGACTACTGCGACAGACTCAAGCAAACAAATATTTTTCTAATAAATTGAGGATAAGAAAAATTCTGAAGTCAACTGTGGAAAGCAGCGGCGGTATTATATCACAATGTATATATCATATATCAGTGCAAACACGTATATTTGTCGCGTTCAAAACAGCAAACGCGTCGAATCATCAGAGACGAAGAAATATACGGCTGTGATATTCAAATGTAAAATGTAAAATTCATATTTTTTAATCGTTTTGTTAAAAACAAAAATGCAATAAAATAATAAACAATATTAACTTAAAATTTATTATATTATTAATATTATTTGCATTTGACATCTTTATTGATTATTTGATTTTTAGTATAATTGATTTTATATAACGCTTAATATAATGCTAAAATTATTGTTGTTAGAGTGGGCGTTAATAATATTAATATGGTCCTTAGTCAGTATTTCTAATTTTTCACGAAGTAAATCGTGGTTATCGCTTGTTGTGATTAGATGGAAAAAGCTCGTAGAAGTTTTTATTTAAATGCCAAAACATTCAGTTTTATTCAAATATATCGAATAATCTGGATTTTGTCCCTGGATCAATTGCCTACGAGCTAGAATGACAACTGCTCCTGTAACTCTATGATCTGAAATATGTCCATTTTTTCTAAATTAAATCCTGCAACCTGCAACATTAAACTTATCTCTATTTTTTAAATAAGTCTCAGTAATACACACTAAATCATATTTATTTAAATACTTAAATAGGAGCAGCAAGAACAAGAGGCATATTTCTATCCATCAATAATTACGCGCAATAAACATGTATTCATTCGACTAATACGCAACCGCGCCGCTAGATGGCTCCGTAGCGACAAACTTATCCGATAGTGAAAAACCACTTTCATGTTTTATATAAAGCAAGCAAACCGCTTTGATTATATTATTAACAATGGAGACGTTGAAGAAACTATTGAGCTATATCGGTTTATACAACGAAAGTAAAACCGATTTTATAAGGGAATTGCCTCTCGAAATATCAAGCATGATAATGGCTATGTTAGACAGCAAATCTATTCAATCTGCTAAAATGGTTAGTCGCAGCTGGAGACGTGTATGCATACACGAATTTAAACATAGAAGACTACTGCGACAGACTCAAGCAAACAAATATTTTTCTAATAAATTGAGGATAAGAAAAATTCTGAAGACAACTGTGGAAAGCAGCGGCGGTATTATATCACAATGTAGATATCATAAATCAGTGCAAACACATATATTTGTCGCGTTCAAAACAGCAAACGCGTCGAATCATCAGAGACGAAGAAATATACGGCTGTGATATTCAAATGTAAAATGTAAAATTCATATTTTTTAATCGTTTTGTTAAAAACAAAAATGCAATAAAATAATAAACAATATTAACTTAAAATTTATTATATTATTAATATTATTTGCATTTGACATCTTTATTGATTATTTGATTTTTAGTATAATTGATTTTATATAACGCTTAATATAATGCTAAAATTATTGTTGTTAGAGTGGGCGTTAATAATATTAATATGGTCCTTAGTCAGTATTTCTAATTTTTCACGAAGTAAATCGTGGTTATCGCTTGTTGTGATTAGATGGAAAAAGCTCGTAGAAGTTTTTATTTTAATGCCAAAACATTCAGTTTTATTCAAATATATCGAATAATCTGGATTTTGTCCCTGGATCAATTGCCTACGAGCTAGAATGACAACTGCTCCTGTAACTCTATGATCTGAAATATGTCCATTTTTTCTAAATTAAATCCTGCAACCTGCAACATTAAACTTATTTCTATTTTTAAATAAGTCTCAGTAATACACACTAAATCATATTTATTTAAATACTTAAATAGGAGCAGCAAGAACAAGAGGCATATTTCTATCCATCAATAAGTACGCGCAATAAACATGTATTCATTCGACTAATACGCAACCGCGCCGCTAGATGGCTCCGTAGCGACAAACTTATCCGATAGTGAAAAACCACTTTCTTGTTTTATATAAAGCAAGCAAACCGCTTCGATTATATTATTAACAATGGAGACGTTGAAGAAACTGTTGAGCTATATCGGTTTATACAACGAAAGTAAAACCGATTTTATAAGGGAATTGCCTCTCGAAATATCAAGCATGATAATGGCTATGTTAGACAGCAAATCTATTCAATCTGCTAAAATGGTTAGTCGCAGCTGGAGACGTGTATGCATACACGAATTTAAACATAGAAGACTACTGCGACAGACTCAAGCAAACAAATATTTTTCTAATAAATTGAGGATAAGAAAAATTCTGAAGTCAACTGTGGAAAGCAGCGGCGGTATTATATCACAATGTATATATCATATATCAGTGCAAACACGTATATTTGTCGCGTTCAAAACAGCAAACGCGTCGAATCATCAGAGACGAAGAAATATACGGCTGTGATATTCAAATGTAAAATGTAAAATTCATATTTTTTAATCGTTTTGTTAAAAACAAAAATGCAATAAAATAATAAACAATATTAACTTAAAATTTATTATATTATTAATATTATTTGCATTTGACATCTTTATTGATTATTTGATTTTTAGTATAATTGATTTTATATAACGCTTAATATAATGCTAAAATTATTGTTGTTAGAGTGGGCGTTAATAATATTAATATGGTCCTTAGTCAGTATTTCTAATTTTTCACGAAGTAAATCGTGGTTATCGCTTGTTGTGATTAGATGGAAAAAGCTCGTAGAAGTTTTTATTTTAATGCCAAAACATTCAGTTTTATTCAAATATATCGAATAATCTGGATTTTGTCCCTGGATCAATTGCCTACGAGCTAGAATGACAACTGCTCCTGTAACTCTATGATCTGAAATATGTCCATTTTTTCTAAATTAAATCCTGCAACCTGCAACATTAAACTTATTTCTATTTTTAAATAAGTCTCAGTAATACACACTAAATCATATTTATTTAAATACTTAAATA
The DNA here is from genome assembly GCF_030444845.1 of Prenolepis imparis. Taxonomy (NCBI): domain Eukaryota; kingdom Metazoa; phylum Arthropoda; class Insecta; order Hymenoptera; family Formicidae; genus Prenolepis; species Prenolepis imparis. Next base: position 15,123,285 of record NW_028141170.1, read on the forward strand.
GGAGCAGCAAGAACAAGAGGCATATTTCTATCCATCAATAAGTACGCGCAATAAACATGTATTCATTCGACTAATACGCAACCGCGCCGCTAGATGGCTCCGTAGCGACAAACTTATCCGATAGTGAAAAACCACTTTCTTGTTTTATATAAAGCAAGCAAACCGCTTCGATTATATTATTAACAATGGAGACGTTGAAGAAACTGTTGAGCTATATCGGTTTATACAACGAAAGTAAAACCGATTTTATAAGGGAATTGCCTCTCGAAATATCAAGCATGATAATGGCTATGTTAGACAGCAAATCTATTCAATCTGCTAAAATGGTTAGTCGCAGCTGGAGACGTGTATGCATACACGAATTTAAACATAGAAGACTACTGCGACAGACTCAAGCAAACAAATATTTTTCTAATAAATTGAGGATAAGAAAAATTCTGAAGTCAACTGTGGAAAGCAGCGGCGGTATTATATCACAATGTATATATCATATATCAGTGCAAACACGTATATTTGTCGCGTTCAAAACAGCAAACGCGTCGAATCATCAGAGACGAAGAAATATACGGCTGTGATATTCAAATGTAAAATGTAAAATTCATATTTTTTAATCGTTTTGTTAAAAACAAAAATGCAATAAAATAATAAACAATATTAACTTAAAATTTATTATATTATTAATATTATTTGCATTTGACATCTTTATTGATTATTTGATTTTTAGTATAATTGATTTTATATAACGCTTAATATAATGCTAAAATTATTGTTGTTAGAGTGGGCGTTAATAATATTAATATGGTCCTTAGTCAGTATTTCTAATTTTTCACGAAGTAAATCGTGGTTATCGCTTGTTGTGATTAGATGGAAAAAGCTCGTAGAAGTTTTTATTTTAATGCCAAAACATTCAGTTTTATTCAAATATATCGAATAATCTGGATTTTGTCCCTGGATCAATTGCCTACGAGCTAGAATGACAACTGCTCCTGTAACTCTATGATCTGAAATATGTCCATTTTTTCTAAATTAAATCCTGCAACCTGCAACATTAAACTTATCTCTATTTTTTAAATAAGTCTCAGTAATACACACTAAATCATATTTATTTAAATACTTAAATAGGAGCAGCAAGAACAAGAGGCATATTTCTATCCATCAATAAGTACGCGCAATAAACATGTATTCATTCGACTAATACGCAACCGCGCCGCTAGATGGCTCCGTAGCGACAAACTTATCCGATAGTGAAAAACCACTTTCATGTTTTATATAAAGCAAGCAAACCGCTTTGATTATATTATTAACAATGGAGACGTTGAAGAAACTATTGAGCTATATCGGTTTATACAACGAAAGTAAAACCGATTTTATAAGGGAATTGCCTCTCGAAATATCAAGCATGATAATGGCTATGTTAGACAGCAAATCTATTCAATCTGCTAAAATGGTTAGTCGCAGCTGGAGACGTGTATGCATACACGAATTTAAACATAGAAGACTACTGCGACAAACTCAAGCAAACAAATATTTTTCTAATAAATTGAGGATAAGAAAAATTCTGAAGTCAACTGTAGAAAGCAGCGGCAGTATTATATCACAATGTATATATCATAAATCAGTGCAAACACATATATTTGTCGCGTTCAAAACAGCAAACGCGTCGAATCATCAGAGACGAAGAAATATACGGCTGTGATATTCAAATGTAAAATGTAAAATTCATATTTTTTAATCGTTTTGTTAAAAACAAAAATGCAATAAAATAATAAACAATATTAACTTAAAATTTATTATATTATTAATATTATTTGCAGTTGACATCTTTATTGATTATTTGATTTTTAGTATAATTGATTTTATATAACGCTTAATATAATGCTAAAATTATTGTTGTTAGAGTGGGCGTTAATAATATTAATATGGTCCTTAGTCAGTATTTCTAATTTTTCACGAAGTAAATCGTGGTTATCGCTTGTTGTGATTAGATGGAAAAAGCTCGTAGAAGTTTTTATTTTAATGCCAAAACATTCAGTTTATTCAAATATATCGAATAATCTGGATTTTGTCCCTGGATCAATTGCCTACGAGCTAGAATGACAACTGCTCCTGTAACTCTATGATCTGAAATATGTCCATTTTTTCTAAATTAAATCCTGCAACCTGCAACATTAAACTTATCTCTATTTTTTAAATAAGTCTCAGTAATACACACTAAATCATATTTATTTAAATACTTAAATAGGAGCAGCAAGAACAAGAGGCATATTTCTATCCATCAATAAGTACGCGCAATAAACATGTATTCATTCGACTAATACGCAACCGCGCCGCTAGATGGCTCCGTAGCGACAAACTTATCCGATAGTGAAAAACCACTTTCATGTTTTATATAAAGCAAGCAAACCGCTTGGATTATATTATTAACAATGGAGACGTTGAAGAAACTATTGAGCTATATCGGTTTATACAACGAATGTAAAACCGATTTTATAAGGGAATTGCCTCTCGAAATATCAAGCATGATAATGGCTATGTTAGACAGCAAATCTATTCAATCTGCTAAAATGGTTAGTCGCAGCTGGAGACGTGTATGCATACACGAATTTAAACATAGAAGACTACTGCGACAGACTCAAGCAAACAAATATTTTTCTAATAAATTGAGGATAAGAAAAATTCTGAAGTCAACTGTAGAAAGCAGCGGCAGTATTATATCACAATGTATATATCATAAATCAGTGCAAACACATATATTTGTCGCGTTCAAAACAGCAAACGCGTCGAATCATCAGAGACGAAGAAATATACGGCTGTGATATTCAAATGTAAAATGTAAAATTCATATTTTTTAATCGTTTTGTTAAAAACAAAAATGCAATAAAATAATAAACAATATTAACTTAAAATTTATTATATTATTAATATTATTTGCATTTGACATCTTTATTGATTATTTGATTTTTAGTATAATTGATTTTATATAACGCTTAATATAATGCTAAAATTATTGTTGTTAGAGTGGGCGTTAATAATATTAATATGGTCCTTAGTCAGTATTTCTAATTTTTCACGAAGTAAATCGTGGTTATCGCTTGTTGTGATTAGATGGAAAAAGCTCGTAGAAGTTTTTATTTTAATGCCAAAACATTCAGTTTTATTCAAATATATCGAATAATCTGGATTTTGTCCCTGGATCAATTGCCTACGAGCTAGAATGACAACTGCTCCTGTAACTCTATGATCTGAAATATGTCCATTTTTTCTAAATTAAATCCTGCAACCTGCAACATTAAACTTATTTCTATTTTTAAATAAGTCTCAGTAATACACACTAAATCATATTTATTTAAATACTTAAATAGGAGCAGCAAGAACAAGAGGCATATTTCTATCCATCAATAAGTACGCGCAATAAACATGTATTCATTCGACTAATACGCAACCGCGCCGCTAGATGGCTCCGTAGCGACAAACTTATCCGATAGTGAAAAACCACTTTCTTGTTTTATATAAAGCAAGCAAACCGCTTCGATTATATTATTAACAATGGAGACGTTGAAGAAACTGTTGAGCTATATCGGTTTATACAACGAAAGTAAAACCGATTTTATAAGGGAATTGCCTCTCGAAATATCAAGCATGATAATGGCTATGTTAGACAGCAAATCTATTCAATCTGCTAAAATGGTTAGTCGCAGCTGGAGACGTGTATGCATACACGAATTTAAACATAGAAGACTACTGCGACAGACTCAAGCAAACAAATATTTTTCTAATAAATTGAGGATAAGAAAAATTCTGAAGACAACTGTGGAAAGCAGCGGCGGTATTATATCACAATGTAGATATCATAAATCAGTGCAAACACATATATTTGTCGCGTTCAAAACAGCAAACGCGTCGAATCATCAGAGACGAAGAAATATACGGCTGTGATATTCAAATGTAAAATGTAAAATTCATATTTTTTAATCGTTTTGTTAAAAACAAAAATGCAATAAAATAATAAACAATATTAACTTAAAATTTATTATATTATTAATATTATTTGCATTTGACATCTTTATTGATTATTTGATTTTTAGTATAATTGATTTTATATAACGCTTAATATAATGCTAAAATTATTGTTGTTAGAGTGGGCGTTAATAATATTAATATGGTCCTTAGTCAGTATTTCTAATTTTTCACGAAGTAAATCGTGGTTATCGCTTGTTGTGATTAGATGGAAAAAGCTCGTAGAAGTTTTTATTTTAATGCCAAAACATTCAGTTTTATTCAAATATATCGAATAATCTGGATTTTGTCCCTGGATCAATTGCCTACGAGCTAGAATGACAACTGCTCCTGTAACTCTATGATCTGAAATATGTCCATTTTTTCTAAATTAAATCCTGCAACCTGCAACATTAAACTTATTTCTATTTTTAAATAAGTCTCAGTAATACACACTAAATCATATTTATTTAAATACTTAAATAGGAGCAGCAAGAACAAGAGGCATATTTCTATCCATCAATAAGTACGCGCAATAAACATGTATTCATTCGACTAATACGCAACCGCGCCGCTAGATGGCTCCGTAGCGACAAACTTATCCGATAGTGAAAAACCACTTTCTTGTTTTATATAAAGCAAGCAAACCGCTTCGATTATATTATTAACAATGGAGACGTTGAAGAAACTGTTGAGCTATATCGGTTTATACAACGAAAGTAAAACCGATTTTATAAGGGAATTGCCTCTCGAAATATCAAGCATGATAATGGCTATGTTAGACAGCAAATCTATTCAATCTGCTAAAATGGTTAGTCGCAGCTGGAGACGTGTATGCATACACGAATTTAAACATAGAAGACTACTGCGACAGACTCAAGCAAACAAATATTTTTCTAATAAATTGAGGATAAGAAAAATTCTGAAGTCAACTGTGGAAAGCAGCGGCGGTATTATATCACAATGTATATATCATATATCAGTGCAAACACGTATATTTGTCGCGTTCAAAACAGCAAACGCGTCGAATCATCAGAGACGAAGAAATATACGGCTGTGATATTCAAATGTAAAATGTAAAATTCATATTTTTTAATCGTTTTGTTAAAAACAAAAATGCAATAAAATAATAAACAATATTAACTTAAAATTTATTATATTATTAATATTATTTGCAGTTGACATCTTTATTGATTATTTGATTTTTAGTATAATTGATTTTATATAACGCTTAATATAATGCTAAAATTATTGTTGTTAGAGTGGGCGTTAATAATATTAATATGGTCCTTAGTCAGTATTTCTAATTTTTCACGAAGTAAATCGTGGTTATCGCTTGTTGTGATTAGATGGAAAAAGCTCGTAGAAGTTTTTATTTTAATGCCAAAACATTCAGTTTATTCAAATATATCGAATAATCTGGATTTTGTCCCTGGATCAATTGCCTACGAGCTAGAATGACAACTGCTCCTGTAACTCTATGATCTGAAATATGTCCATTTTTTCTAAATTAAATCCTGCAACCTGCAACATTAAACTTATCTCTATTTTTTAAATAAGTCTCAGTAATACACACTAAATCATATTTATTTAAATACTTAAATAGGAGCAGCAAGAACAAGAGGCATATTTCTATCCATCAATAAGTACGCGCAATAAACATGTATTCATTCGACTAATACGCAACCGCGCCGCTAGATGGCTCCGTAGCGACAAACTTATCCGATAGTGAAAAACCACTTTCATGTTTTATATAAAGCAAGCAAACCGCTTGGATTATATTATTAACAATGGAGACGTTGAAGAAACTATTGAGCTATATCGGTTTATACAACGAATGTAAAACCGATTTTATAAGGGAATTGCCTCTCGAAATATCAAGCATGATAATGGCTATGTTAGACAGCAAATCTATTCAATCTGCTAAAATGGTTAGTCGCAGCTGGAGACGTGTATGCATACACGAATTTAAACATAGAAGACTACTGCGACAGACTCAAGCAAACAAATATTTTTCTAATAAATTGAGGATAAGAAAAATTCTGAAGTCAACTGTAGAAAGCAGCGGCAGTATTATATCACAATGTATATATCATAAATCAGTGCAAACACATATATTTGTCGCGTTCAAAACAGCAAACGCGTCGAATCATCAGAGACGAAGAAATATACGGCTGTGATATTCAAATGTAAAATGTAAAATTCATATTTTTTAATCGTTTTGTTAAAAACAAAAATGCAATAAAATAATAAACAATATTAACTTAAAATTTATTATATTATTAATATTATTTGCATTTGACATCTTTATTGATTATTTGATTTTTAGTATAATTGATTTTATATAACGCTTAATATAATGCTAAAATTATTGTTGTTAGAGTGGGCGTTAATAATATTAATATGGTCCTTAGTCAGTATTTCTAATTTTTCACGAAGTAAATCGTGGTTATCGCTTGTTGTGATTAGATGGAAAAAGCTCGTAGAAGTTTTTATTTTAATGCCAAAACATTCAGTTTTATTCAAATATATCGAATAATCTGGATTTTGTCCCTGGATCAATTGCCTACGAGCTAGAATGACAACTGCTCCTGTAACTCTATGATCTGAAATATGTCCATTTTTTCTAAATTAAATCCTGCAACCTGCAACATTAAACTTATTTCTATTTTTAAATAAGTCTCAGTAATACACACTAAATCATATTTATTTAAATACTTAAATAGGAGCAGCAAGAACAAGAGGCATATTTCTATCCATCAATAAGTACGCGCAATAAACATGTATTCATTCGACTAATACGCAACCGCGCCGCTAGATGGCTCCGTAGCGACAAACTTATCCGATAGTGAAAAACCACTTTCTTGTTTTATATAAAGCAAGCAAACCGCTTCGATTATATTATTAACAATGGAGACGTTGAAGAAACTGTTGAGCTATATCGGTTTATACAACGAAAGTAAAACCGATTTTATAAGGGAATTGCCTCTCGAAATATCAAGCATGATAATGGCTATGTTAGACAGCAAATCTATTCAATCTGCTAAAATGGTTAGTCGCAGCTGGAGACGTGTATGCATACACGAATTTAAACATAGAAGACTACTGCGACAGACTCAAGCAAACAAATATTTTTCTAATAAATTGAGGATAAGAAAAATTCTGAAGACAACTGTGGAAAGCAGCGGCGGTATTATATCACAATGTAGATATCATAAATCAGTGCAAACACATATATTTGTCGCGTTCAAAACAGCAAACGCGTCGAATCATCAGAGACGAAGAAATATACGGCTGTGATATTCAAATGTAAAATGTAAAATTCATATTTTTTAATCGTTTTGTTAAAAACAAAAATGCAATAAAATAATAAACAATATTAACTTAAAATTTATTATATTATTAATATTATTTGCATTTGACATCTTTATTGATTATTTGATTTTTAGTATAATTGATTTTATATAACGCTTAATATAATGCTAAAATTATTGTTGTTAGAGTGGGCGTTAATAATATTAATATGGTCCTTAGTCAGTATTTCTAATTTTTCACGAAGTAAATCGTGGTTATCGCTTGTTGTGATTAGATGGAAAAAGCTCGTAGAAGTTTTTATTTTAATGCCAAAACATTCAGTTTTATTCAAATATATCGAATAATCTGGATTTTGTCCCTGGATCAATTGCCTACGAGCTAGAATGACAACTGCTCCTGTAACTCTATGATCTGAAATATGTCCATTTTTTCTAAATTAAATCCTGCAACCTGCAACATTAAACTTATTTCTATTTTTAAATAAGTCTCAGTAATACACACTAAATCATATTTATTTAAATACTTAAATAGGAGCAGCAAGAACAAGAGGCATATTTCTATCCATCAATAAGTACGCGCAATAAACATGTATTCATTCGACTAATACGCAACCGCGCCGCTAGATGGCTCCGTAGCGACAAACTTATCCGATAGTGAAAAACCACTTTCTTGTTTTATATAAAGCAAGCAAACCGCTTCGATTATATTATTAACAATGGAGACGTTGAAGAAACTGTTGAGCTATATCGGTTTATACAACGAAAGTAAAACCGATTTTATAAGGGAATTGCCTCTCGAAATATCAAGCATGATAATGGCTATGTTAGACAGCAAATCTATTCAATCTGCTAAAATGGTTAGTCGCAGCTGGAGACGTGTATGCATACACGAATTTAAACATAGAAGACTACTGCGACAGACTCAAGCAAACAAATATTTTTCTAATAAATTGAGGATAAGAAAAATTCTGAAGTCAACTGTGGAAAGCAGCGGCGGTATTATATCACAATGTATATATCATATATCAGTGCAAACACGTATATTTGTCGCGTTCAAAACAGCAAACGCGTCGAATCATCAGAGACGAAGAAATATACGGCTGTGATATTCAAATGTAAAATGTAAAATTCATATTTTTTAATCGTTTTGTTAAAAACAAAAATGCAATAAAATAATAAACAATATTAACTTAAAATTTATTATATTATTAATATTATTTGCATTTGACATCTTTATTGATTATTTGATTTTTAGTATAATTGATTTTATATAACGCTTAATATAATGCTAAAATTATTGTTGTTAGAGTGGGCGTTAATAATATTAATATGGTCCTTAGTCAGTATTTCTAATTTTTCACGAAGTAAATCGTGGTTATCGCTTGTTGTGATTAGATGGAAAAAGCTCGTAGAAGTTTTTATTTTAATGCCAAAACATTCAGTTTTATTCAAATATATCGAATAATCTGGATTTTGTCCCTGGATCAATTGCCTACGAGCTAGAATGACAACTGCTCCTGTAACTCTATGATCTGAAATATGTCCATTTTTTCTAAATTAAATCCTGCAACCTGCAACATTAAACTTATCTCTATTTTTTAAATAAGTCTCAGTAATACACACTAAATCATATTTATTTAAATACTTAAATAGGAGCAGCAAGAACAAGAGGCATATTTCTATCCATCAATAAGTACGCGCAATAAACATGTATTCATTCGACTAATACGCAACCGCGCCGCTAGATGGCTCCGTAGCGACAAACTTATCCGATAGTGAAAAACCACTTTCATGTTTTATATAAAGCAAGCAAACCGCTTTGATTATATTATTAACAATGGAGACGTTGAAGAAACTATTGAGCTATATCGGTTTATACAACGAAAGTAAAACCGATTTTATAAGGGAATTGCCTCTCGAAATATCAAGCATGATAATGGCTATGTTAGACAGCAAATCTATTCAATCTGCTAAAATGATTAGTCGCAGCTGGAGACGTGTATGCATACACGAATTTAAACATAGAAGACTACTGCGACAGACTCAAGCAAACAAATATTTTTCTAATAAATTGAGGATAAGAAAAATTCTGAAGTCAACTGTAGAAAGCAGCGGCAGTATTATATCACAATGTATATATCATAAATCAGTGCAAACACATATATTTGTCGCGTTCAAAACAGCAAACGCGTCGAATCATCAGAGACGAAGAAATATACGGCTGTGATATTCAAATGTAAAATGTAAAATTCATATTTTTTAATCGTTTTGTTAAAAACAAAAATGCAATAAAATAATAAACAATATTAACTTAAAATTTATTATATTATTAATATTATTTGCAGTTGACATCTTTATTGATTATTTGATTTTTAGTATAATTGATTTTATATAACGCTTAATATAATGCTAAAATTATTGTTGTTAGAGTGGGCGTTAATAATATTAATATGGTCCTTAGTCAGTATTTCTAATTTTTCACGAAGTAAATCGTGGTTATCGCTTGTTGTGATTAGATGGAAAAAGCTCGTAGAAGTTTTTATTTTAATGCCAAAACATTCAGTTTATTCAAATATATCGAATAATCTGGATTTTGTCCCTGGATCAATTGCCTACGAGCTAGAATGACAACTGCTCCTGTAACTCTATGATCTGAAATATGTCCATTTTTTCTAAATTAAATCCTGCAACCTGCAACATTAAACTTATTTCTATTTTTTAAATAAGTCTCAGTAATACACACTAAATCATATTTTTTTAAATACTTAAATAGGAGCAGCAAGAACAATAGGCATATTTCTATCCATCAATAAGTACGCGCAATAAACATGTATTCATTCGACTAATACGCAGCCGCGCCGCTAGATGGCTCCGTAGCGACAAACTTATCCGATAGTGAAAAACCACTTTCTTGTTTTATATAAAGCAAGCAACCCGCTTTGATTATATTATTAACAATGGAGACGTTGAAGAAACTGTTGAGCTATATCGGTTTATACAACGAAAGTAAAACCGATTTTATAAGGGAATTGCCTCTCGAAATATCAAGCATGATAATGCAGTGATGCAAGTTTTCATGCACGACAGCCACTTCGTGACAGCCATCTTGCAGTGGAGGGAGTAGGTTGGCAGCGCAGAGCGCACCGAAAAGATGAGAACCCTTGTCCTTCGAACATAGACGAGGACAGATATATATCTTTTGTCCTTTATTTTCTTTTGATAGATATAGAGCTACGAATTTCGAGCGAATCTGGAATACTGACGATAGCGAGTAGCCGATGCGACCCAATATGCAAAATTAAAATATAAAGTATAAAAAATATATTAAACATTATAAAATAATATTAATAAAATTAATATATTTTAAACATAAATTAAGTAACTTATATTTAAAATTTTAATTAAAAATAATTATTAATTAATAATAATTATAATTAATAATTATAAGTATATTTTATGTATAAAAATCCACTCTTGGCCAATATATACGCCTTTCTATTAAAAAAGGTTTTTTATCTTTAAAGAAATAATTGTAATAAAATAATATTTTAATTTATAAATATCGTTTAAGATTTTATTCTTTTTATTCCCTATTTATTTTGTACTAATGTACGACGTACATATTGTTGCTCAACGGAAACCGCGAGAAGGTGGTGGTTTCTTTCGTCAAAAAATTAAAAATATTGTATATTGGGAAATGTCATTATTAAAAAAATATTAAAATTATAAAATAATAAAAATAAATAAATAAGTAATTGAAATAAAAAAAATTAATAAAAAAATTAATTAAATAAATAAAAAAGAAATAAAAAGAAATAAATTTACACACATCGAATGTTTGTATAATCACGACAAAGTATTAGTTTTGTGAGGCATGAACAGACCTCTGAAAACAACACGCTTACACAGAACTGTCAGAGTAACATATAAGTATCAGCGGCTGAAGATGACATAAGTGAATGTTCGAAACGTCCTGCACCATTGGATTGTATGACGATTCAATAATAAATTAACATCTTAAACCTTTGCTCGAAAAAAGGCCCATTTAATTTACCCATTTTAATTATATATATATTTTATTATTCGAGCCGATCTTTCTTTGTAAGAAATAAAAAGTCAAATATATATAATTAATTAATAAAAAGTGAATTGCATCCCAATATACTTCGTCATATAAATATATTATGTGTATGTGTGTGTGTGCGTGTGTATATATATATATATATAGATTATATATTATATACATATATGCATATAATTGTATACATATATATATATATATATTTATTTATATATATATTTATATATATATTTATATACACAATTTTCTTACATGCTTATAGCATGACGTCTTTTTTAAATAAAATGTATTATTAATAAGACGAGGGACCAGGTATGTCGGCAACATCAGCGTCTGCAGCATGTAGCTTTAAAATATTTTTATTTTTTTTACAGCAGTAGCATATAATTTGTCCGCCGACATAAGAAACAAATGTTTTTCATTAACTTGCATGTTTATAGCTGTTTCTCCCCTCGTCTTTAATGCAGATTTAAATACACAAATAGCACACATTAACAGAAGCCGATGAAAATTTATTACGTTTTTTTGTTTTTACATTATTTAAAAGAGAAAACATTCTCTCCGGATCGGCATTAGAATTTGGAAGCGATCTAATAGTATTTATAACATTTTTTAAATTAGGATATTTAGCATTATTATTGGTGTCTCGACATTATAAAATTTCTTTCCAAGCATTATCAAAATTTAATTTAGTGAGGCTTTGTTTTTCTTCCATTGTAAAATCTGATGCTAATGCAATCCATTCTTTTTTTAAAGCATCTTCATCAAAACCGCTAATAGTTTTAATGACGAAAGAAACGTTATTGAATGTTTCTCTATTATAAAATAAGCTTACAAATGGTTAAAAAACTATTAATTGTGATAAAAATGTGTCATTTATTGGTAATCTTTTACGAATTTCTTCTGCAGCAGTCACATAAAATGTCAAACAATTTTCTCGAATAATTTTAACAATGTCTACGTGACCTTCCAGTAGTAATTCGTTAAGATATTCCTCACATTCTGAACCCAAAGTAACTTCATTAAGATTTTTTTGATTCTCCTTTAGAGAGAACGCAATATTTTCAGAAAATGGTTTTAAATGCTCTTCTTTTAAAAAATTTTTGCAGATTTGGAAAATAAATTTTTTGGATTTTGGTTGTAATAAATGAATTCTGGTTTCTAATGCTTGAAAAAATGCATTAAATGCATTAAAGAAATTTAAAGTATATTTTAAAAAAAGAAAATAAGCTTTTAGTTCTACGTTGTTCATCATAGACAGTAGATATTCTCCAGATTTTTTTTTCGTTCAACCATTTCGGTAAGAAAATATTTAATTGTATCCCAAGATTCAAGAAGTTGTTCGACACATAAATAATGAGACAGCCAGCGTGTATCACATAATTTTAATATTTTGCGATTTGTTTCTTGGAAACATTTACAAAATTCTCTGAAAATTGCTGTACGTTTTGGGCTGCTGTTCAAATAATTAGAAATGTTTTTTATAAATTCATTGCAATACGCAGGTATTTTATTACAATATGCAGTATGCGCTGCTAATGCAGCGGAGTGGCAAGGGCATGTTAAAGTTAGTAAACGTGGACATAGTTCTTCCAACTTTTTTTTGAACGATAAATATTTCCCTGTCATAACAGATGCGTTATCGCACGACAAGGCAACAATATTTGGAAATGGTATCTGCAGTTTCCACATTTCACATTTAAATGCCTGAAACAACTTTTCTGCGCTTGAATCTTTGGCATCAATATCGATTAATTTGACTAATTGCGAGCGAACATCTAATGTCTCCGAATCAACGTATCGGACAAAAAAAGTCATCCATTTATTATTAGATATGTCTGATGTTTCGTCAATAAAAACTGAAAACTTTGTATTTTGAATTTTATTGACGACACGATCCGTCTCAATCGGACACAAAACGTTTGTAATAATGCTTTTACATTTCGTTCGACTCATGCTCATGCTTTTCAATACGTCAGGACCTTCTCCTATTTGTTGAAAAAATATAAGAATCTCTGTTGCATTTTGAAGAAATGTTTTTATCAGCAAGTAATGCTGCATATCTGATTTCCGCGGATTTTTTACGCTCATTAAATGGCAAAAGAGATTTATTTTGCATATTTAAATCTTCTAAATTTGATTGATTTTTTTCTAGATATTTTTTATATATATTTATATGTATTTTGGATTCTGCATGACGATGGATTTGCGATAAACTACTAGCGATAGATTTATCGCAAATCAAACAAAAAAATAAACTTTCGTCATGTGGCAGTTCACGTGGCAACCAAAGTTTAAATTCTTCAATATCTAACCATTCTTTTTTAAATATTGATTTACGCGATTTTTTTATTGGTATTTCAACATCATCATTACTATTATTATCAGATGATAATGTATTCTTTTTAATATTATTTTGATGATACGCGGAGTCAGCATGTCTTAATATGTATATTGAATTGCACGAAAAAGTTTTATTGCATATATATATATACACACTGCAATAATAAAGACTACTATCAGATGATACTTTACGTACCCAAGATTTGTATCGGTCGTCTGTAAGCCAAGCTTCTTCAAAACTTCGCTTACGAGCTTTTCGGGGTTTCAATTCAACACACATTTTTCGTTACTTTATACCAGTGCTGGGATTTACTTGCCATTTACGGCGAGATTTCGAGACGCACGCCTCTTGCCCCCCACTCCTCGCTCGCGCCGTAACAACGCAGTGCCGGCCGCTCGTAACTAAGGAGCGCGGCACATAGTCTCAGGAACGTGCGTATCAAACGCAATAGCATAATTAGCATTCTAATAGCAAAAGAACACATATACGTGATTAATAATAGAATAATAACTATTTGTATTATTAATACAAAATAAAAGATTGAATAGAAAATTTTAATAATAACTTTTGCTATTAGAATGCTAATTGTGCTATTACGTTTGATACGCACGTTCCTGAGACTGTGCCGCGCACCTTAGTTACGAGCGGCCGGCGCTGCGTTGCTATAGCGCGAGCGAGGAGTGGGGGGCAAGAGGCGTGCGTCTCGAAATCTCGCCGTTAATGGCAAGTAAATCCCAGCACTGCTTTATACTATTTGTTAAAGCGAAATATATATACTGATCATGAGCTAATTGCTCGAAAACGAGAGATGTTTATAGTAAAACGGTCTACAGCTGACTCGACGAATTTCGAAGACATAAATGTCAAAAACCTGTCGCTAGATTGTTATTGTGTCAAACAGATGATTCGAGAGTTGCTTGACAAGACGAGACGCGCGGTAAAACGATCGACACGCGCAAAAAAGGTAAACACGGCTCGTCGGAAAGCCGAATATAATGATTGAAATACATTTCCCAATATACAATATTTTAAATTTTTTGACGGAAGAAACCACCACTTTCTCGCGGTTTCCGTTGAACAACAATATGTACGTCGTACATTAGTACAAAATAAATAGGGAATAAAAAGAATAAAATCTTAAATAATATTTATAAATTAAAATATTATTTTATTACAATTATTTCTTTAGAGATAAAAAATCTTTTTTAATAGAAAGGCGTATATATTGGCCAAGAGTGGATTTTTATATATAAAATATACTTATAATTATTAATTATAATTATTATTAATTAATAATTATTTTTAATTAAAATTTTAAATATAAGTTACTTAATTTATGTTTAAAATATATTAATTTTATAATATTATTTTATAATATTAAATATATTTTTTATATTTTATATTTTCTTTTTGCATATTGGGTCGCATCGCCTACTCGCTATCGCCAGTATTCCGGATTCGCTCGAAATTCGTAGCTCTATATCTATCAAAAGAAAATAAAGGACAAAAGATATATATATGTCTTCTTCTATGTTCGAAGGACAAGGGTTCTCATCTTTTCGGTGCGCTCTGCGCTGCCGACCTGCCCCCTCCACTGCAAGATGGCTGTCGCGAAGTGACTGTCGCGCGTGAAATCTTGCATCACTGTGATAATGGCTATGTTAGACTACAAATCTATTCAATCTGCTAAAATGGTTAGTCGCAGCTGGAGACGTGTATGCATACACGAATTTAAACATAGAAGACTACTGCGACAGACTGAAGTAAAAAAATTTTTTTCTAATATATTGAAGATAAGAAAGATTCTGAAGTCAACTATAGAAAGCAGCGGCAGTATTATATCACAATATATATATCAGTGCAAACACATATATTTGTCGCGTTCAAAACAGCAAACGCGTCGAATCATCAGAGACGAAGAAATATACGGCTGTGATATTCAAATGTAAAATGTAAATATAAATTAGAAAATAGAAAGGCTACTCGAGCCATACGAGGATGTCAGTGCGTCGATTCCAATGAAAATTAATTTTTCGTTGAAATTAACTAATTGTGCACGGGGCACGAATTTTGCTTGGTACACCACCAAGACTTTTATTTGGGAATAAATCCATACTAGATTTTTAATTCCCATATTATCCTCTAACCCCCCTACAGAATTATAGGCGAGAAAAATATAGATCCGAAAGTCGCTGAATCGGGAATCGAACCCGAGACCACGGAGCGGACCGGGACCGCCGCGGACGACACCGCTACCCCGAGTTCCGCATAAAATATACACCGCGGCCGCACGTTCCCGTACGGATCCATGGCCACCATTATCACACATTGCTCGATACCGGGTCCGAAATATCGTCAATGAACTAACCGCGACCCACCTGACGCAAACGGGATACACCATCGAAGTCTACGACGGACAAGTACAGATGGCCAATGGCGCCTCGGCCGACACGCCGGGGGCCGTCACCCTTGCAATCAGTATCCGTGGCCACACGTATCGACACCGCTTCCTCGTGCTACCGTCGTTAGATAGTCCGGTACTTATCGGAGCCGACCTTTGGATCCGCACGGGGATCGCGATACCGCCACCGCGAGCGCCACCGCGACAACCACATACACTAAAATGCAACGCCGCCGGCGGGCTGGCCGTAAGAACCGCCGCGGAGGAAACCCGACTCCGGGAATTTTTGACGGAATCGCTACAAAAATTCGAGGCAATTCGCGGACACACTGGAATGGCGCAGCACGCAATCCGCCTACGCGACGCGACGCCTATTAAACAACGCTATCGGCCGCGAAAGCCGGCCATGCAGGCCGTAATTGACAAAGAGGTGGCGGAGATGGAGGCCGCCGGGGTAATCGAGCCGTCGCATAGCGCCTGGAGTTCCCCAGTCGTAATCGTGAAAAAAAAGACGGCAAATTCCGGTTCTGCATTGACTTCCGCAAGGTCAATGAGGCCACCGAAAAGGACGCGTATCCGCTACCCCAGGTAACCGCCACCCTGGACAAACTTCGTGGCGCGAGATATCTTACGACCCTCGATCTCAAAAACGGATACTGGCAAGTACCGTTAGCTCCGGAAAGCCGACCGATTACCGCATTTACGATTCCCGGCCGGGGACTCTATCAATTCACCGTGATGCCGTTCGGCTTGCATTCCGCGCCCGCTACTTTCCAACGTCTACTAGATCACGTCATCGGGCCCGCTCTCGAACCGCACGTATTCGTATATCTGGATGACATTATTGTCATCAGCCGGACATTCGACGAACACCTACACCTGCTAGCCAAAGTATTCCGCCTACTGCACGCCGCGAAACTCTGCTTGAATCCGGAGAAATGTCGATTCTGTGTCGACCAACTGAAATATCTCGGCCACGTCATCGATCGTCACGGGATTAGGACCGACCCCGACAAGGTCAAAGCCGTTACGGAATGGCCCGCGCCGACCAGCGTCAAACAAGTCCGCCAATTCCTGGGGATGGCCTCCTGGTATCGACGTTTCGTCGCGAATTTCTCCGCGATCGCCTCTCCCCTTACCCGCCTAACGAAGAAAAACGCGCGGTGGACCTGGGCTGCGGAGGCCGACCAAGCATTTCGCGCGTTAAAAACGACGCTTGTCACCGCACCCGTACTCGCGTGTCCGGATTTCAACCGCCGCTTCGTCCTGCAAACCGACGCCAGTACCAGCGGGTTGGGAGCCGTGCTCACCCAATTTTCCGACGAAGGCGAGCGCGTGATCGCCTATGCGAGTCGCACCCTGAATAACGCCGAAAAAAATTACAGCGCGACCGAATTAGAGTGTCTCGCCGTCATGTGAGAAATTCGGCGTATGAAGGGTTATCTAGAAGGGTACGCCTTCACGGTTATTATCGATCACCAATCGCTCAAATGGCTGCAACGGCTTGACACGCCGTCCGGTAGACTGGCTCGATGACTATTTGAGTTGCAACAGTATGAATTCGAGACGCTTTATCGCGGCAACCGATAACTTGCGCCGCCGCCTCGACCCAATGCCGCTGGTACCGCCGATTGTACGACCTCGTGTCACGAGATTCCGTCACCCACCTCGATTACCGTATTACCAACAACCGGCTATGGCGCCACATCCTCCACAGCCTGCACTTCAAGGACACGCCTGCCGACACGCAGTGGAAGGAATGCGTGCCTCGAAACCAACGAACGGACATTATGAGGCAACACCATGACGCCCCGACGGCGGGGCATCTAGGAATTGCCAAAACGATCGCTCGAATCGCGGAAAGATTTTATTGGCCGGGGATGTTCCGCGAAATCGCGGCTTACGTCCGCAAGTGCGAAAATTGCCAGGCGCATAAAGCGACACAAAGACCCCCCGCAGGCCTGCTGCACGCCACGGCGGTAGAACGCCCATGGGCGCAGGCGACCATCGACCTCGTAGGACCGTTACCACGGTCGCGCCAAGGGCACACATGGCTACTGGTAGCCCAAGACCGATTTTCGAAGTGGGCAGAATTAACGCCCCTTCGCAAGGCCACCGCCACCGCCACCGCCGTTACCAAGGCCATTACCGAGCGCATCATCTTACGTCACGGTTGCCCAGAATCCATATTAAGCGATAACGACGGGAGACAATTCACGTCACACGAATTCACGGAACGATTGACGGCCTTCAATATACAACACCGCATCACGCCGGCGTACGCGCCCCAGTGCAATCCCGTCGAACGGACAAATCGAACCATAAAAACCATGGTCAATCAGTACGTAGACAGAGATCATCGCACGTGGGATGAACAGATACCCGCCATTCAATTCGCCTTTAATACGGCCGTACACGACGCCACCGGATATACCCCGGCGTTTTTAAATCACGGACGCGAATTGCACGCGCCCCGATACGCAGAACCACCGGACGACCCTTCATCCGAGCCAGATATGGTGAGACGCTCCCTCGAAGCGGCGTACGAATTAGTCAGAGTAAACCTGGCTCGCGCATTTCAACGCCAGGAACGCTATTATAATTTACGGAGACGACCATGGACCCCCACCGTAGGAGAGTGGGTGTGGAAACGTGACCATCCGCTATTCAACCGCGCCGACAGTTTCAACGCGAAACTCGCGCCAAAATTTGTCGGGCCGCTCGAAGTCCGCAGAGTAATATCACCCGTAATCGTGGATCTGCGCAGCCAGCGGGAAAAATGGTACCGACACGTGCACGTAAAAGATTTGAAATCGGCGCACCGAGACGAGCGTTATAACGCCGAAAATAACCGCCGAGAGCGCGATACCGAGGACGACGGAGAACGCGAAGAAAACAATAACAATGACAACGTTGTCGAAAACAATGATACCGAGAACGAAGCCGACGACGAGAACCGTTTAAAAAGAGCGATCGCGGGAGAGATCACTCACTCCGGTTCCCGATCCGCTCTCGAGCACACGTCCAGAACCGATTCCAATACAGAACACTAGTAAGCAGCAAATAACGGGGGTCGGGTGTACTCTGCCTCCGATGGGTGTTCCCATCTAAAAACGCCCTAGTGCCTTCTATATACTAATATATACAGACAAGAACTGAGCATAACGCACTCGTTACCACTGTACATATTGCGGAGGAATTATTACTATCATGTCTACTACACCGTCGGAAATGTCGTTTAGCGACACAGAAAGCGAAGATACGTTATTTGAAGAGGAAGAAGAAGACACCTCTTCTGAAGACGAAGACATGTCTTCTGAAGAAGACGAAGACTGAGGAATCAGAGTCATCAGAGTCATCAGCTTCATGGACGAACGAAAAAGAAGAGATGCCGAAAGACGAGAGGAAAAATTTGATACGCGATCTCGCGAAGAAGATATATCCGTCGGCTTTTAGAAATTGGCCGATTTTGAGCCTGCTAAAGCCGAAATTTATTTTGCAAATTCGCATGGTTATGGTATATGGTAACTGGGGAAACAGGGCTCTAGTTGTGACAAAAGACAATACTGCATATAATTTAGATTATAACGAAGATGTGAAAAAATGTATTGGTCTTTACCCCAAAAAGATGGAAATACATAATATCATAAAGACCTTTGCTTCCAACACATATTTTCTCCATGCACTTATAATAGATGGAGAGGTTTATTCCTGGCAATTTAACAAGAAGCACACATTGGGCGACAGTTTATCTGAAATAGAATTTATTCTACATCCCAACTTAAACAACATCATAGAAATCGCATGCAGCAGATTTCATTCTCTCGCTCTGACGAGAGATGGCGAAGTGTATGCTTGGGGAAAAAAACAATTACGGACAAATTGGCAACGGAAACTCATCAGGTATTGATTTATTCAGTCTGCCAAGAAAGGTTGAATTGGAAGGACAGAAGATTGTCAATATTGCCTGTGGCTCGAACTTTAATATGGTTGTTATTGACACGAGCAAAGTATATGGTTGGGGCGACAACGGAAGCAACCAGATTTCAAATATCGATAAATATACTAATCGCCAGGCGGAGTTTTACGTGTACCCGCAAAAAAATTACTACAGTTTCGACCAAAAGAATAATTAAGGTGGCCTGCGGATTTGGACACACTTTGGCGCTTACGTATAAAGGAAGGATCTATGCCTGGGGTGCGAATGATAAAGGACAAATAGGTGATAATTCTAATCTGTCGATCTGCTCCCCTCCGATCCGGGTGAACACGCTCAAGTTGATTGAGGATATTGCTGCGTACGGTAATTTGAGTGTCGCCGTCACCAGTAATGAGATTGTCTATGCATGGGGTGATTGTTTCGGTCACCATACCAAAGTTCCGTTTCGCACGGAATTCCCCAGTATTCAATTTTCGCACTTGCGGACGTAAGCCGCGATTTCGCGGAACATCCCCGGCCAATAAAATCTTTCCGCGATTCGAGCGATCGTTTTGGCAATTCCTAGGTGCCCCGCCGTCGGGGCGTCACGGTGTTGCCTCATAATTCCTCAATTCGTTCCAAAAATGCGAGGGGGTCTTTCCCATCGAAGTGGCAGCAACACTTCCGGATTTGATTGATGGTACGCGTGTCGTCGGGGGGAGTAGGCGGTCGGATCGTTTGTACGAATGGATTCGGAGGGCCGGCGGCCCGCGCGGATGCCTCCCGGGTGGATGCCATTGCGGACGTTGATGCGTCCATACGAGGTTTGATCCGACGGCGCAGTTCGTCGACCGAACCCGTATGGACGCATCAACGTTCGCAATGGCATCCACCCGGGAGGCATCCGCGCGGGCCGCCGACCCTCCGAATCCGTTTGTACAAACGATCCGACCGCCTACTCCCCCCGACGACACGCGTACCATCAATCAAATCCGGAAGTGGGGCTGCCACTTCGATGGGAAAGACCCCCTCGCATTTTTGGAACGAATTGAGGAATTACGTGACGCCTACGGTGTTTCGGAAGAACTCTTATTAAAAGGGTTATCGGAATTACTACGGGGCGAGCCGCTGTTGTGATACCGAGACAACCGATTTGATTGGCAGGGGTGGGGGGATTCGGCCACGCCTTTCGTGCACAATTCTTGCCGCGTCGATACCAGGCCGCCCTTCGTCGCGAAATCGCTGACCGGCGGCAAAAAGTGAACGAACAATTCGCCAAATACGCGAGCGAGATTCTAACCATGATGAGGCGTGCCGGCGGATACTCTCGCGCCGAACAGCTTGACCGGCTGTATGAGAACATGCATCCGGAATACAAATTATACGTGCGCTGCGACGACGCCGCGAATCTCGCGGAGTTGCAAGCCCGCGCCGCCGAGTTCGAGGAGATTGACCAGCAACGTCGCGCGTTACGAAAAGACGATTTCTCGAAGCCTACCATCGCCGCCGCCTACAGCCGAAATGAATGCTGCTGGCGGTGCAAACAAAGAGGGCACACGCGTTTCGAGTGCAAACGTCCGCCGAAGAAATTTTGCTCCCAATGTGGAAAAGACGGGGTACTAACAAAACAATGCCACCCACCGGCGGGAAACGCGGAGCGGACCGGGACCGCCGCGGACGACACGCTACCCCGAGTTCCGCATAAAATATACACCGCGGCCGCACGTCCCCATACGGATCCATGGCGACCATTATCACGCATTGCTCGATACCGGATCCGAAATATCGTTCGTTAATGAACTAACCGCGACCCACCTGACGCAAACGGGATACACCATCGAAGCCTACGACGGACAAGTACAGATGGCCAATGGCGCCTCGGCCGACACGCCGGGGGCCGTCATCCTTGCAATCAGTATCCGTGGCCACACGTATCGACACCGCTTCCTCGTGCTACTGTCGTTAGATAGTCCGGTACTTATCGGAGCCGACCTTTGAATCCGTACGGGGATCACGATACCGCCACCGCGAGCGCCACCGCGACAACCACATACACCGAAATGCAACGCCGCCGGCGGGCTGGCCGTAAGAATCGCCGCGGAGGAAACCCGACTCCGGGAATTTTTGACGAAATCGCTACAAAAATTCGAGGCGATCCGCGGACACACCGAAATGGCGCAGCATGCAATCCGCCTACGCGACGCGACGCCTTAAACAACGTTATCGGCGAAACCCGGCCATGCAGACCGTAATTGACAAAGAGGTGGCGGAGATGGAGGCCGCCGGGGTAATCGAGCCGTCGCGTAGCGCCTGGAGTTCCCCAGTCGTAATCGTGAAAAAAAAGACGGCAAATTCCGGTTCTGCATTGACTTCCGCAAGGTCAACGAGGCCACAGAAAAGGACGCTACCCCAGGTAACCGCCACCCTGGACAAACTTCGTGGCGCGAGATATCTTACGACCCTCGATCTCAAAAACGGATACTGGCAAGTACCGTTAGCTCCGGAAAGCCGACCGATTACCGCATTTACGATTCCCGGCCGGGGACTCTATCAATTCACCGTGATGCCGTTCGGCTTGCATTCCGCGCCCACTACTTTCCAACGGCTACTAGATCACGTCATCGGGCCCGCTCTCGAACCGCACGTATTCGTATATCTGGATGACATTATTGTC
Organism: Prenolepis imparis; assembly: GCF_030444845.1. NCBI lineage: Eukaryota > Metazoa > Arthropoda > Insecta > Hymenoptera > Formicidae > Prenolepis > Prenolepis imparis. The sequence continues at coordinate 15,146,014 of NW_028141170.1, forward strand.
ATCGGCCGGACTTCGCTCAGTCGGGATCACAAGGTTCGGGAAGACGGTTGAGGCGAAAACACCAGACATTTAATATGCCACTTTATAAATAGTTTATTCAGTAAAGAAACAAGGCGGTAAACGCTTCCGCTAAATAGATCCGTGATATAAGATTATAATTACATATACAAGACGATAAACGCTTCCGCTAAATAAATCAAAGTAGATCCGCGATATAGTATTAAAATTACATAAACAATGCGATAAACTATTCCGCTAAATACATCCAAATAAATCGGCGAGAGAATATCAATACAGAGATTCGCGATCATATGTTTTCGATCGCGAGGTTATTGCCCCTAGGCTCGGGTAGCGATACTTTAAAGGGCCACTGGCTCAAGCGTATTTGTGTTATTGCGCGAACGGTGATGGCGTGTGAAGCGGGGCGCGGCGGGGCCGAGCGCGTGGCTCCGGAATTCGCGTTTTTCTACGCGTACTCTCTCGCGCCCGAGAGAGCGTTCGATATATCTCGAAGACGCGCGGTATTATACGCGGGCTCTTTAGCGTGTCGTTATTCGCGTCCGCGTGTAAGGATGCAGTTGCGCGGAGAATAGTTACCGGCGACGGAAACTCCCGTCCAAGGCGGGGAACTCCCTACCTTGTGATTGATTGCCGGTACCGGGGTACAGAAGGATGCAAACGTTTTTCCGCTAACCGAGAACTCTCGGTAGAGACCGGGCACACCCGACCCCTTTGGTCGTACGCTCAGAGAGAGAGAAGACGGAAGGCACTAGGGCGTTTTTAGATGGGAACACCCATCGGAGGCAGAGTACACCCCGTTATTTGCTGCTCACTAGTGTTCTGTATTGGAATCGGTTCTGGACGTGTGCTCGAGAGCGGATCGGGAACCGGAGTAAAAACCATTTTTCGTATAAAGTCAAGAACTGTATAATTTATACTCGTATAAAAGTCTTGGTGGTGTACCAAGCAAAATTCGTGCCCCGTGCACAATTAGTTAATTTCAACGAAAAATTAATTTTCGTTGGAATCGATGCACCGACATCCGCGTATGGCTCGAATAGCCTTTCTATTTTCTAATTTATATTTGATATATAGAGAGCCGTTATATTCTTAGTGTAAAATGTAAAATACATATTTTTTAATCGTTTTGTTAAAAACAAAAATGCAATAAAATAATAAACAATAATAACTTAAAATTTATTATATTATTAATGTTATTGGTATTTGACATCTTTATTAATTATTTGATGTTTAGTATAATTGATTTTATATAACGCTTAATATAATGCTAAAATTATTGTTGTTAGAGTGGGCGTTAATAATATTAATATGATCCTTAGGCAGTATTTCTAATTTTTCACGAAGTAAATCGTGGTTATCGCTTGTTGTGATTAGATGGAAAAAGCTCGTAGAAGTTTTTATTTTAATGCCAAAAGTTTCAGTTTTAATCAAATATATCGAATAATCTGGATTTTGTCCCTGGATCAATTGCCTACGAGCTAGAATGACAACTGCTCCTGTAACTCTATGATCTGAAATATGTCCATTTTTTCTAAATTAAATTCTGGAACCTGCAACATTAAACTTATCTCTATTTTTTAAATAAGTCTCAGTAATACACACTAAATCATATTTATTTAAATACTTAAATAGGAGCAGCAAGAACAAGAGGCATAATTCTATCCATCAATAAGTACGCGCAGTAAACATGTATTCATTCAACTAATACGCAACCGCGCCGCTAGATGGCTCCGTAGCGACAAACTTATCCGATAGTGAAAAACCACTTTCTTGTTTTATAAAAAGCAAGCAAACCGCTTCGATTATATTATTAACAATGGAGACGTTGAAGAAACTGTTGAGCTATATCGGTTTATACAACGAAAGTAAAACCGATTTTATAAGGGAATTGCCTCTCGAAATATCAAGCATGATAATGGCTATGTTTAGACTACAAGTCTATTCAATCTGCTAAAATGGTTAGTCGCAGCTGGAGACGTGTATGCATACACGAATTTAAACATAGAAGACTACTGCGACAGACTAAAGCAAACAAATATTTTTCTAATAAATTGAGGATAAGAAAGATTCTGAAGTCAACTGTAGAAAGCAGCGGCAGTATTATATCACAATGTATATATCATAAATCAGTGCAAACACATATATTTGTCACGTTTAAAACAGCAAACGCGTCGAATAATCAGAGACGAGATATACGGCTGTGATATTCAAATGTAAAATGTAAAATTCATATTTTTTAATCGTTTTGTTAAAAACAAAAATGCTACAAAATAATAAACAATAATAACTTAAAATTTATTATATTATTAATGTTATTGGCATTTGACATCTTTATTGATTATTTGAAGTTTAGTATGATTGATTTTATATAACGCTTAATATAATGCTAAAATTATTGTTGTTAGAGTGGGCGTTAATAATATTAATATGGTCCTTGGTCAGTACTTCTAATTTTTCACGAAGTAAATCGTGGTTATCGCTTGTTGTGATTAGATGGAAAAAGCTCGTAGAAGTTTTTATTTTAATGCCAAAACTTTCAGTTTTATTCAAATATATCGAATAATCTGGTTTTTGTCCCTGGATCAATTGCCTACGAGTTAGAATGACAACTGCTCCTGTAACTCTATGATATAAAATATGTCCATTTTTTCTAAATTAAATCCTGGAACCTGCAACATTAAACTTATCTCTATTTTTTAAATAAGTCTCAGTAATACACACTAAATCATATTTATTTAAATACTTAAATAGGGGCAGCAAGAACAAGAGGCATATTTCTATCCATCAATAAGTACGCGCAGTAACATGTATTCATTCGACTAATACGCAACCGCGCCGCTAGATGGCTCCGTTGCGACAAACTTGTGGCAACTTTACCGTTAATGAAAAAATCACACTTATCGATTTTACCGATTCAGTTTTATTTACCGTCATTCTACATTTATACAATTCATTGTTTTATTGATTTAATATTGATTGGCAACGATTTTCTTATTTTATTGAAAACAATTCATATTATGATTCATTCTTTATTCGCTTACAGTCCTGTAAAGACATGTTATTAAGGGTCGCAGGAGACATAATGGAGACCTCTGTCGGCCGGCCGGGAATTACGGATTCACTTTTCCCGAATTATGAGAAAAATACATGAAAAAATCATATAAACCCACGATATTTGTAATCAGGAAGATCATCCGCATTCCTGGACAGAGTCATTTGCTGGGAAAAAGATTAAAATAAAATTTATAATAAATGTGGGGAAACGCGCAGCTAGCAACGGGTCAGGTTGGGTTAGCCGCGAGTCTGTATTTTATTTATTATAAATTTTTGAGGGCCAAAATACAATATCCGTCTCTGTCCAGAACTGCGTAATTACGTAAAGAATATATTAAAAAAAGTTTCATGAAGTAATATAATTTCTTCGATGCAAAAAACGGGAGAAGCGGATCTTACTAGATTTATATAAAGAGCAGCTCATGGGGACATTTTCTGGTAACATACTGACAGCTTGACAAGGAGAGAGATAATCGTTCTGTCTTTGTCTCTTTTGCATTACGTATGTAGTAGCGTCCATGTATTATAGGCACAAATACTAATATGTTGAGCACACGGATGCGATTATTGAAAGATAATGTCAACAAGAACCGGCTATCGTATTACCTTTGTTTCTCTGTATATGTAAAACGAGGATAACGCGATATCTTAGATCTTGCTCCTAACAATATCTTCCAATAATTGTATCTTATTGTATGCCGTATCTCGCATATATTATGTATCTCAAATTATAGAATAATGATATTTATTAAATATTAAAATATATATATTTTTTAAAGATTATTATATATGTATAATTTAGAAAGAATATTTAAAATATTTATAAGTTTATATATATGTATATATATATATATATATATACATATATATATATATAAGGAGCATTCCATATCAAGTGGATCACTTTTATTATTGCAAAAAAAGCGACTTTTTTTCATTTTTAACAGCTAAATTTTATTCTTAGCATTCCTACATTAAAACCTAGGAGTTACAAAATGTTATCTATTACAATTTAGAAATGACACCTTATTCTATCTCCATATTAGATGTGCGCTTGACAATATGGTGGAATTAAAATTATGCAAAAGTAATCATGTAAAAGATAACATTCTGTAACTTCTTGGTTTTAATGTAGAGATGTTAAGGACAAAATTTAGCTATTAACAATTAAAATAAAAAGGTCGCCTTTTTTGCAATAAAAGTTGCTCACTTGACATGGAATGCTCCATATAATATATGTAGGAAAAGCACTAGTACTATATTTTAGTGTAAATAATAATAACGTTTAATACAGCTGCGAGTTTAATACAGAAATGTTCTGGACAACGGCTAAAAGCAGACTGACTTTTCGCTTCGCTCGGCCTTATTTATATCCTGACATATGAAAGGAAAAACCGAAAGGACACACCTGTATGTAGTTAGCACCCCATTTTTAAAATTTTAAAATTCAAAAAGTTGTTCCAGGTTGTTCTAGACTTGTTCTAAATTGTTCCAGAAGATCAAATTTATATCATAAAAATTTTCGCGGAAAATTGAAAACAATTTTTTTACCCGGCACCCCATTTTTCGAAAATCGAACTTTTTATGGTTGCTCTAGGTTGTTCTAGTTGTTCTAAACATTGTTCCATAGTATTAGTTTGATTGGTCAAAAATTTTAAGAGATATTTAAAAAATGCGAAAAATTAAAAAAATGTTTTTAGCCATTCTTTTATAAACAAAATAACTTACAACATTGTCGATTTAGATTATGTTTATAATCGTGTAGAACAACTCAGAACAAAATTTTTAAGACCGGAACAACAATATAAGGCCCACTTTACTCTTGATCGAAAACATTTTTTTCCATTTTTTGAGGATAAAAGACTTGTTCCAGGCTTTCCGCTCGTTCCAGGCTTTCCGCTTTAAAACTATAGTATTCTCGACTAGAACAACTCAGAACAAAATTTTTAAGACCGGAACAACAGTGTTAGGCCCACTTTACTCTTGATCGAAAACATTTTTTAATATTTTTTTAAGTTAAAAGACTTGTTCCAGGCTTCCCGCTTTAAAACTATAGTACTCTCGACTAGAACAACTCAGAACAAAATTTTTAAGACCGGAATAACAATATAAGGCCCACTTTACTCTTGATCGAAAACATTTTTTTCCATTTTTTGGGGGTAAAAGACTTGTTCCAGTCTTCCCGCTTTAAAACTATAGTATTCTCGACTAGAACAACTGAGAACAAAATTTTTAAGACCGGAACAACAGGGTAAGGCCCACTTTACTCTTGAGCTAAAAATTTTTCCTATTTTCTTGAGGTAAAATACTTGTTCCAGGCTTCCCGCTTTAAAACTAACTTTTGTTCTCAGTTGTTCTAGTCGAGAATACAATAGTTTTAAAGCGGGAAGCCTGGAACAAGTTTTCTACCCCGAAAAAATAGAAAAAAGTGTTTTCGATCAACAGTAAAGTGGGCCTTATATTGTTGTTCCGGTCTTAAAAATTTTGTTCTGAGTTGTTCTACACGATTATAAACATAATCTAAATCGACAATGTTGTAAGTTATTTTGTTTATAAAAGAATGGCTAAAAACTTTTTTTTATTTTTTGTATTTTTTAAATATCTCTTAAAATTTTTGACCAATCAAACTAATACTTTGGAACAATGTTTAGAACAACTAGAACAACCTACAGCAACCTTAAAAAGTTCGATTTTCGAAAAATGGGGTGTCGGGTCAAAATATTGATTTTTTCAATTTTCCGCGAAATTTTTATGATATAAATTTGATCTTCTGGAACAATTTAGAACAAGTCTAGAACAACCTGGAACAACTTTTAGAATTTTAAAATTTCAAAAATGGGGTGCTAACTTCATACAGGTCCAACGTCAACGTCGTGAAAGGAATGCAGAAAATCAGCGTCGTCGTTGCGAGAGCAATCGCAAATAATAACATAAATTTTACAAATGTTGTATCGCTTTATCAAAATTGTACAGAAAGTCAATCTCGTTATCGAGCACGGTAGAGGAATCAGTCTCGTTTAAATAATGATAATATAATGTTAATTAATAATGTCGTCGAATATTATATTGGCTCTATGGATGTGTTTTGTGTTCATTGTAATGCAAAGCATTTTGCATCTGAAAAATATCTAATAAAGGAAATTCATTTCATGATTGTTGCAATCACGGTGCAGTGTATTTGCAATCATTACCTGAATTTCCTCATTTTATTCGTAATTTATTTGATGGTAGTCATATAAAATCTAATAATTTTTTTCAACATATTCGTAGTTATAATAGTTCGTTTTCCTTTGCATCATTTAACGCTAATTTAATTAACTTTCAAGATAGACGACCTGGCCCATATTGTTTCAAAATACAAGGGTAAAACTATCAAATTAATACAGCATTATATGCTGCATAAAATGAAAGTCCTACTTATGGTCAACTTTTCATTATGGATTCAAATGAAGCGATAGATCATCGTCTTAAATTCGTATTTAGATTTAGAAATTGTACAAAACCTTGAACATATAATGCGGGAGTTTAATGTATTTGCTCAATCTTATCAAATGATGGGTGAAGAATTAGAAAATCAACGGCGTTTAGAAACGGAATCTAGTGAATTATTACCGGAATTACAATTATTATTTACTTTAAAGCCAGGTATGGATCGACGTCGATATAATCCTCAAAGAACTAATGAAGTTGCTGCTGTTTTTTGTACTACTGCTGATGGAGAAATTCCAGAATTATACGTTACAATACGTAATAGAAATACTAAAACTTTACAAAATGTTAGTATTATGGATCCAAATGTTGAACCATGGATATATCCATTGTTTTATCCATATGGCTCTCAAGGATGGCATCGTTATTTAACAAAAGTAAATAGTGAAAAACGAATAACTAGAGGACAGAATATTAAATATTGTATGGCTATTCGTGATGAATTTAATGTTTTTTTGTTAGGACGTCGCTTATTTCAGCAGTGGCTTGTAGACAACTATGTAAAAATTGAAAAAGATAGAATTGATTATTACAAAAATCATCAGAAAGAATTACGTACTGAAACATATCAAGGTTTAAGAGATTATTTACAAACTAATAACTTAAATGGACGTATTGGTAAAATGGTTATACTGCCTTCCACATTTATTGGATCGCCGCGTAATATGTTACAAAATTATCAAGATGCAAAGGCAATTGTTAGTAAATTTGGTAAACCAGATCTTTTTATCACAATGACCTGTCCATGTTGTAATCCAAAATGGCGTGAAATTGAAGAAAATCTTTTGCCTGGTCAACAAGTTTCCGATAGACCTGATATTTGTGCTCGAGTTTTTAATATTAAAAAAGACTATTTAATAGATTTGATTACTAAACAAAAATTTTTTGGTGAAGTTACAGCATATGTGTATGTTATTGAATTTCAAAAACGTGGTTTGCCACATGTTCATATGTTGATTACTTTAAAATACAATTTTAAAATAACAACTCCACAAATTGTTGATAAATACATTTCTACTGAAATTCCTGATCCTGATGAATATCGTATTTTACATGATATAGTTATGAAACATATGATTCATGGACCTTGTGGCGATTGGTAGATGGACGTTGCTCGAAACACTTTCCGAAACCTTTTCTCGAAGAGACTAGAATGGATGAAGATGCTTATCCTTATTATCGTAGACGAGATAATGGTAGAAATTTTGAACGTCCTGGCGGATATATAGTTGATAATCGTTATGTTGTTCCATACTGCCCAATTTTATCAATTATATTTAATTGTCATATTAACGTTGAGGTAGTTTCAAGTATCAAATCAGTTAAATATCTATATAAATATATTTATAAAGGACACGCTGTTGCTGCTATAACCGTTGAACTAATAACAGAAAATGTAATTATTGATCATGATGAAATACATAGTTATTCGAAGCTCGTTATGTTGGACCTGTAGAAGCCACTTGGCGTATTCTTGGTAAAAAATTACAAGATAAAAGTCATGCTATAATACGTTTGCCAGTCCATCTTCCTAATGGACAAAATATTATAATTGAAAACGAAAATATTGACGACGTCATAACTTCTGCATTAAATCAAGTTACTATGTTAATAGATTATTTTTCATTAAACTTACGAGATGAAGAAGCAAGACAATATTTATATATAGAAATTCCACGTTATTATACATTTAAAAAAGAGAAACTTAATGGTAGAAATATATCGCGTTGGGTTAAACGCAAAAGTCATTATAATTGTGTAGGACGAATGTATTCCGTTAGTCCAACACAAACAGAATTATATCATTTACGATTATTATTACTTACAGTAAAGGGGGCTACAAGTTTTAATGATTTGAAAACTGTAAATGGAGAATTTTGTCAAACATTTTCAGCGACATGTTTGGCGTTAGGTTTAATCGAAGATGATGATGAATGGAAACGAGCTATGAATGAAGCTATTGGATGGATGATGCCTCGACAACTTCGTAGATTATTTGTACGTATATTATTACATTGTCAACCATTACATCCTGAAGAGTTGTGGGAAAATTTTACAGAAGCTATGTCTGAGGATTATGTTCGACATTTTGGTATGTTACAAGGACAACATAAAGCTTATATGCAAATTAACAGTATGCTTCGTACTGAAGGTAAAAGTCTTGCTGATTTTCCACAAATGGAACAATTAATAGAAAATAGTGGAGAGGAGGATTACATTACACTTGAAGAAGCTATGGAAATAGGCACCAAACAATACAAACAATTAAATGAGAAGCAAAAAGAGATAGTTGATCTTTTATTAAATAGATTAGACAATAATAATAATAATAATCATAATAATTGTTTTTATATTGATGGTCCAGGTGGATCAGGTAAAACATTTATATACACAACTATCTATCATTTAGCTAAAATTAGAAATAAACGTGTATGTACAATGGCTTTTACGGGTATTGCAGCGACATTATTACCTACTGGAAAAACAATTCATAAGATATTTAGATTACCGGTTCCATTATTTGCTGATTCATCATCTGCTATTAAAATACAAACTAAAGAAGCTCAATATTTAAAGGAAACTGATATTTATATTTGGGATGAAACACGGAATGGCACCACGATATGCTTTAGAAATTATGGATAGAAGATTGCGTGATATTATGAATAATGCTTTTCCTTTTGACGGAAAAGTTATTTTATTAGGTGGTGATTTCAGACAACTTTTGCCTATTAAGGTACATGCTACTCGAAGTGAAATTGTGAATCTTTCTATTAAATTTAGTTCTACTTGGAGACACTTCGTAAAATTTTCTTTAACACAAAATATGCGAGTTTTCCCAGAAGAAATTGAATTTGCAAAGGTTTTATTAGGTATGGGAAATGGTATATTAAATGATTTTAATGATAACATACAGATTCCTGAATGTTGTGTGGCACCTATTAATGCTGATTTTGTGGAAGATATATATGGTGAATTAATACGAAAAAAGGAATTTGTTAAAGTAGCGATACTTTCTGCAAGAAATGTTGATGTAGACGAAATCAATAAAAAAGTTGTTGAATTATTAGATATAACTGGTGAACGAATTTATACAAGTATAGACTGTGCAGTAAATGATGACAATGGTGATATTGATGAAGTTTTGTTACCGGAATATTTAAATAGTTTATCTCCATCATCTCTTCCTCCTCATGAATTGCGTTTAAAGCCAAATTGTATTATTATACTGATTAGAAATCTTAGTATCAATGAAGGTCTTTGTAATGGTACTAGATTAATGGTTGTAGAACTTGCAGATCATTTATTGAAGTGTAAGATTTTAACAGATAACAAAGCAGGAGATATTGTTTTTTTAAATCGTATAACATTATATTGCGAAAATATATATCCTTTTACTTTTTCAAGAAGACAATTTCCGATAAAATTAGCTTTTGCTATGACAATTAACAAATCACAAGGACAAACGTTTGACAGAATCGGTCTAGATCTTCGTAAAGATGTTTTTAATCATGGGCAACTTTATGTTGCTTTTTCGCGAGTTCGTTCTTGGCAAGCATTAAAAGTTTATCTTGGTAATCAACGAAATAATAGATACGTTAAGAATTATGTATATAAAGAAATATATATATATATAACTTCTTGCTTTTTAAATCTGATAATTAATGATTTATATTAAAATAACAGTAATAAAAAAAGAATAATTTAATTTGTTTGAAAATAAATTTATCTCAATTAAAATATACACAGAAAAATGATATAATTATAAAAATACTTAAGCAAAAAAGAAATAGATTAAGATTTAACTATGTAAATGTAAATAATATGAATGAATGATAAAAAATTGTTACCATTATTTTATATACTACTTCTAATTATGTGATGTTTTAATATAAATAAATATTTAATAAATATTTAATAAATATTTAAACAAAATAAATAATTAGGAAAATAATATAAATGAAAGATAAGATATTATTAGTACTGTCTCATTTATTACTTTCAATTTTATGATGTTTTTTCTTATCACCATATTGATGTTTATATGTAATATTAAAAGAAATTTTGTTAATTAGTATATATATATATATGTATATATATATATAAATTATTTTATTGTTAATATTATTTTTAAATAATTATTAATATTGTTAATAATAATTTATTTTTAATATTATATTATTTTATTATTAATTTGAATCATTTATACATTTCATTAATAATAATATTATGAATAATTTATAAATATACAAATATAACATAATTTTTTCAAATATTACGTTAATGCAATCAGACTTAAAACTAATATTACCGAACGTGTATTAAAAAATGAAGAGTAAAACGAATAAAAAACAAATAATTAATAATAATTAATTTTATTATAGTTTATAATAATAATTACATTTAATTAAATATTTGTAATTATATAAATATAAATTTAATGATTGCTTTAAAGATATTAATTTAAAAGTAATGAATATTAGGCCTTTTCTCGAGCAGGAAATAAATAAATAAAATGACGATGTTAATGTCTAGTATTGTAACTTAATTTATTTAATGCGGAACGTTTCGTGCATTTACTTATGACTTCTTCAGCCGCAATTCAATCTACAAGTATGATACAAATTTAAAAAATCTTTTTATATATAAATTCTTATTAATCTTACAAACTATTAATGTGTATATGTTACCCATGTGTACGATCACATTTTCTCAGTCCTTATTTTTCTTCGAGTATGTCAATCAGTAAAATATAAGTACGGAAACAGAAGTAAAAAGACTATTGGTACGAATAACATATTTTTTAACTTGACCGAAGCTTAGTATGTCTGACAATGATATCAATTTCTAGCGGTGGTATTCTTATATCTATGTCGAGTATATGACTAAGAGGCAATTAGAACACAATATTATTTGTTTATTTTTTATTATTTATACCGAATCGAGTAACGGAAAGTAAGAAGGATCTAGATATTCGCTATCTTCCATCACATTAAGCCCGTTTTTTTGTCGTTTTATGAAAATGCTTTCTGAGATCAACCTCTTATAGTAATTCATTTCGTGATCCATGATCTTCACATTATCCCAATCAAATTCATGATTGTTTTCAACAATGTGTTGAGTGACCACAGAGCGTTTTGTCTCATTTTGTCTGATGTTTGACATATGTTCCTTAATTCTAGTTTGTAACCGCCTCTTAGTCTGTCCTACGTATGACGCTGTACAATCTTTGCATTTGATTTTATATATTACATTATTATTTAAATTTGTTGGAGTGGTATCCTTGTGGACTTTAATAATATTGTTTAGCTTATTAAAACACTTGTATCCAACCGCAAATTCTGTACCATGAAATGATTTACAAATGTGTTCCGACAAATATTTAATGTAAGGAACCGCTATGAACTTTTTTTCCTTTTTTTCTTCCTTTTTTTTATTATTATTATAAATGTTGTCGGATGTCCTTTTTGAATCTAATTTCGTGAATATTAGTTCCTTTGTTCTGGCCCCTACGTACCTAAATATAAAAGATAGAGGGTATCCGTTCTCTAACAGTGTATCTATTATGTATTTTATATTTTTATTATGGAATTGTGGATGCGACAACAATAGGGCTCTATCCACCAAACCGTAAATAGTACCTATCTTATGGCATCGGGGATGATTTGAAAAATAAGATAAATATCTATCTGAGTGTGTTTTTTTGTGATACCAATCTGTTACAATTCTATTATTCTCTTCTACTATTATTTTTAAATCTAGGAAATTTATTGATCTATTTTCCTCCATTTCACATGTGAATTTAATTCTGTCATGGTATGAATTGAAAATATTTATTATTTTTTGGATCAAATGTTTCGGAGCCAACAACAATATGTCATCAACATATCTGTAATAGAACGGTAATTTTTCATCTAATTTAAATAGAGCCTTGTTTTCGATGTCCTGTAAAACAATATCCGCGATTATTGGAGACAGTGGCGAGCCCATGGGGGTTCCAAAGGTCTGTTTATAAAATACCCCATCAAAACTGAAATATGTAGACGTCAGAACAAATTTCACCATGTTCAAAAATTCATTTCTTGGGATGTCCGTTGAATTTTTTATGTATGACCATCTATTGCTGATTCCCTTTAGCGCTAGATCTATCGGAACGTTCGTGAACAAGGATACCACATCCAATGACATAAGAACACAAGCCTCACTCAATTGTATCTTTGAAAGATTATTAGACAGACAAAAACTGTTTTCCACATTACTTCTTGCTTGCGGTAAGCTCTTGATTAAGATATTATGTATAAAAAGGCCTATAGAATATAGCGGACTATTTATCGATGACACAATGACCCTGAGTGGGTAGCCGATTTTATGAATTTTTGGTATTCCGTATGCTTTAGGAATCAGACTATCACTGGATCTCAATTGGAAATACTGTTTAGACGTGATAAATTCTTTGTCTAACAACTGTTTTAAAATTTTATTTAGTTCAATTTCAATTTTTTTAACCGGATTCTTTTCGATTGTGGAATGACATAATGACATAAATATTATATACTCTACTACTTATATACTCTACTAATTATATACTCGATTAGATGAATATTCAATTTTTCTTTTATTTAAAATACGTGTGCCATTTAATAAAGATAACAATGGCATATGTCCATCGATATTTTTTTAACATCTTCCAAATCTGCCACTAATAAAAATGGCGGCATAACTATAAAATTTTTAAAATATATTAATAAAATATTAATAAATTAGAAAATATTATTTTGCTGGTTTCTTAATAACTGGTATAGTTAAAAAGTTCGATGATAAAAAGAATAGCTGAAATATATAGGTAATAAAGTGACGATGATTGGAGAAACAAATTATTATTATATAAATGTAAACGTAGAGAACTCAACGTCGGAAAACATTATATGATTTATATTTGACTTTACCTGTATAGTATGTGTAGCTGAGAGAGAGAGAGAGAGAGAGAGAGAGAGAGAGAGAGAGAGAGAGAGAGAGAGAGAGAGAGAGAGAGAGAGAGAGAGAGAGAGGGATAGAGAGGGAGAGAGAGGAGAGGGAGAGGAGAGGGAGAGGGAGAGGGAGAGGGAGAGGGAGAGGGAGAGGGAGAGGGAGAGGGAGAGGGAGAGGGAGAGGGAGAGGGAGAGGGAGAGGGAGAGGGAGAGGGAGAGGGAGAGGGAGAGGGAGAGGGAGAGGGAGAGGGAGAGGGAGAGGGAGAGGGAGAGGGAGAGGGAGAGGGAGAGGGAGAGGGAGAGGGAGAGGAGAGAGAGAGAGAGAGAGAGAGAGAGAGAGAGAGAGAGAGAGAGAGAGAGAGAGAGAGAGAGAGAGAGAGAGAGAGAGAGAGAGAGAGAGAGAGAAAGAGAGAGAGATATTTCTTTTTTGAACTGAAAATAACATCAAGGTCAATCTGAATTTTTTTATGGAAAAGACTTAAAAAGATGAACACTTTCACACCTCAAACGGTTTTTTAAGGATTTTCCAAATGGTAGTTATGATTTTTTGAAATTGGTCTTTTTTGAACTTTGATTCTAAATAACTTCTGAACGGGTCAACGTATCAACCTCCGGATTGCGCCAAAAATGTTCTTTTTTTATGCCCTTTTAAACGATATACTACAATATGGGTGGTTCCATTTAAAATTTTTGAGTTGGGATCTCCCTGTATAATAATAATAAAAAACATCTTTATATTTTATATTTAATAACATATAAATAAATTTTTTAAATATTTTTTAAATATATGAAGTATTTGAGAAAACAAAAATAAAAAAATATATAATTTATTCAAAATATACGTTTATTCCATTTGTTTCAATCTGAAATTTCCTGTAACTGACTGAATTGTTAATATTAAATTAATTAATATAAATTAAGAATTAAATTAATTTAAACAAATCCCGTTTGGTTCCCGATTCAGCGACTTTCGGACCAGTATTTTTCTCGTCTACATTTCTTTAGGGGGGTCAGAGGGGATCATTGGAATTAAAATCTCGAATTGAGATTATTCCCAAAAAATTTTGGCAGCGTACCAAGCAAAAATTCGTGCCCCGTGCACAAGTATTTAATTCCAACGAAAAATCAAATTTCGTTGGAATCAACGCACCGAAATCCGGCTCGTATAGCCAATTTAATTCTTAATTTATATTTAATATAGAAGAGCCTTTAAATTCTTAGTGTTTAAATTAATTAAATAATAAATTAAAAATTAGCCACAATAAAGCGCTATATATTATGAAATTTTTCGCATTTTTTCAGAGATAGGTAATGCTTATTTCGAAAAATTAAAAAATCATAAATTAAATTAATATTTAATTAATGTTTAAAATTTAATCAAATTTGGTACATAGGTATACGTATAAAAAACAGTCTTTCCAATAATAAATCTTAAAATAATTCAAAAAAATAAATCATCAAATAATTCTTACGTAATAAAACAAACTTTAAAATCATAATTTTTTTTATATGAAATACTAATGTATAAATACTTTCTACAGTTACATGAAAAATAGAAAGAAGAAGCAAAATAAAATTAAAAACATAATAAAATTTTTACCTTTGGAAACGCTGTCGAAATTCAATCTTTCCGAAATTATCAATAAAATGAAATAACCACAAACTTGTTTTCTATTATTACTTTGTACCCGTTAATTATTTTGTCACAAATATTAATAGAAAATATCAAACACACTTGTGACAGTTAAACACGGAATGAAATAAAATATAAATATCCGATAAGATTTTAAGTTTTAATGAACGCTATTTGGTCTGCTGTCAATACTGATATGACAACGGCGGCAGACGGGTAGCTAATAGGAATAGGCAGTTTACTGTGGAATCGAGATGTTTTTGTTTAAAAGGCTACCAACGGCTTTTGTTATCGTGTTGACAATACTGAGAAGTCCATTTAGTGAATTTTCTATTTTTCTTTTTAGAAAAGGAAAGAATCACATTATTTCAGGGTTGAATAGTAATTAATTAATTAATTACAAAGTCATAGATTACATAATATATACTAGTCAACAAAATTAACACATAGTTTTATGTCAAAATTTTGCGTATAACTTCAAGTAATAATCATAACTCCGCTAAAAATTGTGGTATTTAAAATATTTCTTTTTCACTGTCTAGCTTAACGTCTATGTATTTTAAAAATCATTTATCAGATTTTGAATTTATATATTCTTCCTTCCATCCGTCGTCTTTTAAAAAGTAAGGACGTGTTTCGTCTCCAAAGAATTGCATACTTTGACGCACTCCACGGGGTGGGATAAATTTTTTTTCGCAAATCTTATCTTTTAAGATTTATTCTTCACGCTTTTTATACGATTTGTTCCATAAAACTATAATGGCCACTTTTTTGTATTTTTGAGATTTAGTTTTTGTTGCATATTAATAGCAGAGCGGAACGCTTGTGTGTATGTGTGTGTGTGTGTGTGTGTGTGTGTGTGTGTGTGTGTGTGTATGTGTGTGTGTGTGTACGCGATTATAAGTTGTACAGAAATTCGCCTTACATATCTCGTTTGAATAGTGCGCGAGAGAGCCGCGATACTCGCCCGCGCGCCAATCGCGCCCGTCCACGCTCTCTCGATCGCGCGTTACAGCGAGGGACGCGCTCGACACGATAGACTCGAACGGTCGCTGCCGTTCGAACGCTCGCGCACAAAATAATAACGACAACAATGTTGCCCTCCAACCGTTTCGAAATTGTCACCGCCTTTGTCTTGAGACTAACATCGTTTGCTTTTTCTCGTCGAATCTTCGAGAATGTCAGCGAGATAAAGCCGCGTGTTCGGGGGCTCCCGACATTCACTATCAGTCTTGCTATCGTACGCGTTTGATTAGTGGTCTCGTTGCACACTGGAAAATCTTATCTCGTATTTCCCTCGAGTCACAGATAAGTTGTAACGTCGATTATAAAAGAACGTCGCGAACTTAACACTCTGCGAACGGGGTTTACCCGGTAAACAATCCGTCGCGCTCAGATCCAGAGTCCTGTGTAAAATTACTGACAATTTGTAAATATAAAGTTGTTACTGCTATTCTGTGTGTAAGAAAATTTCTAGCCAACTTTCTTGTCACTCCCGCATTCACTAACGCGCACCACGCCGCGAATCGCGACCCGTGATTGCACAGTTTTTACGTTTTTTTATATGTTTGCCTCATAAAACTATAGCCACGTTTCTTTGTACTTTTAAGTATGCTGCAAAAAATCTTATAGTGTTATTGTGTGTATATGTATGTGTGTGTATGTATGTGTTTGCACAGAGGTATCAAACAACAATAAAATTAAGTAACAATTAATTAATTAATTAACTTAACAATTAAGATACCCTCCATATAAAAATTTTGCATATTTTCGTATATCGTACATTAAACCTGCGAAGCATAATTGCTTTGTTCATTCTTCACAAGACGTACTTTTGCTTTATCTTCGTTTTTTTTTTATTACATTATATTTTTATATTTTTTATGTATTTTAATTTTATAAAAAATATTATATGCAAAAGTGATACATTATGCAATATGTTAACTATAAAATATAAAATTACGAAAAATTTACAAACACAAAACTATCTATGCGAAAACTTTTTTTCCCAATACGTATTTCTCGTATTTGATTATATACTGGATTAGATTGGATACTGCTTGCACGTCGATTTGAAGTTCATGATACTTTCAATGCGGGTATCGTTGAAGAATGATGACCAAGAATGATGGCTATTACTTCTTCAAGCAACCACATAGTCATTACAGAAAAAGTTTAATAAAACACAAAAATTAAAATAAAATTTAATATAATCGTGAGAAACAATTCATGTATAGTTAATTCCCTGTTTGAAAACCCTGTTATACTGCGGTAAACGTATATCAATCTTTATATCAACATACACATACACACACACACACACACATTTTCTTTAATAAACTGTAACAGCCGCTTTTTGCGAGCGTCGGACGGCTCAGTCGGGATCAGGGCTCGAAAAGAGGTCGACACAGAACACGCGGTTAACTTCACGTTAATAAAAACTATTTAATAAAAAAAACAAACAAAAGAAAAATGATACACATGCAGGTACAGCGATTTAAACACCGCACGGAGAATAATATGCAGTATCGTAATAACTCGCGAGATACTCATAAGACACGCAGTAAACATACCACGGGTAATAACATGTAAACTATCGTTCGCTAAATAACATATAAAGTAACACTCGGTATCTACACGTATCGCAGTAGATAATGCAACAACATAGTATTCGGTATTTAAACGTATCGCGGTAAAGAATATAAGATTCGGTATTTAAACGTATCGCGGTGAAGAATATAAGATTCGGTATTTAAACGTATCGCGGTGAAGAATATAAGATTCGGTATTTAAACGTATCGCGGTGAAGAATATATAAAAGAATATTCGGTTTCTAAACGTATCGCAGTAAAGATTTTACATATATTGTTCGCGCACGCCATTAGTGCGCCCGGGGCGTATCGGTAGGTCGGCGCGAGTCGAAGTTACGCTAATGCTGGCCGCGGGGCCACTTTCGGGGGAAAAGCGCGATTTCTTATACTGAAGAAATTCGGGAAGGCGGACCGCGGGCGTGTAGCGAGACGCGCGTGGTCGGGGGCGCGGTGAGCGCTGTGTACGGCGTGAGAGAGAGGGCGGCGCGTTAGGAGAGCCGCGAAGGGTCCTCTCTCGCAAGAATGCGACCGGGGCTGCGTTTATTGCAGCGAGGTGAGGAAGTGGAAGCGAGCGGGTCGGAAGTCGGTTCTCGCGAATGACTCGAGAGAGGCAAGAGCACACTCTACCCCTTTGACCGACTGTTTCGGGTTTCCCGGTCGAATCGGAAGACTCCTTACGGACAGCTGCGAGACCTCTCAGCCGAGACGGAGTACACTCTATCTCAATCGTCCGAGTCGTTGTCTATTGATCTGACGGGAATCGGATCGGGAGAGGGAATACCGATTCTAGGATCTAGGGCTCCTTTTATACCCGTTCGGAGCTAGATCATTCGGCAGCTGGATAACGGTACTTGCCGCATCGGTGTGCTTCGGCCGGATTCGGCAGCCGTCGGGCGTGTTCGGCGCGGCGGTATACGTGCCGTATATCGACGGCTATATACCACCCGTATATTAATATGCCGTTCGACGGCATTAGACTCGCGAAAGTTTAGGGGGCGCAATGCGCCTGCTGCATTGCCCGGCTGGTGTTCGCCGGGCGCAGCCTTCCGACGGAGAGTCGGGAATGATGGGGGGATGCATCGTTACATCACCCCCCCCCCTTAAGGATGCCTGAATTTTGAGGCATTAGACACCGGATATTTCAGCGAATGCGGCGGGTGTATCGCAATTCTTCTCGTTTCGAGAAACGCAAAATCCAGTACCCGTGCTCGGCGGAATGTATTTTTGTACCGTCGAGATACATGCACGGCGAAATACGGGACCTCGAAAATGATGCCCGGGGCGACCTGGCATCGGATCGGCGGCGGAGGAGTTGGGCCGGTGCGTATCAGGAGCGGCGTTGTAGGTTCCTGCGGATGCGTTGGAGGCGGCTGCGGTTCGTTCGGTGGAGGCGCCGGTCGGCGCTTCGGCAGTGGCGGCGGCGACTGCAACAGCATCTCTCGTTTCCGCTGTTGTTGGCGATCCGACCGCTGGATGATTGTGCCGACTCGCGGCGGCCTGAACGGCGTCGGGGTGACCGGCGGTGTTGGCGGCCAAACGGCTGGTGCTGGGTATTGCGACGGCCCCGGTTCAGCAGGCTCTTGCAGAAGCTCGTTTATGGCCTCGATAACGTCCTTCTCGTGAGAATCCATGTTCGTAAAATACTGTCTGGCTGGCTGCTAGATAGCGAGTAACGAGCTTAGGTATTGTCGTTCTCGTCATCCTCGCTCTCGGTGTTTATGTCATCGTCCTCCGTTGTTTGTTTATTGTTTCGATCAGCTGGGGCTGGTTTTAAATCCTGTATATGGATATTTCGGTACCACTTCCCCCTCTGACTCCTTAGATCGACAATGACAGGAGATCGTATTATTTTGACGTCGAGCGGCCCGATGTATTTTGGCGCGAGTTTGGCATTGAAGGCGTCTGCCTTGTTTGATAGGGGGTGGTGCTTCTTCCACACTTGCTCCCCGAGGCGGGGCTTCCACGGTCGGCGGCGGAGATTATAATACTTTTCTTGCCGCTGGAAAGCTCGTGCCAGGTGGATCCGCACGAGCTCGTAGGCGTCGTGGAGCCGTTTTTCGATGACGTCCGGTGAATCGCTTCTCAACATCCGCTGCTGCAGCTCCCCAGGTCTCGCGAGCTCTCGTCCATGATTTAGGTACGCAGGTGTATACTTGGTGGCGTCGTGGTACGCCGTATTGTACGCGAACTGCAAGGCTGGTATGTGCAGGTCCCAGTCGCGATGGTCCTGGCCGACAAACTCGCTAACCATCGTCTTGATGGTGCGATTCGTTCGCTCGACTGGATTGCAGTGCGGGGCGCGTACTGGTGTTGTCCGGTATTCGATGGACAGCGCCTCCAGGCGGGCTGTCAGCTGCGCGGAGACTAGCTGGGTCCCGTTGTCCGACAGGATGACCTTCGGTGCTCCATGGCGTAAGACGAGGTTACTGGTGATCGCCTTTGTTATGGCGTCGGCGGTGGCTTTTCTCAGGGGTGTTAATTCCACCCACTTAGAGAATCGGTCTTGCATCACAAATAACCACGTATGTCCTTGGCGGGACCGCGGCAGGGGGCCCACGAGGTCGAGAGTGACCTGCTCCCACGGTCGTTGGACGTCGGTCGCGTGCAGGCGGCCGGCTGGCTTCTGTTGAAGCGCCTTGTGCGCCATACAGGTCTGGCATTGGCGGACATAATGGGCGATGTCACGCATCATGCCAGGCCAGAAACAGTGCTCGGCCACCCGAGCAATCGTCTTCGCTATGCCGAGATGTCCAGCGGTCGGTTCGTCGTGGAGTTGTCGTATCAGCTCCTCTCTCTCTTCCTTCGGGATGCAGCGCTTCCACTGGTGTTCCGCCGGCTCGTCCTTGAAGTTGAGGGAGTGCAGGAGGTGGCGGTAGAGCGCTCCGTTTTCGATGCGGTAATCGGGGAGGAGGGCCGGGTCGCGGCGGACGGTTTCGGTAATCCGTCGATACCATCGGCACGTGATCGGTCGGGCGGCGCAGGTTGCGGGGTACCTGGAGAGCGCGTCGGCTACCCGGTTCAATTTCCCGCGGCGGTATTTCACGTCGAATTCGTATTGCTGTAACTCGAAAATCCAGCGGCCGAGACGTCCGGTCGGGGATTCTATTCGTTTTAACCAACTCAAAGACTGATGGTCGGTCACCACGGTGAACGTGTATCCCTCCAGGTACCCTTTCATGTGCTGGATATCCCACACTATCGCGAGACATTCGAGTTCGGTGGCGCTATAGTTTCTCTCCGCGGGGGAGAGCGTTCGACTGGCATATGCGATCACCCGTTCGCCTTCCTCGAAAAATTGCGTTAACACGGCCCCGAGGCCGTTCCCGCTGGCGTCCGTCTGCAAGAAGAATCGGCGCGTAAAATCGGGGCACGCGAGTACCGGCGCGGCGATCAGTCGCTCCTTGAGGACGCGAAACGCGTTGTCCTCGTCTTCCCCCCATTTCCACCGGGCGTTTTTCCTTGTCAACTTGGTTAGTGGTGTCGCTATCGTGGAAAAATCGTTCACGAAGCGGCGATACCATGAAGCCACCCCCAGAAACTGCCGGATCTGCCGTACATTTCGCGGCGCGGGCCAGTTTGCCACGGCGCTGACTTTATCGGGATCGGTTCGTATGCCCCGGCGGTCAATCACGTGGCCTAGATATTTAAGTTGATCGACGCAGAATTTGCACTTCTCCGGATTCAGTCGTAATTTCGCGGCGCGCAGTCGGCGGAAAACCTCTTTGAGCAGCTCGAGGTGTTCGTGAAAGGTACGGCTAATAACGATAATGTCGTCGAGGTACACGAATACGTGCGGTTCGAGTTCCGGTCCGAGTACGGTATCGAGTAGTCGTTGGAAGGTCGCTGGCGCGGAATGGAGTCCGAACGGCATGACTTTAAACTGGAAGAGCCCGCGGCCCGGCACCGTGAAGGCGGTAATCGGGCGGCTTTCCGGCGTCAGGGGCACTTGCCAGTACCCGCTTTTTAAGTCGAGCTTTGTTAAATATCGTGCTCCGCGCAGCTTGTCTAAGGTCGCCGAAATCTGCGGTAATGGATATGCGTCCTTCTCGGTGACGTCATTTACGCGGCGAAAGTCGATACAGAAACGATGTTTGCCGTCTTTCTTTTTGACTATCACGATCGGCGAACTCCACGCGCTTCGCGACGGTTCAATCACGCCCTCGCGTTCCATGTCGGCGACCTCTTTGTCGATGATGGCCTGCGTCGCCGGGTTTCGTGGCCGGTACCGCTGTTTAATCGGCGATGGATCTTTCAGCCGAATGCGGTGTTGCGCGACCTCGGTGGGTCCCCGGACGTGTTCGAATAATGCGAGTTCGGTAGCGAGAACTTCGGTGAGTCGGCGGTCTTCATCCGGCGTTCGCGTTGCGAGCCCCCCGGCGGAGCTGCATTTCGGCTGTCTCGCGGTTCGCGCGGTTCGTGGCGGCGGTAGGGTCAACCCTATTCGGCTCCATAAATCAATGCCGATCAGTAATTCGCTGTCCAGCGTCGGTAAAATTGCAAATGTATGGCGGTATGTTCGGCCCTGAACTTGCACCGACAGTGTAATCGCGCCGGGTATGTTCGCGTAGGTGCCATCGGCGAGCTGTATTTGTTCGACGCCCGCATGTTCGTGATACCCCCACGCCCGAACGGTTTCGGCGGTCGTGGTGTTTATGAATGATACTTCGGACCCTGAATCGAGAAGTGCGGTAAAATTTCGGTGATTAAGACGGACGGTAACGTGGGGTCGCGGCGTGAACTCTACTCCGCGGAAGTATCGGGGCGAGTGTCGGTCCGTACGGCCTCGGCCCCTTTCGCGTTTCCCGGCGTCGGCGGATGGCACTGCTTTGTTAATACGCCGTCGCGGCCGCACTGTGAACAAAATTTCTTCGCGGGTCGCCGGCAGTCAAAACGGGTGTGTCCCCCCCCCCCGTTGTTTACATCGCCAGCAACATTCGGCGCGGTTGTATGCGGCGGCCGCCACGCTCGGATGCCGTTTTTTCTGTCCTTCGGAGATCTTTTCGTTGCCGTTCAATGTCTTCGAATTCCGCGGCCCGGTCTTGCAGCTCGGCGATGCTGCCTACATCGTCTATTCTGACGTAAATCTTGTATTCCGGATTCATGTTGTCGTACACGCGGTCGAGCTGCTCAGAACGTGAGAATCCGCCGGCGCGACGCATTAGCGTCATCATTACCGTGGAGTAAGTTGCGAAATTCTCGCCGGGTTTGTGTCGCCGCTCCATAATTTCGCGTAGCAACGCGGCGCGATACCGCCGGGGCAGATACTGGTTCCGAAAGTCGAGTTCGAAATCGTCCCACGACTCCCACTCCTCGCGATTGTTGCGGTACCAGAGGAGTACGTCTCCGCGTAATAATTCCGGCAACGCTTTTAGTAACTGCGTGGTCGAAAATCCGTATCCGGCGTTTAATTCCTGGACGCGTTCGAGGAAGGCTACGGGGTCGCGTCCGTCGAAGTGGCAGCCCCACTTCCTAATTTGATTCATGACCTTGGAGTCATCGCGGGGAACCGGTTCCGGATGGTGTATGACCGGCGGCGGCGTTTGGTCATGCGGATGCGCGGCCTCAAGGCCGGCGCTCGTTTCGCCCTCCAAGGTCGTGAATTCGGTCGGATGGTCGCGCACGTGCCGGCTCATTCGTTTTCGGAGCTCATCGAGCGTTCCGGTATTATCAAGGCCGCTGGCGGCTACGATTGCCGCGAGTTGTTCCTTCGGAAGGGCGTAGATCCAGGTGCGCGGCATGATGGATATTTATACAGGCCAAAAAAAATAAACAAGCGGTACGCAGGATAAAAGTCGGTGGTAGCGCAAAAAAAAAATTATAACCGCGGATTCTGTGCGTCGGTCGGAACAGGTCCCTGTTCGGGCGCCAATTGTAACAGCCGCTTTTTGCGAGCGTCGGACGGCTCAGTCGGGATCAGGGCTCGAAAAGAGGTCGACACAGAACACGCGGTTAACTTCACGTTAATAAAAACTATTTAATAAAAAAAACAAACAAAAGAAAAATGATACACATGCAGGTACAGCGATTTAAACACCGCACAGAGAATAATATGCAGTATCGTAATAACTCGCGAGATACTCATAAGACACGCAGTAAACATACCACGGGTAATAACATGTAAACTATCGTTCGCTAAATAACATATAAAGTAACACTCGGTATCTACACGTATCGCAGTAGATAATGCAACAACATAGTATTCGGTATTTAAACGTATCGCGGTAAAGAATATAAGATTCGGTATTTAAACGTATCGCGGTGAAGAATATAAGATTCGGTATTTAAACGTATCGCGGTGAAGAATATAAGATTCGGTATTTAAACGTATCGCGGTGAAGAATATATAAAAGAATATTCGGTTTCTAAACGTATCGCAGTAAAGATTTTACATATATTGTTCGCGCACGCCATTAGTGCGCCCAGGGCGTATCGGTAGGTCGGCGCGAGTCGAAGTTACGCTAATGCTGGCCGCGGGGCCACTTTCGGGGGAAAAGCGCGATTTCTTATACTGAAGAAATTCGGGAAGGCGGACCGCGGGCGTGTAGCGAGACGCGCGTGGTCGGGGGCGCGGTGAGCGCTGTGTACGGCGTGAGAGAGAGGGCGGCGCGTTAGGAGAGCCGCGAAGGGTCCTCTCTCGCAAGAATGCGACCGGGGCTGCGTTTATTGCAGCGAGGTGAGGAAGTGGAAGCGAGCGGGTCGGAAGTCGGTTCTCGCGAATGACTCGAGAGAGGCAAGAGCACACTCTACCCCTTTGACCGACTGTTTCGGGTTTCCCGGTCGAATCGGAAGACTCCTTACGGACAGCTGCGAGACCTCTCAGCCGAGACGGAGTACACTCTATCTCAATCGTCCGAGTCGTTGTCTATTGATCTGACGGGAATCGGATCGGGAGAGGGAATACCGATTCTAGGATCTAGGGCTCCTTTTATACCCGTTCGGAGCTAGATCATTCGGCAGCTGGATAACGGTACTTGCCGCGTCGGTGTACTTCGGCCGGAGTAGTAATACTATGAGAGTTCTAACCCAGGTCCTCTGAGGGGGGTGCGGGGCGCGGGGGTTCTCCGAGACGAGGGGTATGACGTCACGCGGGGTGGGGGTATCTCGTAGGCGCGGGGGCTGACGTCACGCGGGTGGAGGGGGATGTTTCGACAAAGGAGGGGGAGTTTTCTGAGTGCAATATTTGTAGATGGTATCTTTACGACTTTTTTATGAGGGTTCTTAGACATTTTCCCCAAAAAGGTATAGAACAAGCGCCGATGATTAACAATTTTGTACCCTCGTTAATATAATTTTATTACGGAAGCGCCGATGTCCGGCTGCTCGAACTTGTCAACGGAGCGTTCTAGAGTTCATTAAAACTATGTTTTTCATTTTATGGACATTTTATCATTAGGAAAGGAATGAAGATTTTAAGCCGACGCTGCGACGAACATGTCAAACGTGATTTAATAGGCCTCTACCTATTTGCGTTGACGTTCGGCAGCTTTGTACCCTCGCGGAAAATCTCCCATAAAAATGAGAGCGAAACATTTTTCTTAATATTTTTTAAGGAAGAATGCAACGTATCGGCGCCAACGTTCGGCTGCTTTGTACCCTCGCAGAAAATCGGTCGTAAACGAGAGCGAAACATCTTCCTAAATATCTTTTTAAGGAAGAATTGCGATAATTTTGAGAGGGATGGGGGTTGAAACTTATGGAGAGAGTCTGTCTCCGCGTCAAAAAGTCTTTAGCATTCGTATAGCACAGATCAGAGTAAAAGAAATGGATGAAGATATTATCATGATTGAGGATAGTGATAATGACGAGGAAGTAATGATAGTCGAAGAAATTAATAATAGAATTGTAAATGTGATAAATTAATCTGATGATGAAGAAGTGATAGAGCCTCTTGAAGACTCTGATTATAATAGTGATGATTGTGAAGACTTTGCCGAAACAACTATACAATTTGTGGCACCGGTTGAGATGCTTACTATAAATGCATCGTTGAAAATGTGCGTTTTAAATTTGTTTTATGTACCTTGGGATAATATTAAACTGTGCACTAGCTGCTTTATAAGAAATGTGGAACTATTTCCAAACATTTGTGTTGTACGACAACATTATACGAGAATGTTTAACATAATAGAACAAGAATTGTGCAGCGTTTGTCGTGCCCCGCTATGTATGATATTTAGCCGGAACATGTGCTCGGTGTGTACGCATTGTAAGTATCAGTTTCTTATTTTTTTTAAATATATTCTAAAATAAATTATAAATTAATAAAATAATTAATAAAAATTTTCTGTTATGCAGGAGTGCCCGCCCAGCCGTCGCCTCCGCTTCTCACAGCACCTAGCATTCGGCCGCCTCACCGCCTCGCATCCACAATCGTCGGCTTTACCATAGCCACCTCCACCACCGACAATTTTTATATATTATGATATTCATTTATATTTTCATCTTTATATTTTCATCTTTATATTCTTATCTTTATATTCATTTATATATATTTTTAAAAATTTTATATCCATTTTATATTCACATTTATATATTCACATTTATATACATTTATATACATTTATATCCATTTATATTCTTTTAAACACACACACACACACACACACACAAATGTATAATACACATTTATTCATAATTAAAAATAATTAATATTAAATTAATATATTCATTTTAAAAATTCCTCTTCTTTTCCTTCACTGCGTCATCTCTCGCATGCGCCTCTCGCTATCTCTGTCTCTCGCGTTCACTTCGCGCTCTCTCTTTCTCTCCTAAGCGCTATCTCTCTAGCAGTCCCTAACCTCGCGTCATCTCTCTCTCTCTCTCTCTCTCTCTCTCTCTCTCTCTCTCTCTCTCTCTCTCTCTCTCTCTCTCTCTCTCTCTCTCTCTCTCTCTCTCTCTCTCTCTCTCCTCGCCGCAACATCTCTCTCCTTCACGTTCGCCTCACACCCTCTCTTTCTCTCGCGTTCACCTCGCGCTCTCTCTTTCTCTCCTAAGCGCTACCTCTCTCGCAGTCCCTAGCCTCTCGGTCCCTAGCCTCGCGATCCCTAGCCTCTCGGTCCCTAGCCTCGCGATCCCTAGCCTCTCAGTCCCTAGT
Source organism: Prenolepis imparis (assembly GCF_030444845.1). Lineage (NCBI taxonomy): Eukaryota > Metazoa > Arthropoda > Insecta > Hymenoptera > Formicidae > Prenolepis > Prenolepis imparis. Next base: position 15,172,864 of record NW_028141170.1, read on the forward strand.
CTCGCGATCCCTAGCCTCTCAGTCTCTAGCGTCACGTTCCCCCTTCTCCGCATGACGTCATCCCCGCAAGGACCTTACAACGAGCTACGTATGAGAGCTGAGACTGCTTACGGGTGGGAGAAAGATGGAGAATGGAAATGCATGCAAAAATTACATCATAATTTAGACTTTAAAAACTCTTTATTTATATATTTTTTCTTACATATTATGGACTAAAAATTAAAGCTGCCAGCTCACAATCGATGAGTTGATGTTTATTGAAGGCGTCGCTAGCGCGTATTACATTTGATACTTCTTTAGGATTCTCGTTACATTGGACGCGATATTTGAAAATTGTGTAAATTTAACATCGACTGTCTCGGTAATTTTAACCAATCGATCAAAAGATACATCAATGCATGGATCGAGATCGAACATACGGTGTAACGTCGATTCGATCATCATCATGCATACATTTGAAGATTCGAGACTTATGAGTTTGGCGTTGTTAATCGTATGAACTCGCATTGTTAGCGGTCCAGCTTATAAAACTGTGAACATCATTAGAGTCGTTCCGAAGAAAATTTTAAAGTATCATCGAATATGAAATTTTTATGCTTTTATTCCATATATTCCTACAATTTTTTTTGAAGATCTTATATTGAAAATTATTGTACGGAATTCACAAATTTGACATAATAACTTTATAAAAGCGTATTTATTTCGTTTTTAAATCGGATTTTTTTTTTTATGCAAAGAATAATATTATAAAATCGTAAATCCCCTTACTAATCTTGATCATTGAATAAATCTCACCATTTATCTACATTTCCCTTCAATCAGAAATTTATATAAATTTAAAATCATACTATATTATCGTATGCAATTAATTACAATTGCGATTTAGTGCGATTATTTATATTTATAATAAAAAATGGAAAAATGTTTATATTTGTTTTATTTGAATATAAATGCATAACGAGAAGACTAGAGGAGACCGGGGCTAGTAGGCTCAGTTCAAAGATATTATAAAATACCTCTTTTGTTATAAAATATATTTTTTTTTTGTTTTGAACACGCGTTTAGATTGATCATCACTAATTAAATAAAAATATATTATATAACTAATTTTTATCAGATCTATATTGATGTTTTATTTCTTCTAATATAACAATATTGATATGTGTGCAATTGAAAACTATTAAAATCATCAAAAAAGCCCGATCTCTAAAAGTTAATAAATTATATAATTTTTTCCGTGATTCACGTATATGGCACCGCTGTGCGACATCTCTCTCGCGCTATCTCTCGTAAACACCTCACGCTCTCTCTCTCTCTCTCTTTTAAGCATTCTCATGGTCCTTTCCGCAGGTATAAACAAAACAGCGTATGGCGTATAGCATTACGGTGAGCGCTGATGTCCAACCGCTCGAATTTATAAACAGATATTTATTACTACGATTTATCTGAGGGGATGGGGCTGAAGCTTATGGAGAGAGGGTCTGTCTCTGCGATGTTCATCACAAAGTTTAAAGCAGTCGCTGAGCTAAGTATCGCTAAGTGTCATCGAGCTAAGTTATTAAGTGCAGTGCAAAATGCCTTTTGGATCGGGAGACATTTTGGGCCCAAATTTTTTTTTAACAAGAATATCCTTAGGACTTCATGAAATAATAGACATAATATCTTGGAAGACCCACCTGCTAGAAAATTTATTGAGGACTCTGTTCCTTATATTCACAATGCCGGTAAGTTTTTATTATTATATAATAAATTTGTTTATTAATATTATCTACCAAATTTGTCGATTTTCAGAAAATAACCGAGGAATCCATCCAAATCGGTGGATACCTTAATCATCGGCATATAGAACAAGTACGAAATTATTGGTGGTGCGATCGGCGGGAATTGGCCGAGCTATGGGACGACGCGGAGGGGATCGTGGAATGGGCACAGGATTACTAGTGAGATGACGTCTTCTGCCTCAGAAAATTGTTCGGCGAGGAATCATATCCTCCCGAACCTGTCAGGGAGGAATTATGGGTCTAGTGAGTATCTCTTTTTAATTTTAAATATTATTAAAATAATAAAATAATTAATAAAAATTTTAAATTTTTTAAGTTGTTTTTATATCGCTAGTACAATAATCAAAGGGGTAGTTGTAAATTAATCGACCAAACTAGCCAAAATTTGTTTATTTAATAGAAGTTACAACGCTTCGACCATATGGTTGTGGTCCTTTTCAAGTATAAACTGAAATAATAATTAATTTAAAAAAAAAACGGTTTGAATACAAAAAACAGTAATATACATAAATGGATTTGCTATAAAATTTTGAGTACATACGTTCTTATTGAAACACTTCACAAATTTAAGTTAAAACAAATCATTAACATCTTGTTGAATTTTAAAGAGAGAGAAACATTGTATCAGTATGAAACTTTGTCAGTGACTGAAATATAAAAATAGGAAACCAAGCTAAACGACCTTTATTATTTTGTCATAGATTTTATTTAAGCTATCTGTGTTCTTTTGTAGGTTGATTGTATTATTGAATTTTTTAATATACAACATTTCCGCGATTTCTCTCTTTTTCACATATTTCTCATTATATAATATATTAGGTTTTGTCCAAATCAAATTCATGTCCGAATTCCAATTTATGTTTACTTATAACGGAATGATTGGTTTCATGCAATTTTATATTGTTAAAATGCTCTTTCACTCGAGTACGTAAACGCCTTTTTGTTTGGCCGATATATGACGCATTACAGTTTTTGCAATCTAATTTATATACAACATTAGTTCTCTGATCATTATGTAAACTATCTTTACCACGTTTAATCAATGTATTTAGCTTTTTTTTTTGGTTATTTTATAGACGTTGAAGCCCATGCCACGCATAACACGACATAGATCATAACTCACATCTTTAGCATATGGCAATGAAATAAAAGATGTTCTGTCAGATTGTCCACTATTCATATCACAATCATTAATGTGATTACGAATTTTTTATACATTAATTCTTTTTTGTATATGTCGTTTGATGATGTGTTTAGGTTAAACAATTATTAAGTAAGATATCATTCACCATCTCAATGTTTTTATGATGGAAAATGTCATTGGATAGTAGAATGACATGATCAACCAGATTATAAATAGTATTAATTTTATATTTTAAAGGGTGGTTAGAAAAAAAAAGTTTATATATCTTCCAGAACATGTAGGTTTCCTGTACCAATTAGTAATGAGTCTATTGTCTGAACGAATGATCGTTGTATTTAGGAAATTAATGGAAGAACTGACTTCAATTTCATATGTGAAATTTAAGCGTTGGTGGTAATTATTAAAAGTCATTAATATCTCATCTATTTTTGTACGTGGCAATATAGCAAAAAAGTCGTCTACATATCTATAATATATGGGGACAGTGAAACTTAACAAACTTAAACATTGTGTCTCCAAATCATCCATCACAATATCTGCTATGATAGGTGATAAAAGAGAACCCATCGGGCTGCCAAATATTTGTTCATAAAACTGACCATTGAAGCTGAAACTAGTTGAATCTAAAATCAATTCTATTGAATGTAAAAATTGAGCTAAATTGAAATTTGTGTTCTTAGCAATGTCAATCCAACGTTTTTTAACGGCATTTAAAACCAACTCTTTAGGAATATTTGTGAATAATGAACTAACATCTAAAGATATCATTATATCATTATCATTAATAAAAGTATCTTTAATATTTTTAACGTTTATCGCTCGTTTATCGCAGTCTGTAACCTTAACTCAGAAACGACTACGAACGGCTCAGAAACGGCTTCGAACGAGTCAGAAACGGCTTTGAACGGGTCAGAAACGACTACGAACGGCTCAGAAACGGCTTTGAACGTGTCAGAAACGACTACGAACGGCTCAGAAACGGCTTTGAACGGGTGAGAATGCTTAAAAGAGAGAGAGAGAGAGAGCGTGAGGTGTTTACGAGAGATAGCGCGAGAGAGATGTCGCACAGTGGTGCCATATACGTGAATCACGGAAAAAATTATATAATTTATTAACTTTTAGAGATCGGGCTTTTTTGATGATTTTAATAGTTTTCAATTGCACACATATCAATATTGTTATATTAGAAGAAATAAAACATCAATATAGATCTGATAAAAATTAGTTATATAATATATTTTTATTTAATTAGTGATGATCAATCTAAACGCGTGTTCAAAACAAAAAAAAAATATATTTTATAACAAAAGAGGTATTTTATAATATCTTTGAACTGAGCCTACTAGCCCCGGTCTCCTCTAGTCTTCTCGTTATGCATTTATATTCAAATAAAACAAATATAAACATTTTTCCATTTTTTATTATAAATATAAATAATCGCACTAAATCGCAATTGTAATTAATTGCATACGATAATATAGTATGATTTTAAATTTATATAAATTTCTGATTGAAGGGAAATGTAGATAAATGGTGAGATTTATTCAATGATCAAGATTAGTAAGGGGATTTACGATTTTATAATATTATTCTTTGCATAAAAAAAAAAATCCGATTTAAAAACGAAATAAATACGCTTTTATAAAGTTATTATGTCAAATTTGTGAATTCCGTACAATAATTTTCAATATAAGATCTTCAAAAAAAATTGTAGGAATATATGGAATAAAAGCATAAAAATTTCATATTCGATGATACTTTAAAATTTTCTTCGGAACGACTCTAATGATGTTCACAGTTTTATAAGCTGGACCGCTAACAATGCGAGTTCATACGATTAACAACGCCAAACTCATAAGTCTCGAATCTTCAAATGTATGCATGATGATGATCGAATCGACGTTACACCGTATGTTCGATCTCGATCCATGCATTGATGTATCTTTTGATCGATTGGTTAAAATTACCGAGACAGTCGATGTTAAATTTACACAATTTTCAAATATCGCGTCCAATGTAACGAGAATCCTAAAGAAGTATCAAATGTAATACGCGCTAGCGACGCCTTCAATAAACATCAACTCATCGATTGTGAGCTGGCAGCTTTAATTTTTAGTCCATAATATGTAAGAAAAAATATATAAATAAAGAGTTTTTAAAGTCTAAATTATGATGTAATTTTTGCATGCATTTCCATTCTCCATCTTTCTCCCACCCGTAAGCAGTCTCAGCTCTCATACGTAGCTCGTTGTAAGGTCCTTGCGGGGATGACGTCATGCGGAGAAGGGGGAACGTGACGCTAGAGACTGAGAGGCTAGGGATCGCGAGACTAGGGACTGAGAGGCTAGGGATCGCGAGGCTAGGGACCGAGAGGCTAGGGATCGCGAGGCTAGGGACCGAGAGGCTAGGGACTGCGAGAGAGGTAGCGCTTAGGAGAGAAAGAGAGAGCGCGAGGTGAACGCGAGAGAAAGAGAGGGTGTGAGGCGAACGTGAAGGAGAGAGATGTTGCGGCGAGGAGAGAGAGAGAGAGAGAGAGAGAGAGAGAGAGAGAGAGAGAGAGAGAGAGAGAGAGAGAGAGAGATGACGCGAGGTTAGGGACTGCTAGAGAGATAGCGCTTAGGAGAGAAAGAGAGAGCGCGAAGTGAACGCGAGAGACAGAGATAGCGAGAGGCGCATGCGAGAGATGACGCAGTGAAGGAAAAGAAGAGGAATTTTTAAAATGAATATATTAATTTAATATTAATTATTTTTAATTATGAATAAATGTGTATTATACATTTGTGTGTGTGTGTGTGTGTGTGTGTGTGTGTGTGTGTGTGTGTGTGTTTAAAAGAATATAAATGGATATAAATGTATATAAATGTATATAAATGTGAATATATAAATGTGAATATAAAATGGATATAAAATTTTTAAAAATATATATAAATGAATATAAAGATAAGAATATAAAGATGAAAATATAAAGATGAAAATATAAATGAATATCATAATATATAAAAATTGTCTGTGGTGGAGGTGGCTATGGTAAAGCCGACGATTGTGGATGCGTGGCGGTGAGGCGGCCGAATGCTAGGTGCTGTGAGAAGCGGATGCGACGGCTGGGCGGGGACTCCTGCATAACAGAAAATTTTTATTAATTATTTTAATAATTTATAATTTATTTTAGAATATATTTAAAAAAAATAAGAAACTGATACTTACAATGCGTACACACCGAGCACATGTTCCGGCTAAATATCATACATAGCGGGGCACGACAAACGCTGCACAATTCTTGTTCTATTATGTTAAACATTCTCGTATAATGTTGTCGTACAACACAAATGTTTGGAAATAGTTCCACATTTCTTATAAAGCAGCTAGTGCACAGTTTAATATTATCCCAAGGTACATAAAACAAATTTAAAACGCACATTTTCAACGATGCATTTATAGTAAGCATCTCAACCGGTGCCACAAATTGTATAGTTGTTTCGACAAAGTCTTCACAATCATCACTATTATAATCAGAGTCTTCAAGAGGCTCTATCACTTCTTCATCATCAGATTCATTTATCACATTTACAATTCTATTATTAATTTCTTCGACTATCATTACTTCCTCGTCATTATCACTATCCTCAATCATAATAATATCTTCATCCATTTCTTTTACTCTGATCTGTGCTATACGAATGCTAAAGACTTTTTGACGCGGAGACAGACTCTCTCCATAAGTTTCAACCCCCATCCCTCTCAAAATTATCGCAATTCTTCCTTAAAAAGATATTTAGGAAGATGTTTCGCTCTCGTTTACGACCGATTTTCTGCGAGGGTACAAAGCAGCCGAACGTTGGCGCCGATACGTTGCATTCTTCCTTAAAAAATATTAAGAAAAATGTTTCGCTCTCGTTTTTATGGGAGATTTTCCGCGAGGGTACAAAGCTGCCGAACGTCAACGCAAATAGGTAGAGGCCTATTAAATCACGTTTGACATGTTCGTCGCAGCGTCGGCTTAAAATCTTCATTCCTTTCCTAATGATAAAATGTCCATAAAATGAAAAACATAGTTTTAATGAACTCTAGAACGCTCCGTTGACAAGTTCGAGCAGCCGGACATCGGCGCTTCCGTAATAAAATTATATTAACGAGGGTACAAAATTGTTAATCATCGGCGCTTGTTCTATACCTTTTTGGGGAAAATGTCTAAGAACCCTCATAAAAAAGTCGTAAAGATACCATCTACAAATATTGCACTCAGAAAACTCCCCCTCCTTTGTCGAAACATCCCCCTCCACCCGCGTGACGTCAGCCCCCGCGCCTACGAGATACCCCCACCCCGCGTGACGTCATACCCCTCGTCTCGGAGAACCCCCCGCGCCCCGCACCCCCCTCAGAGGACCTGGGTTAGAACTCTCATAGTATTACTACTGGCCGGATTCGGCAGCCGTCGGGCGTGTTCGGCGCGGCGGTATACGTGCCGTATATCGACGGCTATATATCACCCGTATATTAATATGCCATTCGACGGCATTAGACTCGCGAAAGTTTAGGGGGCGCAATGCGCCTGCTGCATTGCCCGGCTGGTGTTCGCCGGGCGCAGCCTTCCGACGGAGAGTCGGGAACGATGGGGGGATGCATCGTTACAAAACTAATCCATTCCGGTTTTTCTACAAAGTTTATAATTCGTTTTTACATTAACGAATGTGTCAAATGTCCGTCAATTGAGTCGAAAAATTGACTTAATTTTTGGAAAAATTTGAAAAATCCTGCAAAGATGTTTGAATTGATTGTGATACAAAGATGTAAAACTTGAATATAAATTAAAATATAGAATTCTTTCTGTAAACATTAAAATGAAATTGTATATAATAATTTTTTGTTTTCATTTACGATAAATAGAAGCAAGTGAAAATAAATTATTTGTTTTACAAAAAGCGTTTCTCGTTCTTAATACGATTGATCTATTCATTAAGCATTTTTTTTTAACTCAATATAATTTTAATAATTAATCGATATAATAAGTATGTAGCAATGTGTCCACGCTGTGCCTGTTCAAACTCTAGTTTTCATCGTTTGAAGTCGCATCTTTTACAACTTCTACTCTTTGTATCTTCTTTAAAAATTGATAACTAGCGCATGGTTATTCCACTTGCGGATTTGAAATAAAGGCTTCTATTTTTCATCCATTTTTCCTATCATAAAATTCGAGATTTCTGCTCGCCCGTACGTGCGAACTCGATACACAGTGTCAAAGCGCATTGTCTTCCACATGTGGCGTCCAGAATAACCCTTTTTCGAAGCTTAGAACGGACTTGTGCGCGACCTTGAGTTTCATAACGAGTTTCTCAAAATCATCAAATCATCCACATACAAAGGTCTGGAGAGAGTGTCGGAATGCATTCAGTACACAAGAGAGAAGAAAGAGAGGAAAAAAGTTTTTTTTTAAATCAAATAAATATATTTTTTGAACCTTTGTTTTTGATAAAAATAATTGTTTACTGAAGCAAAAATATATCTAGTTTTAAGTAAATATGTATATTACATTGAGTATATTAATATTTATTATTTTATATTTATTTATTTCTTTTATTTAAATAATGCTTTCATAAAGTATTATTTATTAATTAAAATATACTATTTTTCTTAAATAAAAGATTTAATTTTTTCTAAATAAAAAGTTTTAGTAAATATTTTATAAAACTAGATTAAAAAATATTTAATATAATAATACTTTTAAAATTATATAATAATAATATATATTTTTTTAAAAAATAATAATAAATATATTTTTTTAAAATCGCCAGTCGTAAAGAATATAGAAGGAAGTTTGTAATGACGACCAAAAACTGGACTAATTTGAATTCATTTATTAGATAAAATTCATAACGTTTCGACCTTAGGTTTAGGTCATTATCAAATGTGAACTGAAACAGTTATTACAATATTTTAAACATACAGTATTATGGCATGGTTATAATTGGATACAAAAGTATAGAAGAACTTACAGTCAGATGTATTATTTACGGTGTCAAAAGAAATGCCATTATAATATGTGGTGGTAATAGATCGTATTTTCTGCATCTTATTAAAAATATTAATTGTTGTCTCACTATACAGATCTTCTTTCTTGTGTTCAACCATGTTTTCAATAAGTAAGCATTGTGGTTGCCAAATGTTGTTGAAATCCATTGGTAAAGGCATTGATATGTGTGTACACCATCATTAGGTCGAGTTGTTAAATTAAATAATAATAATATATATTTTTTTAAAAAATAATAATAAATATATTTTTTAAAAATCGCCAGTCGTAATGGCATTTCTTTTGACACCGTAAATAATACATCTGACTATAAGTTCTTCTATACTTTTGTATTCAATTATAACCATGCCATAATACTGTATGTTTAAAATATTGTAATAACTGTTTCACATTTGATAATGACCTAAACCTAAGGTCGAAACGTTATGAATTTTATCTAATAAATGAATTCAAATTAGTCCAGTTTTTGGTCGTCATTACAAACTTCCTTCTATATTCTTTACGACTGGCGATTTTTAAAAAATATATTTATTATTATTTTTTAAAAAAATATATATTATTATTATTTAATTTAACACCTCGACCTAATGATGGTGTACACACATATCAATGGCTTTTACCAATGGATTTCAACAACATTTGGCAACCACAATGCTTACTTATTGAAAACATGGTTGAACACAAGAAAGAAGATCTGTATAGTGAGACAACAATTAATATTTTTAATAAGATGCAGAAAATACGATCTGTTACCACCACATATTATAATGACATTTCTTTTGACACCGTAAATAATACATCTGACTGTAAGTTCTTCTATACTTTTGTATCCAATTATAACCATGCCATAATACTGTATGTTTAAAATATTGTAATAACTGTTTCAGTTCACATTTGATAATGACCTAAACCTAAGGTCGAAACGTTATGAATTTTATCTAAAAATGAATTCAAATTAGTCCAGTTTTTGGTCGTCATTACAAACTTCCTTCTATATATTTTAAAATTATATTATATAAATGTATAGACAGTATATGTAAAAAAATTTTTGTATTAGGAAACAAAATTACATAAGATATTTTAAAAGATTTATCGGAAGAAATGATAGCAAAATTAATTTCTGCTATTAGTCTAAAGGCAATTCCTTTATATATTGAAAAAAATATAAATATAATTAATTAGTATATCTTTTACGTTTTATAGAGAGAGAAAATAATAATGAAAATAATTCGCCAACACAAGAGAAATGTGAGAGTTTGTATATTTACACTTTTTGGTCACTTTTGTCTTTATATTTAAATTTATTTTCTTTAAATATATATGTTTAATTTTTAAAACTATGTAAAAATAAATAAACATATATACTTATATATTTATTTATTTTACTATTTATTCTTTTAAAGAAAGCTGATTGTGACAACGAATTAATTAATAGTTATCTACACGGATTTGAGCCGGTAAAAAAATGTATATTCAGATTTGCAATTATATAGAATTTTATATTTACGAAAAAATAAGTTATATTCTTAAAGAATGCATACAAGGTCAATGTATATTAAAAGCATATGAAAGAGAAAAGAAATTGACAGAGACATAGAAATAAAATATGTGATATTATTATCACTGATTTAGAAAATTGTCATGAATGGTACGGACTTTTGTTTAATTGAAACTTTTTATCTAAATGGAGAGATGCATACATATCTTTTTATACAAAACTTTTTGAAACCGTAAAAAAAATATTTTATAATTTATTCTAGTTTTCTGAATTCAGTTAAAAAATTAAACTGTAGAAACATATTGCAAATTGTTGATGAATTATCATCGGAGGTATCTAGGATTATTTACATTCACCTATTAAAAAAGATTTTAAAAAATTTAATATCAGCTCGTGAAAAAATCATTATATATATACTATGTGGAGAAATCATACATTTGCAAATAAAATTTAAAAATTTCAATGATGAGAGATGTTTCAACGTGTAATTCTGATATAAATGATGAGATATCATTTATGTTATAGAAAATTTTATTATGTGTATAACATTTAAATCAAATGATAAAATTTAGAATATTAATAATTACATACTTTACGTCACATATTTTATGTCTTCATTGTGTAAATATATTATAGATGTCAATAGTGATCCTGAAATTAAAAATGATTTATTTACTAACAGTATGTTATCATTACACCATTTTTTAATATACAAAATATTTATACAAATATAGAATTATTTTTTAAATATTTTTTTGCGATGTTTTCATGTATCAGATTTCACGGAGGCTGGAATAATAATACAGTTCAATTTAAATGGGTTTTAAGAAAAATATTGTTTCGCAATAATATATAACATAGCATTAAAGAAAATTGTATATATAAGTGATACATCTGAAATATTATATCTGTACTTGAATATCGTACAAGTAAACATTTTACACTTATCATAGTATAGATAAGAAAGATAAAGATTTTGAAAAAATAATGAGTTTAGTAAATAACATTATTGTTTCAACAATTTAGGAAAATATTATATATTACATAGGTGGATTTATAATTCGTAAAATTTTGAATAAATTAACTTGTAAACATTGTCACAATATTTCATTAAAAAGGGAAAAATCAAATATTCTAAAATCTTGTTGAAATAAACCAGTATGTTGTTTTTATAACATTTTTACAACATTTATTAACAAAGGTAAATTACTGTTTCCTTCACATGATGTATATAAAATACTACGATACAAATGAAAGAGTTTTTAAAGCATAAATTGCATGTGATTTTATAGGAAAGGAAAACTTTAGAGATAGAATTGTGCAAATTGTTCAAAATTTTGCCTTATTATTAAAATAATCCAAACACCACATTCAACAATAGAAATAAATGTTTGCGAAGACTTGCATGAAATACAAGTTATAAAAAGTTTGTGCACTATTTACATTTAAATATTCGTACAGCAACACATGCAAAAAAAAAAGTTTGAGAATGTTAAGGGAGCGGGCTACTATAAGGCAAAAATTACATAAACATTCTTTTTATCATGTTTAATTTAATTTGTTTTACTTACCTTAAGTTTACTTTACTAATCTTTATTTATATCTTATTTTAAATTTACTTATCTTTTTCGAGCAGTATAATAATAAGTGATATGATATATGTGATGTTTAATTTATATGACACATAGTATGTGATATTACATATTAATGATCGGCATTTTACTTTGCGTTCCGCCCGATTTTTATTTATGTTTTTAACTATTCAACACCGCTTGATTTCTTTGCATGTATCTAATTTTTTAAGTTTTTTTTACGCTGAAAATGGTCTCAAAACAGACCGATACGTACGTAATACGATAATTACTTATATATAAATTCATTTAGTTTTTTCTAATTACATGTATTTATATTAATCAACTGCTTTATTAATTTTGCGCCCGACCTTCCGCCCGACCTTCCTTGATACTGCGAATTTAACTTTATTTTATTGATTAAGTCTTTGCGAACCTTTACTGTAATTTCTATTTTTGATTACATAATAATATAATACATAAAATAAATAAATATATATATATATATATATATTTATATATATGTACATTAAATTGTTTTTTTTTATATTTTACTACATAATTATTTACTACATAAGTACATTTTAAAGTTTTATTTTGTTAATTTACATGTCAAACTATTTATTCTTACTATTCATTGAAGTTTATTTAAAACTATTTATTTCTTTTTAATAAATTTAAAAAGCTTACAACATATCAAGTTTCCAGTTTCAATTTGTTGCTAGAGGTTTTGCAACTGTATATATAGAATAATACTCAACTAAATGGAAACCATCCATATGAAATGCAAAGAATAATATGATAAAACATGCAAATATTCTGATGGAAATAATATCCCAACATCAAAAAGTAGTTATGCTAGATGAATGAAAATTACAAAATGAAAATTACAGAATGTTTGTTTGTTTACATGAGTATTTACATTGATACTAGTTACAAGATCACAACTCATAGGATGTGCGTGTAGTGCCATGACGAATACAGAATATATTTTTCCATTAGACACCTATGGAGTTGTAAGCGTTAGAGTCATTGCGAAAAGGCTATGTTAACGTGTGCTACGATTGAGATAGAATGCCTCGAAAGCAACAACGTACTGCATATCAGCAGTTAACTCATTGTCAGATAAATGAGACCGTATAATAAACCTTCGAGAGGGTCGATTTTCGTATTGTGAAATTGAAGTAAGAATAGAAATCGAGAAATCGAGAAATCATAAATCGACGTCTCCGTGTACCAATTGTTGGCAATAATGGTCCTGGGAAGGCATCAGATGACCGAGGTCTGGGCCCTTCCGGTCCACTGGAGAGAAAGACCATCTGTTCTCAATCTTTTTTTACTTTAGAATGACCTTCGCTCTAGGTGTCCTGTGGCGTGTTTGCTGCTCACTCCTGACCACCATGAAATTCGTCTTGAATAGTGTCGCACAAAAGCCTATTGGAGGGCAAAATGGAACTCTGTGATGCTCACGGATGAACCGTAAACGTTAAAAAAGTTTCTTGAAATTCCAAACGTTTTTTTTACAATAACTTTATACATTGAACAGTGTAAAAAAATGATATTATTATTACTTCAATAATTCAAACTAAATTTTGGGAGTTTATTGAAAAAAATGCTGAAGGAAAAATTATTCTACCATTAGTCTTATTTTTTATGATATTGAAATAAATAATCCTCTCGACTCACATAAATATATAAATAAACTTGGTGCAGTATATTGTTCAATTTTATGTTTAGCTAGCAAACTAAAGAATATTTTTTTAATTCAACAGTAGGAATACTATGCCAATTCTAACCCGGGTCCTCTGAGGGGGGTGCGGGGCGCGGGGGGTTCTCCGGGGCGAGGGGTATGACGTCACGCGGGGCGGGGGTATCTCGTGGCGCGGGGGCTGACGTCACGCGGGTGGAGGGGGATGTTTCGACAAAGGAGGGGGAGTTTTCTGAGTGCAATATATGTAGATGGTATCTTTACGACTTTTTTATGAGGGTTCTTAGACATTTTCCCCAAAAAGTTATAGAACAAGCGCCGATGATTGACAATTTTGTACCCTCATTAGTATAATTTTATTACGGAAGCGCCGATGTCCGGCTGCTCGTCAACGGAGCGTTCTAGAATCCATAAAACTATGTTTTTTTTTTTCATTTTATGGACAAAATGTCCATTAAATGTCCATAAAATCATTAGAATATTATGGAAAGGAATGAAGAGTTTAGGGCCGACGCTGCGACGAACATGTCAAACGTTATTTATAGGTGCAAATGTAAAAGCGTTGACGTTCGGCAGCTTTGTACCCTCGCGGAAAATCTCCCATAAAAACGAGAGCGAAACATTTTTCTTAATATTTTTTAAGGAAGAATGCAACGTTCGGCAGCTTGTGTCCTTACTCCTCTATCCATAAAACCAATATCTCAGGAAACTATCTTTTGAGATACGCCAAATGTTAGAAAAGGAGATAGAATTAGGTGAAATATATATATATATATATATATATATATATATAAGGAGGATGAGAGCGCGTCAAACCTAGTACGATTTGAAAGCGCATAGATGCAGCGATGAAAAAAGTTTAGTGGTTACTTTCTTGTGATTAGAAGTGTTAGTGGTATAATAGTGAATAAAAGAAATAATGGAAAACATCGAGCAGAACGAATGCGACCTGTTGGAGCGGTCCCGCCAAGTCACCACCTTGGATGAATATTTTGCATGGGTGCTGCGCTGCGAGGAATTTATCAAATTGCTCGAAGAAAACAGCCGTGTCAAGCGTCCGCGACTCTCGATCGGAAATAGACAATCTTTGGTTGTTAGAATCGCGCGACTCGAGGGTGCAAAAACTCGATTGCAGAGACAATTTATATTCAGTGGTGGTAATTACAGTGGCGACAATAACGCGGGAAGTCTCGTTTGGCGAGAAATCGATACCGCGTTTGAAAATCGTATACTGACCGGTGCGGTTATTAACGCAGACTATATCGAACCACGACAATTTTTGGAAGATGCTAGTAGTGTAGTACTCGAGCAAGTGCAAGATGTTATAAAAATACACAACTGTGTAAAAGTAAATACTGTGTTTAATGGCGAATTTGTGTCCGGTGATAAGCGCGCCAACAAAAGTATTAACACAAGAAATTATGAACTCTTTAGCACGTCCGATTTACGCGAGTGGTATGAGCGGCACGTCATCGAAACCACATTGACGTCTCTCGAAGAGTTTCAGGAACGTGATAGCGGATGGGCGTTATCACAAATAATTAACTTGACTATAAATATAAACAAGTATAATTCAATGCGCGCGGGATACCATATTAAATTACCGCGAGAAATTATGACGAAGAGAGCGGTAATTAATGTGCAATCCAGAGACAATGCGTGTTTCGCGTGGTCAGTGGTGGCCGCTCTGTACCCCGCTGAAAGACATATGGAACGGGAATCTTCATATCCGCACTATACGAAAGTGCTAAATTTACAAAACATTGAGTTTCCGATGACGTTGAATCAAATAAAAAAGTTTGAACATATAAACGATATCTCAATCAACGTGTACGGTATCGAGAGGAAGAAGGAACTATCAATTCTTCCGATACGACTCGCCGATCAGAAAAGAGAAAAACATGTGAATTTGCTCTATGTGGAGAAGGAGGACGACAACGTTGGACATTTCGCATACATAAAAAATCTGTCTCGCCTCGTGAACACGCAATTGAGCAAAAATGGTCACAAGAAATATATCTGTAATCGGTACGTATATTTATTGTAAATTATATAAAATAATTGTAAATAAAATTGTAATTTTTTTCTTTCACAGATGCTTGCATTATTTCGGATCAGAGGACAAGTTGCAGGCACATACGGTAGACTGTGGAGAAATGAACGACTGCGCTATCCGGTTACCAAGCGATAAGGATAAATGGCTCGGCTTCGGCAACTACAACAGAAAGGAGCGGCTTCCGTTTGTAGTATACGCCGACTTGGAATGTGTACTGAGGAAGACATCGGAACACGTGTCATACGATCAACATCACGAGGTATTTAGCGTTGGATACTATGTGCAATGCTCGTACGATGAAACATTATCCGCATACAGATCTTATCGCGGTGCCGATTGTGTCGCGTGGTTCGCCAACAAACTCGAGGAATTAGCGCATCGCATAAAGGGTATTTTGTCTGATAATGTCCCCATGATAAATTTAACATCAGACGAGTGTGAAAAATTTCATAGCGCCACGCAATGTCACATTTGTGAAAAACCGTTTGCGCCGGACGATAATCGAGTACGCGATCATTGTCATTTGACCGGGCGATACAGGGGTCCCGCACACTCAAACTGTAATCTAAATTACAAAGACTCTTATGTCATTCCTGTAGTTTTCCACGATCTATCCGGTTACGACGCACATTTTATCATAAAAGAAATAGCTACCGCATACGAAGGACGCGTAGATGTGCTTCCAATAACAAAAGAAAAATACATTTCATTTACAAAGACTGTCAATAGTACCGAGGACAAAGATCGGAAAACTTGCGTAAAATTACGATTCATCGATTCATACAAATTTCTCGCTGCAAGTCTTGACAAATTAGCATCTTTTTTGAATAAAGAGAAACTCAAAATTTTACGTTTCAATTTTTCCGCATTATCCGTTCACAATTTCGAATTATTGACGCGAAAAGGTGTCTTTCCATACGAGTACATTGACTGCGTGGACAAGCTGCAGGACACGCGTTTACCGCCGCGCGAATTGTTTTATAGTTCCTTGACCGGTGACACTGTATCCAAGAGCGATTACGCGCACGCCGAAAACGTATGGAATCAATTCTCCCTTCGAACTCTAGGCGAATATAGCGATCTGTACTTAAAAACTGATGTCTTGTTATTAGCAGATATTTTTGAAAACTTTCGCGACACTTGCATCGCGAGTTATGGACTCGAGCCTGCATATTATTATACTCTTCCCGGGTATACATGGGATGCCATGTTAAAACATACAAATATAACATTCGAATTGCTTACCGATATCGACATGGTCATGTTTATCGAACGGGGTATACGCGGTGGTTTAAGTCAATGTTCCAATAGATACGCCCATGCTAATAACAAGTACATGCAATCGTATGATCCGTCGAAACCATCGTCGTACCTTATGTATTTCGATGTAAATAATTTATACGGATGGGCAATGTGTCAACCGTTGCCATATGCCGATTTTCGATGGGTCGACGATGTATCTAATTTTGACATATCATCTATCACGCTCGATTCGCCTATAGGCTATATCCTCGAAGTAGATTTAGAATATCCGCAACATCTTCACGACATGCACACTGACCTACCGTTTTGCCCGACGCGCGACAAGCCGCCCGGCAAGCGGGAAGATAAGCTTCTCGCAACGCTATATGATAAGAAGCGTTATGTCATACACTACCGCAACCTGCAGCAATGTATGCGACACGGCCTTCGCGTTACAAAAATATATCGCGTATTACAATTCACTCAATCCACATGGCTCCGCGATTACATCGAACTAAATACAAAATTTAGAACACAAGCGAAAAATGATTTTGAGAAAAATTTGTATAAACTGATGAACAACGCGGTATTCGGTAAAACTATGGAAAACGTTCGAAATCATGTGGATGTAAAATTATTGACAAAGTGGGACGGACGATACGGTGCGGAGGCGATGATCGCGAAACCAAATTTCCATAGCAGGAGCGTCTTTTCGGAAAATTTAATTGCTGTAGAATTACGCAAACTCGAGGTAAAATTGTACAAACCAATCTATGTCGGTATGTGCATACTCGACATCTCTAAAACGTGTTTGTATGAATTTCATCATGAGTACATGTCACCGCTCTATCGTGACAGATGCCGGGTAATGTACACTGATACAGACAGCCTAATATATCATATTAAATGCGAAGACGTGTATGAGAATATGAAACGTGACATAAGCAAATTTGATACGAGCGATTATCCAATTGACAATGCATATGGTATACCGCGTGAATAAAAAGATACCGGGTCTTATGAAGGATGAAAATAACGGCGCGATTATGACTGAATTTGTAGGGCTTAGAGCAAAAATGTATGCCTTGCGAGTGGATGGCAAGAAAGATACCAAAAAAGTAAAAGATGTCAAGAGTAACGTCGTCGCGAGAACGATAACGTTTGACGATTATACGCGGTGTTTGAATGATGATATTGAAATGACACGTAGTCAGTCTTGTATAAGATCGAAATTGCATGAAGTGTATACCATCTGCGAGACAAAAATTGCTCTAAGTCCGTACGACGATAAGCGGTATATCATACCTGATTCGACCGACACATTACCATGGGGACATTACCAGATACCCTTATAAAATATAATGTAATATAATGTATGTGCGATATAATTTTATGTAACATATGTGTATGTATTTCATATATTGGAACGGAAAGGATGTATTAATAAAGATTTTGTATTTCACATATTTCATGTATATTGTAATATTTCAAATACTTTTATATGTTGTACACATTATATATTTTTTAATTTTTGAGTAATTAATAAATACAGTTTGTATGAATTAAATCACATTGTCCTTATGTATCCAAGAGTTGTGCGAATTGTCAAATCCCAGCCATTTTACGTAAACCTCGTCACCCCTCCTGCGCAGTACTTTCTCCACGAGATATACGTCCGGATAATTCGCGCTATGCAACTCGTGCTCGTAAAACGCTCCAGCGACAGATGTTTTGCGATAGTCCTCGAGTAGATAGGTTACGGGATTAGTACGCTGCACTTTAACAATTTTAAACACTTCAGTTGTCCAATTTGGTGTGTAACCCTTCTCAAAAAGTTTCTTGTACTTGCTAACACGTACCGGGTCACCTACTTTGAACTTTGCCGGAGCGGCAATCTTTATGTTACCATATACCGTTTTTAAAAGTTTATCAGCGATCGCGGGGGTGACGTCGACGGGTCGCATGCCGATCGTTCGATGCTTGCGCGCGTTGTAATCCGATACGAGTTCCGACAACGCGTCGATCCACTTGTAAGTTCCGTTCAGCGTAAACATCTTCCACATGTCGTTCTTCAGCGTGCGATTGAATCGCTCGACGACCGATGCCTTCATTACTGAATATGTAGAATAGTGATTGATGTTATGTATCCGCATAAGCCGTTGCACGTCGGCGTTGTAAAATTCCTTCCCGTTATCGGTTTGCATGTTTCTCGGGCATCTCTTGCTATCTCGAATTATCTCGGCGATAGCGTCAGCCATCTCACTTCCACCTTTACTCTTGAGTGGTATGGCCCACGCGTACTTGCTCAACACATCGATGACGGTGAGTATGTAGGGATAACCTTTGTTGAAACGAGAATACGGACGCATCTCAACGATGTCAGCTTGCCACAGGTCATCGTATCCCCGCACTATGACGTGTATTCGGGGAAAATTTTTCCTTGCCGGCGCGTGCAGTTCGTTCACCAACTGCCGTTTCTCCAATCTATGTTGTTTCTTCGCTTCGTCGGTTTTTCTCGATCGCCGTTTGTCGCTCGTTTTATGATTCATTTTCGTTTGTCGTTCTTCAATAGCCGTTCTTGAGCCGTTCCTGACCCGTTCTTGAGCCGTTCATGACCCGTTCTTGAGCCGTTCCTGACCCGTTCGTAGCCGTTCTTGACCCGTTCTTGAGCCGTTCGTAGCCGTTCCTGACCCGTTCGTAGCCGTTCTTGAGCCGTTCGTAGCCGTTCCTGACACGTTCCTGACCCGTTCCAGAGCCGTTCGTAGCCGTTCCTGACACGTTCCTGATCCGTTCCAGAGCCGTTCCTGACCCGTTCCTGACCCGTTCGTAGCCGTTCTTGAGCCGTTCTTGAGTCGTTCTTGCGTTGTTTACTTCCGTTCTTGACCCATTCGAAAATCGTTCTTGATTCGTTCGCTGCCTTGTTCACAGTCGTTTCTAACCCGTTCGTAGCCTTTCCTGACCCGTTCGCAGCCGTTACTGACCCGTTCGCAGCCCTGCTTGAGTTGTTTGTAGCCGTGCATGTAGCCTTTAAAGACTTGTTCGTAGCCTCGTTCGCAGCCCTGCTTGAGTTGTTGGTAGCCTCGTTCGCAGCTGTTGCTAGGCCGTTCACTACCACTACCACTCATTGTAGTTAGATAGCAGTTCGATAATCCTTCGTAGCTGTTCGATAATTGTTCGTAACCGTTCGATAACCCTTCGTAAATGTTTGATAACCGTTCGATAGCCGCTCCTAACCCGTTCACTGCTGCTCATTCAGGTTGATAGCCGTTTCTGAGTTAGCGTTAGCCGCGCGTTGAAGTTCGTTTATCACAATCTGTATTGCCCGCACATCCTTCTCGAACGAAGTCAGCTTCTCATCTGATTCTTTCTGTTGATTCATCAATCTTTTAACGCAGGATTCCGCATACAGTTTGTTGACGGCATCGGTGTCAGCCTCAGGTTGCGCTACACGACGAATCTTCCGCGACCTTGCGTCATAGTCCGTAACGACGCCACACAGAGCGTTTTCGTGCACATAACTTTTCACCAATCTATCCCAAGAACCGCTTGTGCCGGTTGCATCATTTCTTGGTTCGAATAATCCAAATTTGTTGATAGGCATTTTTTTTTCCCCGATACGAGTGACGCTGATAGACTGATTAGATTTGTCGAGACACCATTCAATTTATAATAATGCCTGCTTCGCGAAGTTCCTCGATGATCGACAGGATCTCATTGTCGTGAGCGTTGTGGCCAGCTCGGCGCGAAGCGTCCAGCAATCGTACCCGATCCACTAGCTCGTTGGGGTCATCCCAGTGTATGTAATCGATCTTATTGTCGGTTAGTGCCATCGCGTGAGGCATGAATATTCCCTTTCCAGATTTTTTCTTTTCAATCGATATCAATGGTGCGATTATATGTTTGTACTTGTATCCCCTGTTGCTTCGTAATTGGCCTTGTGTGTCATAATTGCGTTTATGCGCGTTCGTCGCCATAATATGCTCTTGTATTTATGCATATCATCCTCCGTGTAAATGTCATCATCGGGAATTCTCTTGAAAATCAACTCGTATAATCCTGGTATACCAATGTACCTCACTTTGTCTATAATTATAGAGTCATATTTGTCAATGTCGAATCGTTTGTTACCGAGACGCATTTCATCCTTGTCGAAATAGACACCATACACGTGATAGATTTTCCTTTCTTTGTCGCCACCGAGGAGAGTGCTCATGTACTCTTGTCCCTGTGATCCCAAGTGCTTTCGCAACATTTCTTGACCTTCCAGCGTTTGTAATGTGTTTCGAACAAACGATGTTTCGAGCGTGCTGCCCGAGGTTTCGAAAACATTTTCGTTTGCGAGTGTTTCGGGTATCATAGGTTGTACGATTCTCGTTGTCGCGAACGGTGTAGAAGTTATCATCGGTTCATACAGTAAAGCATCCGATGTACGCTGTGTCGATGAGCGATTCGGGTTTGACCGTTTCCTCTTTTTCGGTGTCGCATCATCCTTCTCCTCTTCCTCCTCCTCCTCCTCCTCCTTGTACCGCTTGGGTAAGATTTTAATCTTTGCGGTACTTTCCGGCTCGTTTTTCACCGCGATCGAGTTGTCGACAATCTTTTGTAGCGGCTCAATAATAGGTCTAAAATGGGTCTTGATCGCGATATCGTCATCGATCTTACCGGTCTTCAAAGCGCGATGTTTGTTGCGGATTGATTCACTCGTTTTCGCAATCTCCTTCGCTATCTTTTCACGCTCGCGAATATTATCGTTCTCAGCCATGTCGGTAGAGTGTCGAACGCTCGTGTTCACCTCTCTCGACAGAACATCGGCAACGACTAATTGTTTTGCGGTATCGCGAACACGTTAAATCCGTTTCTGTATCGGCCGTTCGTAAGCGAGCTATCCTTATCTATCACTACAAATCCATACTTTTGCTGCCAACAAGTACGACATAATTCACTAAAATCCTCGTATGACATGTCGGTATTCACGTGATCATTGTACACATGTTTCAAGTTGGTACCATCCTGTTTAAACAAGATTAGCGTTGTCGCGTATAAGATGTTTCGGTATTCTTGCGTATGTTTGACAGAGATAGAAGCAGTCGACGTTCGAGTGGCGTCCCATTGAAAAGTATTCTCTTATCGTATTTTGTTTGTCGCACGCCACGTCATCGAAAACGAAAATCGAGTTTGGACATGCTTCGCTCGGTGGAATGACGTCACTGTTATTGGAGAATGTAAAATAGCCGATTTCATCGATTGACGTCAACAAATTCTGCAGATACTGATATTTTGGCTGTTGCAGTGACTTTGAGTACACGTACACGTTTTCAAAGCGGACGCCGTGCGGGCTTTCTATCAAACTAATCAACACGTTAATTTTACCGCAATTCGAGGGGCCGCAAACGATCGCGCGTATAGTAGTCGGCAGTATCGTACCGTGTCTACGCATCTCCGCGTTGTCCCCCATCGATCGTAATCTGGCGTCGTAATTCGTCACGCGTATCGCGAAAGGTTGTCGCACGAATCTCATTTTCCCACTCCCCGATTGAATCGAACGCTTGTCTATTTATAGCTGCGCGGAACCACGAATCGCTCAGTAACGAAAAAATGTTTGTTCTGCTAACAAGTGCTTCCGATATTCACGGTTTAAACGCCGAACAGCTGCAATTTGTGCCAAAAGCAGTTTTACTGCAATGTGAAAATCACATCCACTACGTGTGGGACAAGCTTCCGGAACATATAAAGGCTAATTTGGAGGTTCAGGCCTGTCGCCGCTGTTTCGAACATTACAATCGACCGTGGCAGCAAACGCACATTGACGGTCCAGCGCCGATGATAAAGGATTGCAGCGAATGTCAGCGAAAAAATAGGTAGAGGCCTATTAAATCAGGCGATAAACGCACTTCCGATCGAATTCCATATCCCCGGCTATCAGTTTTGCGGTCCGGGCACGCGACTACAAAAGCGATTAGCCAGAGGCGATCGAGGTATCAACCCATTGGACGCAGCGTGCCGTGAACACGATATAGCGTACTCTCGAAGCAACGATCTCATTGAGAGACGCGGCAGATAGGATACTCGCCAAGGAAGCGCAAACTCGCATCGTTGCGAGAGATTCGACTCTCGGTGAGAGAGCCGCCGCCACAGCTGTCTGGGCAGCGATGAAAGCCAAGACGAAGTTCGGTATGGGCCTGAAGACGACAAAGACGAAGACGAAGAAAAAGATGGCGAAGAAACGAATACTTCCGGTAGCGAAACGTGGGGGTATATTGCCGATTCTACCAATGTTGGGCGCGCTCGGATCTCTGGTCGGTGGAGCGGCTGGTGTAGCAAATATGGTGAACGACGTAAAAGCTGCACAACGTCAGTTGCAAGAGATGCTACGTCACAATCGCGCCATGGAAGGTCACGGATTGTATCTCGCTCCATACAAACACGGACGAGGAGTTTCAACGGAAAAAAAGGGGGAAAAAAAACGTCAAAGAGACGCTAAAAATGCCACAGGGCGTAACTACCAACATACAATTGCTACAACTGGCAAAACGTATGCACATTCCGTATTTTATAGGTGTTTTCATGCATGATTCAATACCGATCGGTGGTATATATCGAAACGAGAGCGGCATCGTAAATTTGGATAACGCTAAAGGATTGGGTACTCATTGGGTAGCGTATGCAAAGAGGGGGGATCGCGCTATATATTATGACAGTTTCGGCAATCTTCGACCGCCGAATGAATTGGTGCGATATTTAAATGTGACAAAGATACAATACAATTACACACCTGTTCAAACTTACAATCAAAGCATCTGTGGACAATTGTGCTTACAGTTTCTCCGAGCGGTCGATGCATGTGAATTTAAAGACTGACATTGCGCTATTTAACTCAGTATTCGTTTAACAGTTTTGTCAACATGTCTATGACATTCACACTGACCGGGAAGAGTAGTGTTCTCGCGGTAAACTACTTTCCCGCCGTAGATTTGAGCGACGATGAATACGAGCTAGGTCTAGCGGATTTTGAGACATATCATACGATATCGAACGTAAATTCCTCGAATAATAAATTTTACTTTGGCAAAGATGATGCGGAAATTACGATTCCCGAGGGATCGTACGAGCTGCAAGCGATACATGAGTTTTTGAAACATGCAATTTTACGAAAACGTCCGCGACACGCTGTTCGTGACGATGATAAAAAACACGCTGACACCACGCATATTCGGACGAATGACGACGGTGACTTTGAAGATGGAGAATATCCGATAGTGCTCCGCGCTAATTATAATACGATGAGGAGCGAGATCAAATGCGCCTACAGAATGAATTTTAGCAAGCCTAACAACATTGGATCGCTGCTGGGATTCTCGAACCGTATACTGCAGCCGCGAAAATGGTACCAGTCGGACATGCCGATTAATATTATCAACGTGAACATTATCCGCGTAGAATGTAATGTGACCGCGGGCGCGTACAGCAACGGCAAACTCGTTCATACGATACATGAATATTCACCGAGGGTACCACCAGGATAAAAGATATCGGAAACACCGGCGCACATCATTTACCTGCCGATTATCGTGCGGAGCATTACGGATTTAACGTTACGCGTTGTCGACCAGGACAGACGATTGCTCGATTTTCGAGGAGAAGAGATCACCATTAGATTGCACGTACGACGACGACAGCGATAACGTACGTGTGTGGTGTATGAGATGCTCGTGTTGAACGGATCGAAAGACACGAGAGATAACACAATCTTTAATGAGCCAGCGACAACAACAACAACGTCGACATTCACTAATATCCAATCATCCGGTTGCACTAAGAAAAAGAAACTGAACGCATCAAACGTTGCGTTTTTACAATCTTTGGGATTCGCGGTGCGAAACATCTGAACAATGACCGACATCCTCAACATTGGAGACGAGCCAATCTTCGACGATCGCATCGTCAAGATCGAGACTCACACGTACAACCCGTTCGCTAACACAACATTCGGACACAGTGATGAGATAAGAATACCCATACAACAACAGGATCTGTATACGTTGCCGTATGAAAGTTTCCTATACATCGAGAGAGAACTAAAGATAAATAAACCAGCCGAAGGATCTGCTGTGATACTGGGAAATAATTGTGTCGCATTCATGTTCGATGAGATTCGATACGAACTCGATGGCGTGGAGATTGATCGCAACAGAAACGTGGGAATAACAAGTTTGCTCAAAAACTATGTAACGATATCATCCGATAGAAGCGTGATTATGAGAAACGCCGGCTGGACTGATCCGACTACTGCAAATGGAAACTTCAATTTTTGCGTACCGCTCTACATGTTATTGGGATTTTGCGAGAATTACAGACGAGTGGTGATTAACGCTCGTCATGAGTTAATCTTAATACGATCGCGCAACGACAATTGTCTGGTTGGAGATTCGACGCTGGAGCCTGTGATCAACATATTCAAGATACAATGGCGAATGCCACATGTGTTGTTGAGCGAGATTAAGAAGCTGTCGATGCTGCGCGCTCTGGAAAGCGGACATTACCTCAGCATGGGTTTTCGCTCGTGGGATCTGTATGAGTATCCGCTATTGCAGCGTACAACCAAGCATTCATGGGCCATTAAGACAGCGACTCAGCTGGAGAAGCCACGATATGTTATCTTCGCTCTGCAGACAGGTCGGAAAAACATCATGTCTGAGGATATGAATCGATTCGGCGATTGCAAGATGACCAATGTGAAACTTGTGACGTGACGTTTTTACGCCCGTCATAGGGCCGGCACGGCCCGGCCGAGGAAGGGTCGAGAGAGAGGACGAATTTTGGGTCGGCGAGCGACGAACTTTTCTTCGTCGACTCGCCTTTAGTTAGTTAAGTCCAGTAGGTTTACCGAGTGGAAGTGAGTGGTCGGAGAAGGCCCTAATGTATCGAAGGGAGCAATCATCGTGGGATGGCGGAATTTGCAGCAAGAGTGTACGACCTGGGTGGAAGCGGTGCGCTCGGGGACGCCGGGTAACACGGTGAAGTAAAGTATTTATTGTAAAATAAATAGAATAAAAACGCAAGGGCCCGTTACTGCCGGATACGTTTTACAGCCTCGGATAGCGGCCGGAACTAAGCGGAGGAGCACATAAAAAGGTACCGACATCTCGAGACAGGGATGGCTACTCCAGTGGGGCCGCCGGCACCGTTCCGAAGAAAGCGGAACCGTCGGAGACTGATCACCTCTCGGCGGGTTCCCCAGCAAGTCGACAGCCATTATAGAAGGAGAGAAGCAGTTATTTGGAACGTGCAGCGAGCAGCCACAATATCCGCACCAACATTCCGAAAAGTACCGAGAGCAGTTTCGAAAATACCGGGGCAACGAGGCCCACAAGGATCGACTATCGTCGGCAGAGGATCAAGGATCGATTATAGGCGGCGCGCGCAGCGCCACCGACGCCGGCTACCGGCGTGCCGTGAGCCCAGAGTCGTACACTGTTCGACGAGACTGCGGCGTGCGAACCACGTGAGACACCGACGGACGACAGAATATTGTAAGGCCACCACTTCAAAGTCTCGGTAAGAGCGAACTCGGCGGGGACTCGCGTCTCTAGTAACACGGCTAAAATTGTTATCGATATTATTGTTGATTACTTTCGTTACCGAGCACTCGGAAGTGTGCGAAACGCGAGGCCCGTACCGAGATTCGCCATTAATGTAAGAACTGCGCCACCTCTCTCTCTCTCCGTGGAGAGCCGTACCGAGTCGACAGTCCAGAATATTGTGAATAAATGTTAGTCTAATTAATTATCAAGTTTCGTTCTTTTGATTGTCTTGTGTCGAGTCGTTGAGTCTTGTAATTTGGGAATGTCTTTCTCCCCCGCCTCCTCGAGTGAAATGTAATACGGGATATGTTCCCCTCGGTAGCGATAAATCTCGAACCATAATTGTTTTGTACTACCTCGAGTGTCGAGGATCTACCGAGTCACGAGGCCATAAATAAGTAATGTGAAACTTCAATCTATTTTCTAATATGAAATATATTTATTTAACTTTTATTTAAGTATTTCAATGTGCCGATTTAATGACTCTCCTTCTCTCCGAAGCCCCGAGTACGATTCCCCGCAGTAAGAATCCCGCCCCTCTGCCAATTAAGAAACTGAGTTACCGAGCTTAAGCCGTCACTATCGTAGAATTAATTATCGTGTTATTTTGAGTGGTGCGGTCTGACCGTACCTGGCGCCCAAGCAATCTGTCGAATTTTTGTGTGTAGAGATACCGAGAAAAGTGACGAAGTTGCACGGCACTAGAAGGAAAAGTCCGTTGCAAACTCTATCTGAAATCGGAATGTTATCCGTACGACGATATGAATCTGGATTTCGATAAAAACAGATGGTCGATTCTGTACGATACATATGCGCGTTTCTGCAAGAACTATTATGGATACGAGTATCTCGAGCCGAGTCTCACCGTCTCAATGTTTCTACGTAACGGTCCGTTCGTGATCATCGATTGTTCTCGACAAAACGAGTCGGTCAAGAGCGCAACCGTGGATGTGAGATTGGAATTCGAGTGTAAGGAGAATGTGCCGATGAATACCACTGCGTACTGTCTCATCATACACGATCGCGTGATCCAGTACAACCCGTCGACCAACGTTGTGCGCAAAATCACCTAAACGCACCAACAATTTAGAGAGAGGGGGAAGCATAGCAGAATATAAATCAAAGTGTTATGAGATAGTTGTCATTCTTCTTTTTAACTGATACATCGAAGAGAGAGATCTCGTCATGTCCGTACCAACGTTTGTGGATCTACAGGGGTTTATCCTCAATAAACAATTCATTGTAAAGGAAGCGGCAATCCTGAGAAAAGGATTTATTTTGTCACATTATTTTTTCGCATGTCCTGTACCATGGGGTGTGCTCATAAAATCTGAGAGACACCAAGCCTCATGGTTGACTCGAAATCATCATGGATTACAATGGATAGATGGAAACGTTCCATATAGCATGGCTCAGCGTTTGATTACAACAGCTATCGTTGGTGGATCACATGAAGAAGAAGAAGAATCCATTCTCGTATATGTAAAAGGACTTGAAAAGCGAGAATGGTTAGCCGATATATTGGATGATGCGGGAAACGGTTTCATTATTGAAACCTTGGATGCTGATTACGACGATATCGAGTCTCTAAATAATCTAGATGTTAAAAACACTATGCGATGTGGAAAACATGTTAAGAATTGCGCATTACAAAATGTATTCAAAATATTTAACTGGTGGTCGCAACGCCAGAAAGAATTGCAAGATTTGGAAAAATAAAATATTTAAACATTAATGTGTTTTATCTCTTATTCCCCTTCCCCAATCCTTTCCTCACGAATCGTTTCTAAGAATTCTTTTTATCCGAGCGCCGTTTCCCCTTCTCCTAAATTTCATAGCGCCAATAGTATTCTAGAATCTCCCACAATATTTACCCCACTACTTTTAAAAATAAGCGTCATGTACAACACTCGATTAATTTCTTTATACGATCAGTGTAGCGTTAACCGTTCGTGCTGGTAGTTTCACTTTTAAAATCTGGAAATATGTACTACGCTGAAAGAAGC
Organism: Prenolepis imparis; assembly: GCF_030444845.1. Taxonomy (NCBI): domain Eukaryota; kingdom Metazoa; phylum Arthropoda; class Insecta; order Hymenoptera; family Formicidae; genus Prenolepis; species Prenolepis imparis. Next base: position 15,201,476 of record NW_028141170.1, read on the forward strand.
AGCGGCTCCGGCAAATATGCGAATAATTACATACCGAATTGTAATGAAACTCCATCGTTTGAGAACAAATGCGACAAGTAAGTTTAACTTTTTCTATTTTTCTATTTTTATGTCTTTATATTTTTACAAATTGTATTATTTTTCAAACTAATTTCATTTTTACAGCATTTCGTTGGAGCCTCGTGCAGTTCGTATACTAGGTAGACGATATGCATTGACAGCTACGGAATTTAAATTCCTCGAAATTGGTATCAAAGTGGATCCACCGAGTTACGTGGAAATCGCCATAGGAGATCATCGAGGAAAGGAACTGATACTATCTCTCGAAGCGTGGAAGGGACTCTACGAGCAACGTCACAATATTCAGAATCTGCTTCGAAACGATTCTAAAGATGCCTACAGTTTTATAAGCGTTGGACCGTTAACAGTGCGAGTTCGTACGATTAACGACGCCAAGTTAATAAGTCTTGAATCTTCAAATGTATGCATGATGATGATCGAATCGACGTTACACCGTATGTTCGATCTCGATCCATGCATTGATGTAACTTTTGACCGATTGGTTAAAATTACCAATACAGTATCAAGTTTACGCAATTTTCAAATATCGCGTCCAATGTAACGAATCCTAAAGAAGTATCAAATGTAATACGCGCTAGCGACGCCTTCAACAAGCATCAGCTCATCGATTGCGAGCTGGCAGCTTTAATTTTTTAGTCCATAATATGTAAGAAAAAAATATTTAAAAGAAGAATAAAGAGTTTTTAAGTCTAAATTATGATGTAATTTCTTTGCATGCATTTCCATTCTCCATCTTTCTCCCACCCGTAAGCAGTCCCAGCTCTCATACGTAGCTCGTTGCATGGTCCTTGCGGGGGATGACGTCATGCGGGGAAGGGGGAACGTGACGCTAGAGACTGAGAGGCTAGGGATCGCGAGGCTAGGGACCGAGAGGCTAGGGATCGCGAGGCTAGGAACCGAGAGGCTAGGGATCGCGAGGCTAGGGACCGAGAGGCTAGGGACTGCGAGGCTAGGGATCGCGATAGATAGCGCTTAGAGGAGACTAGGGACCGCAAGAGAGGTGTCGCAGCGAGAAACATGAAAGAGAGAGAGAGATAGCGTAAGGTTAGGGACTGTTAGAGAGATAGCGCTTAGGAGAGAAAGAGAGAGCGCGAGGTAAACGCGAGAGAAGGAGAGCGAGAGGCGCACGCGAGAGATGACGCAGTAAAGGAAAAGAAGAGGAATTTTTAAAATGAATATATTAATTTAATATTAATTATTTTTAATTATGAATAAATGTGTATTATACATTTGTGTGTGTGTGTTTAAAATAATATATATGGATATAAATGTATATAAATGTATATAAATGTGAATATATAAATGTGAATATAAAATGGATATAAAATTATAATATAAAATGGATATAAAATTTTTAAAAAATATAAATGAAATAAAGATAAGAATATAAAGATGAAAATATAAAGATGAAAATATAAATGAATATTATAATATATAAAAATTGTCGGTGGTGGAGCGGCGGCGGATTGATGCGGGGTGGTGTGGCGGCCGGGCGGCTGTGCCGACGATGGTGGGGGTGGCAGGGCGGCAAGCGGTGGTGCGACCGGGTAGGGCTTCTACAACAAATTATATATTAAATATATTATTATTTACATATTAATATTTTAATTTATTATAAGAAAGACACATACCATCCAATCTTCATCCTCTGGATATGGCTCCTCCCCAAACATTGGTCTCAAGTTGAAGCGATCCTCATAATCGAAATGATCATTGTTTTGTTCGGGGAGGTCACCCCACAACCAATCATGAAGTTCACGATCCACCCGCCGCCAATACCTCACATCTCTCCTTCTTTCTATATTCACAAAACCATCAATTTGAACGTCAGACATCATAAAGCTCTGGAAAAAATATTAATATCATTAATAATTAATAAAAACAACATAAGAAAATTAAATTAAAAACAAAAATTAAATAAATTAAAATAAAAAAAAATTAATATATATGTATATAATAATAAGCCTTACCGGGATTGCAGAATATGGCCCTTACGACACATTCAATGAATCGTCTTCCTTCAAACTCATCTCGAAATATATATGGTGTCCCCAGGAAGGGGACATTCCGGAATAGTCCCGTAATTAGCGATTCAAAGAAGCGCCGCCCAAATATCTCTCCAATAAATTCCATTTTTTTAAAAAACTGTTTAACACTTTATTCTAGCACTTACACTGACACTTCGCTCGGCGACTGTTCGACTATATAATTGTATTGATCATAAACATTTGGGAAATAAAATTATATTTAACCATGTAATTGATACCAAAAAAACTTACTTTTTTAAAAAAGATAAAATAAAGGCGCCAAGTACACGCGCCAGTTGTGCAAAATTATATTTATTATATAGGTATTTATGTATTTATAAAATAGTGTTTTTAAAGAAAAATGGCGCCAACTGAAAATAAAAATTTATAAAAATATTTTAACTAAAAAAGTTGTACAAAATAGTTATTTAAATTTTCTGGAAAATAATAATATCAAAACAATTGCGCCAAGTAAAAATAGATACTTGTATATTATTTTTATCAAAATAGTTGTTTTAATGTTCTACGAATTTTCAAAAAGCTTGAATTCACCATACATTATTGCAGAATTTATCATATTTTTAAAAAAGAACTTCAAAAGCAGATGCAGGAAAACGTTAATATAATAAGAATGATAAAAAATTATGAAATAAATATATTTGGAATTCAAGAAGATTACATTTTTAATGCTATTTCAAATTTTCATGTGACAAAAAATGTTTCTGTTGATTCAATGCATGATATATTAGAGAGTATTTGTCGATATGATATTGGAAAATTTTTTAATAATTTAATTAATAATCATATATTTTTTACATTACAAAATTTTTCATGAAAGAATGCGCTTTTTTAACAAGATTTCTTTTGACGAAAATATTCCTTTAGTATTATCAGATACAAAATCAGTTTATAAATATATCAACTTCTGATATAAATTTTTTTACTTTAAATTTTATTTATTATTACTAATTAAAGATTTTGTTTCTATTATTCACACAATATCTAGGAATTACATTTACTTTTAAGACAATTTTTGTGTATTATAATGTTACATGCTCTAAATGTACAAACAATTTAGGCCATGGATGGAAAAAGGGCACATACACCAAAACACTATTTCGAGAAAATCGACTTCAAAGTTTTTATTAGAATATTACTTAATGAAAAATAATGCGATTAAAACTAATTTTTTTTAAAGGTGTAGTAATATATCCTTCAAACGTTCTGAAAACAGAGGTCATGATTTGAAGATGATATTTGTTTATTTATGAGTTTGAAAAAATTGATTTATGTGCCCTTATTCTATAAATAGGATAAAATTATAAAAAAGTGGTCTCTTTTTTAATTAAATATAATTAAACTTTTTAAATATAATTTTATTTAATTAAATATAATTAATTATTTAGTTTACAACTTTTTATATATTGTTTAAATAAATATTAAAATAATTATAATAATATATTATATATAATTAAATTAATTATAATAATATATCATATATTATAATATATATATAATATATATACAATATATATATATATATTGTATGTAATATATGTGTTGTGTATATATATTGTATATTGTATATTATATGTAATTATTATTATATTATTTATTATATAATATTGTTACATTAGAGTTAGAGAAATAATATGTCTTTTGTATATTATATATGTACATAAAACATACCTGAGTCGATTTAGACGATTTACAGAAAAAGGGCTTATGTGCCCTTTTTCCATCCATGGCCTCAACTGATTTAGCAGAAAAACTTATTTCCAAATATTTTTTTCTTTACATATAAAATTACTAGCGTTTCGGACCGCGCTTCGCGCGGTCCTCAAAGCCTGCATCTTGCATCTTTATAAAAAATATTTATAATTTTTTATAAAATTTTTAAATATTTTTTTATTTATTATGTAACAGAGAAAATTAGGTGTTCTATCTATTTGACCGCGAATTACTTCTACATTTATAAATCGATTTTCATGAAACAGGTACCAAAATGTTTCTAATGTTACGGGAATGGATGTTATGTGGTTTTGTTTGCATAAATGTTTCCATAAAAAATGTGCGTATGTGTGTGTGTGTGTGTGTGAGGAAGCTATGTTTTCGTTAAAAAATGTTTTTTCAGATTTCTATGCCAATGTGCGTATGTGTGTGTGTGGGCCTCAAAGCCTCTATATAACCCTTTTTTTTAATTTATAATTCTTTTTAAATTTTATTTTTTTATCGTACATTTACTGATTTTCTCGAAATTATTATCAAAGTGTTGTTTTTTTTTCTGGGATAAACATGATTTGTTTTTCCACTAATTTAAATATTACAAATATTATAAATATTTTATTTGGCATATAATATTTTATATATTTTCTATTATTTATAAAGATTTTTTTTACGGTTTAATTACCCACCGCTGACCCGCTATATTATTAGCTCTCATACAATTTTCAAATTATTCAATTTATATAAAATCTCTCTGTACGACATTTTTCGTAAAAGATTTTGTAGTTTCCTCAATGAGATGTCCTTGATTGCTTAATTCATCTATCTTAATTTTCACATTTTGCCTTTTTGTTGCTCTCGAGAATGCTACATAGAATTGACCATAAACAAATACAGGATGTGGTAAATAAATCCCAACTTTTTCAAAAGTTTGTCCTTGTGATTTATTTATTGTCATTGCAAATGACAATCGAATAGGAAACTGTCTCCGTTTAAGTTTGAATGAAAGTTCCAAATTATTTGTATTGAAATCAATCTTTGGAATGAATACAATCTGACCTCGGGCAGGACCAGTCAGAACCTCCGCATAAATAAGATTAGGTTTCAATTCAGTAACGATGAATCTTGTGCCATTACATAGTCCTTTCTTGTATTTAAATTCCTTAATAGGATAATTGTTGCACTGACTTTTATTTTAAGTCGATGAACTGGCATTCCAGAAGGTGTTATTGAGTTTAAAAACTCAGTTGGAAAATTTAATTGCTCCTGTTGATCATCACTCACAATAAAGTCAATTAATAGATACTCCTTTTCTTCTCCTTCCATTAGATGAAGTATTTCGTCATTAATTTTGACTGACGTCAAAAAATATAAACTATATTATTACCCATAAGGTGTAATTTTTTAACGCTATGTGTATGTGTATTTTTCTTATTCTTCTTCTTATTATCCTCCTCTTTGTCATTGTCCTGTTTCCACTAATTTTTATTCTCTTCTTTTTTCTTAAAAACATACTTTGAAAAATACTTCCACTCCATATATAAAGAATAAAACCAGTACAATGAATGTGTGGGTGCGTGGGTGTATGCATGGATAAGTGGAGAGAAACTGTATTTATTTTCTCTCATTGTTTTTTAAAAATATAGGAAGCTTAGTTTTCGTGAAAAATTTTTTTTCAAGATTTTTTTTTTTTAAATTATTTTTCCAAATTTCTTTGCCAATGTTTTTAGAATGTTTCAATACATCGAAAAATAACATTTTTTACTTTTTTAAAACTTAAAAAAATTACATCGTCGCCATCCCCGAAAAATTTGCAACACTTTAGTAACAATTTCAAAAAAATCAGTCCATAAATGCGGAAATTGTGTGTGTGTGTGTGTGTGTGTGTAGGTGTAAGTGTAGATGTAAGTGTGGGTGGATGGGTGAGTGGGTGGTGGTGTAAAATTTAAAAAATAAGCACATAATCGCCATCCTTGAAGCAAAATTTTGATACCAATTTCGAAAAAATCGGTCCATAAATGTGTGAATGCGTTGGTGAGTGCGTGGTAGTGTAAAACTTAAAAAAAAAACACATAGTAGCCATCCCTGAAAAATTGCAAAATTTTGGTACCAATTTCGAGAAAATCGGTCCATAAATGTGTAAGTGCGTGGGTGGATACGTGAGTGGATGGAATCGGTTCATAAATGTGTGAGTGCGTGAATGGATAGAGTGTAAAACTTAAAAAAATTACATAGCAGCCATCCCCGAAAAATTGGTACCAATTTCGAAAAAATCGGTTCATAAATGTGTGGGTGCGTGGGTGGCAGCGTGGGTGGGTGAGTAGGGATGTAAAACTAAAAAAACCACATCGTCGCCATCCCCAAAAAACACATAAACACATCTGAACACATTAAAATAGAAATCTAAAAAAAAATTTTTTTCACGAAAACAGCTTTATCACACACACACACACACACACACACACACACACACACACACACACACACACACACACAAATACGCATATTTTTAAAAAATGTGATATTTTAATGTTTTGGAACATTCTCAACACATTGACGTAAAAATGTAGAAAAAAAATTGTTTTCACGAAAACAGCCTCCTATATGATTTTAAAAAAATTTTTAATTTAAAAAAAAAACCACATAGCAGCCATCCCCGAAAAATTTGCAACACTTTGGTACCAATTTCGAGAAAATCGGTCCATAAATGTGGAAGTAGTTTGCGGTCATACAGACAGACGGACGGCACTTATACATATATAAAGATTTTTTAATTTATTTAAAATTAAGCATCATAACTTTTATTACATTATCCAAAAATTATGCGAAAATATGGACCTTTAATAAGTATAACATATCCGATTTGAAGGAAAACACAAGCAAACAAAAGAAAATAACAAAATTTGAAACACGAATAAATCCCTGATTTACATTTACTTTGTGACATCAATTACAGCTCTCCTACAGATTTTTTTGTAACCAAAGTTTTGAAGATTGTATGTTTGGAAACTATTATTTCAAAATTGAATTTAATAAATATCTATGGATTTAAAAAAATTCTCCCTTCTAATATTTTTAAAGAGTACTGTAAATTAGATATAGTAATAAACGGGATAAAATATGACATTAATTCATGCTATGCATAAATATAGACATTAATACCACGTTTAAAACAGTTAAACATTATTGTAAGTCCATCAAAAAATGTATATTTTTATATATCAAACTGATATCTATATGCTATTGTCCTTATCTTGGTGCAGTATTGTGCTTAGATAATTTTAAAATTAGCCAGATAAAGATGAGATAAAAATATGTAAATTCAACTTAGATAAGATGAAGATGATTTTGTTTTAAACGTATCCAGATAAAAGATAAAATTATATGGCGATTCATCTAGATAACTTCCAGATAATATTATTTTTAAGACTGCTTATGTAAACACAGTTATAGAAAAAATGTAAATTATAGAAGGGATATAAAAATATATTCATACTTTTATTTATAAGTTTTTATCACTTAAGTTATATACTTTTATATGCTATGACTCTAAATCAAATCTGACATTATTTTAAATAATTTAGTAAAGATAACACTTTTTTTCATCTTAGATGCAGATATAGATAATACATATTTTTATTATCTATATGAAGATAAGATGAAGCCAAAATTTCATCTAGATGATCATATATATAATTTTATTTAGATAATAACAAACACTGTCTTGGTAAATTTAAGGTAAAAGAAACACAAGAATGGGGTTCTATCTCCCAAAAAATCTCGCGGATTGTTCTGCATATATTATGCCTACATTATGTCAAATAAAAAAATGTTATGTTCCAGCAAATTTTTGAAATATTTGTTTTATGTTAATACAAACGATGAATAACATAATTTAGTAAAAATTATTTCATTAATATTAAAATATTTTTTTTATATATTGCATAAGTTTATTGTATTATAGTAAAATTGGATTTAATAATCAAATAAATTTTATTATAATATTATATTCATTTAAATTCTTTTATATAATATTATACTAATTGTCAGTGATACGTTCACGACTCAGAACGCGAACGCATCGTGTTTCCGATTCGAGCTTTGAAGTACATTTACCTATAAACAAAAGTTATCAAGTTATACAAAATTTATTTAATCACGTGCCAGTTTCCTTTCGGTTCCCAGTCCTAGTACTATCTATCTAATCAGTTTTGATATCATGTAGACTGTAAATGAAACGTGCGTAATTGACATTTTAAGTACAATTATTCACAATATGATGAATATGCTGATGAAACATTTTTATTGAAAGTGTCACATTTTATCAAGAAATCTGTTCAGAGAAATGCGTTAAAGATTGAATATTATACGCGCAATGAACTCCGAAATTAATTATGTCAAGAAAAATATACTAAACATTAAATGGAAATTATAAGTTCGTATACATAAAAAATAATGAAACAATATATAGAGTGATTCAGAACAAATGCGACAAACTCTGAGGAACATCAACAGAACCAATACCTATGTAGATAAATTTATTTCGTAATTGTAATAAATGTCATTTAAAACCTTCGCGATCGCGTAGCACCTAAACAACGTGTCAGAGAACATGGGTTGCTTAACAAAAAATGATCCTTTCTGCGAGACCTATCATTCCTCAGAGTTTGTCGCATTTGTTCTGAATCATCCTGTATAAAGGCCTTAACGAGACTCAATGTTGGTGAAAATTTTATTTTATTATTAGATAAACAAAATAAGTATAAACATTATCGATATGTTTCAACACTTACTTGTGTCTTCTCCAATCGACTTAAATTATAACATGCTTTTCTTATGGAAATACAATAATAATGCAGATAGATTTCGAATTAATAACAGTCGAAGAAACATCATCGTTATTCGCATTTTTATTTCTAAATTGACACATTTGTTTTCAATAGTAAAGTGTATAATTAACTCTAATATTTTTCTGACTCCTCTTTTATGTTGTAACTATAACAGAGAATATTAACGAAACTATTTAGACGATTATCAAGTCAAATAAGTCATTATTAACTATTCAACATTAATTGAAATTCTGTTGTTCACGTCAACAAATGATTTAAAAAATTTTTTTACAAATAAATATGATATTAAAATGAAAAAATATGTGTCAATTAAATAAAATTATAATTAAATTTGAAATATTCACCATTTTTTTTGTACACCTTAGAGTCGTTCGCACTACTTATTGTTGCGCTCGCCGAATTTTCCGTACATTATGTATTGTTTTTAAATCAGATCGTGTTTATATACATATATATATATATATGTTATGTCGTGAGTCAGACCGAAAATCAATTGTTATATGTTATGTTTTCTTCTTTAACATTTCAAGTACTGGAGCGTAAGCGTCGTTAAATAGTTCATTATTATCTTCGATCGTATTTAGACCATTTTGTTGTTGTTTAATAAGGATAGTTTCAGAAATACCCCTTTTATGATAAACCAATGTTTCATGGTCTAATATTTTAAAATTATCCCAATCCATGGTATGTTTTTATTCTGTAATATGTTTAGATATGACTAATTGAAGAAATAGATATATTGTATACATATATATATATATAAAATGTAAACATTTGCGAAAGTAGTTTTCTCTTAAGAACTTTTTCTTTTCGGAAACAATAATACTTCTATGAAACTGCAAAGATCTCCCAGGTAATGCCTGTGAGATCCTTTGAGTTTGTTAAAACCAATGCAAACTTGCCTTTTGTTCATTATACATGCTCCTGGCAAAGAGGTAATAAAGGAAGAAAATATATAAAGATATATAAAAAAAAATAAAGGAATATAAAAAAAAGGAATATAAAAAGATATATAAAGGGAAAAGAAATAAGATTATAGTAAGGTCTGTCGTCTTTATTTAACTTCTACGACGCCATAAAAACATTGATTTATTTTTTTCAGATTCAATAAATTCTTGCTTATTATTTGTAAAGATTAGAAAATTGAGAAATAAATTAAAATTTTTTAAAATGTTATTTTTTTAGAGTCGAGTCAATTTCGTCATTTGATCCCTATATGTATATATGCGAGTAAGATGACTTTTAAGTAATGAATAAAATGACGAAAGATTAAATTAAGTTAAGTTTAGAGTAAAACGACCTTTTATGAACAAATTAATTTAATGTTATAATATTTAAACGTACAAATAAAAGAAAAAGAAAAAGAAAATTATATTCTTAGTGTTTAAAAAGAAAATTGTTAGAGTTGCAACAATATATTTAAATACGCACATGGACAGTATCTGAATGTAATTAGAGAGAAAGGACACACATAATTTTGACCAGAATTTTATGGCTCTTCTGCGGAAGCTGAGAATCTATGACACAAAGTCCGGGCTAAACCGTCAATAAAAAAACCCGTTAAAAGAAACGCTCTTAAAAGAAATAACGTTTCATGTATCTTAAATATATATCTTTATTTTACATTAGTAACGCATAATTCACTGTGCGCATTTTTTAATTAAATAAGAGTTAATAATAAGAATTAACTGAATATATATAAAGTTATTTTTCCAATCTTTAATCCATAATCAACAAGAATAAAAAATTGTATTTATATGATTGAGAAAAACGACAATTAATAACACATTAAAACAAAAACAACTATTTATAAGTACAATATATATAATGTAAAATATAATAAAATAAAAATAAAAACAAAATAAATATCTATTATTTATTCAAAATTAAGGAACATTTAAATCTACGCGATTATGTCAAAATACATTTATAATTATATTATCTATTTTCTTTCAGATAGATTGAGAACTCAATCTACAAGAAGTGTTTTGTTATTTCATAAACTTTTAATGAATTGAGCATTGACTCGTTATTCATTATTATTTCAAAACAATTAGCATTTTATCAGTTTTGTCATCTAACGCCTTACGATTAGTACTGTTATTTTTTCGAAGGATCGAAGCTTCGAAGGATCGAAGCTTCGAAGCTTCGAAAGACTTCGAAGGAACGAAGGAATCTTCGAAGGTACGAATTTTCGAAGGATCGAAGCTTCGAAACTTCCAAGGAACGAAGGAATCTTTGAAGGTTCGAAGGTTCGAAATTTCCAAAAATTTGTGTTAAATTGTAAACTATCACATTTATGCTCTATTTTTTTAGTTATAGCCATGTACACTTTGGTTTTCTCAAATTTTCGTTAAACAATGGCTAAAATAGTTGAAAATTTTTATTTTAAATAAATGGTGTCCCTTTCCGCAAATTAAAAATCAATTTAAAATTATTTATTTTCCACTAAGAATATAAAGGCTCGATATATATCAAATATAAATCGGTAATAGATAGGCTATTCGAGCCGTACGCGGATGTCGGTGCGTCGATTCCAACGAAAATTAATTTTTCGTTGGAATTAACAAATTGTGCACGGGGCACAAATTTTGCTTGGTACACCGCCAAGACTTTATTACGGAACAATCTCAATTCGACTTTCGGATCTATATTTTTCTCGCCTACATTTCTTTAGGGGGGACAGAGGGGATCTTTGGAATTAAAAATCTCGAATTGAGATTGTTCCGTAATAAAGTCTTGGCGGTGTACCAAGCAAAATTTGTGCCCCGTGCACAATTAGTTAATTCCAACGAAAAATTAATTTTCGTTGGAATCGACGCACCGACATCCGCGTACGGCTCGTATAGCCTATCTATTACCGATTTATATTTGATATATATCGAGCCTTTATATTCTTAGTGTTTATTCTTTGAATGTTCGATCAATGTTGAGGTAGATCCGTGAGTTTGCAGCACCGAATAGCAAATTAGACACGTCGCTGATTTTGCATCTGCAGCTTAATCACAATGTGCCCATACCCAACTCCTTTTCATGTTTTTTCCTAAAATATTTGGTAACAAAAACCGATTAAAAAATATATTTAATATACAATCAAATAAATCACTTTTGAAGTCAAATAAATGTTTGATGTCAAATAAATTGACGAAGAATCCACGTACCTTTATTTATCGTAGAATCCAGAATTATATAAAATGTATCGTAGTCGTAGAACGTATAGACACGTCTATTGCTTTATGAAGTTTGGTTATAACTGTTATAAGGACAACGCGCAACGTTGTCTAACGTTGCTAAGCATGTATGTATTTGTTTTTCAAAATAGAAAATATTTACAATAATATATTTACATTTTTCAGAATAAATATTTGTATTATTAATGTTTTGCATACGTATATACGAAATATAATATACATTGTTAACTTTGTCTTCGATTTTGTTATTAAATGATAATTGTTTTGGTTCGAAAAGTTTTTTATCATTTTCTATACCTACATAGTAAATAAAAATAAATAATTTTGAAATCTTTTTATTTACGGGGACACCAATTATTTAAAATAAAAATTTTCAACTATTTTAGCCATTGTTTAACGAAAATTTGAGAAAACCAAAGAGTACATGGCTATAACTAAAAAAATAGGGCATAAATGTGATAGTTTACATTAAACATGTTAGTTTAAATTTAACACATTTTTGGAAACTTCGAACCTTCCAACCTTCGAAGATTCCTTCGTTCCTTCGAAATCATTCGAACCTTCGAAACTTCGAAGTTATCAAACTTCGAACAAAATTAATAGTCCTACTTACGATGTAAAACAAGTCCAAAATATTTTTCAATTTTTCGATTTTTATGTTATTTAAAAAGGTAAAAAAAGGCGCCTAGTTAAGGGCACGCCAGTAACAAAAATTACCCATTGCAAACCCATGTAGAATCCTATGAAAAATTAATCATTGCGAACCCATGTAGAATCCTAGGCAAAATTAACCATTGCAAACCCATGTAGAATCGTACCCATTGCAAACCCATGTGGAATCCTATGAAAAATTAACCATTGCAAACCCATGTAGAATCCTATGAAAAATTAACCATTGCAAACCCATGTAGAATCGTATTAAAAATTATCCATTGTAAACTTATGTAGAATCGTACTACAAAAGTAATGATATCTAAAAAAATTGCGCCAAGTGAAAGTAGAAACTTGTACCAGTGGAAAATTAAAGTTGCAAACATATATAGAGTCGTATAATGAACCAGTAAAAATTTAAATTTGCAAATGTAGAATCGTACCATAAAAAACTTATCTTTTTAAAAAAAAGATAAACAAGATGCCAAGTCCATGCGCCATGTGAAAAAGTGTTACACAAAAAAGTATTTTTAAATAAAAAGATCTGTCAATTGACAAAAACTTATATTCTAAAATTAATATCTCTACAAAAAATAATGTCCAAAAATTGCGCGAATAAATAAACATTTTTACAAAAAATTAAAATTTAAAAACTTATGCAAATTTAAAATTAATATAAAATAAAAAAAAATAAAAAAATTTTAGTTAAAAAAACTTGGCGCGCTGCTAAGTTTCAAAATTACAATGCATCTTAAAGTTACATTAATTAATTTAACTACAAAATATATATTTTAACTGCAATAAGTTTTAAAGTAACAATTTAATTTTAATATCATTAGAATATTATTTAGCAGCGCGCCAAGTTTGTTTAACTAAAATTTTTTTATTTTTTTTTATTTTATATTAATTTTAAATTTGCATAAGTTTTTAAATTTTAATTTTTTGTAAAAATGTTTATTTATTCGCGCAATTTTTGGACATTATTTTTTGTAGAGATATTAATTTTAGAATATAAGTTTTTGTCAATTGACAGATCTTTTTATTTAAAAATACTTTTTTGTGTAACACTTTTTCACATGGCGCATGGACTTGGCATCTTGTTTATCTTTTTTTTAAAAAGATAAGTTTTTTATGGTACGATTCTACATTTGCAAATTTAAATTTTTACTGGTTCATTATACGACTCTATATATGTTTGCAACTTTAATTTTCCACTGGTACAAGTTTCTACTTTCACTTGGCGCAATTTTTTTAGATATCATTACTTTTGTAGTACGATTCTACATGAGTTTACAATGGATAATTTTTAATACGATTCTACATGGGTTTGCAATGGTTAATTTTTCATAGGATTCTACATGGGTTTGCAGTGGTTAATTTTTCATAGGATTCCACATGGGTTTGCAATGGGTACGATTCTACATGGGTTTGCAATGGTTAATTTTTCATAGGATTCTACATGGGTTTGCAATGGTTAATTTTTCATAGGATTCCACATGGGTTTGCAATGGGTACGATTCTACATGGGTTTGCAATGGTTAATTTTGCCTAGGATTCTACATGGGTTTGCAATGATTAATTTTTCATAGGATTCTACATGGGTTTGCAATGGGTAATTTTTGTTACTGGCGTGCCCTTAACTAGGCGCCTTTTTTTACCTTTTTTTAAAGGTGAGTTTTTAGAGATTATATCATTCATTTTTGTATATGATAAGCATCTTTAAATAAATAAGCAAAGAACCCGCCACCACCCCCGTCATATTTCAAAATACGACGGTCCTCTTTGCTTACTATAGATAAAAATAACTATCTTGTATTTTAAGTAAAAAATATTTTTTTGCACTTCACGAATAATGCAGAATATAAAGCGTTGTCATGAAATTGCTAATATATTACGAAACCTTTTTTTATATAGGACTGATCGAAATACAATATTAAATGATTAAATAGTAATCATAAACTTGATATTATGAAAATCTATTTAGTAAGAATTTTATAACTACTTTATTTTATATCGAATTAGTATTATTTATTACCTATTTTTTGTAAAAATATTATATAAACATTTTTAGCACCTCTAGGCCACTGCCTCTTTTTAACTTCTGCATCATCTATTTCGATCCAAATATTAGATAGTCCTTCTCTACATATGCTTACATAATGACTTTCATCGGTGCACGAACTATCATAAAGCATAGCACTCATCGTCTTGTACAATTGTCCCGCTATTAATACTTTAGTTGTTGGAACAGCACATAAATTAAATTTGTTTTCTGCTTTTATTAATTTACCATCTTGTGCTAAAAATAGTATTAAACGAATAACAATTATTTCTCTTGTTAATGTTACTTCATTTTTAAATATTTGATCAGTTCCAGTACAATATTCACATGATTCGTTGTGTAAGTGAAACCAATGTGAAAATGTAGAATTGAATAATTCATTAAGATTACAACTTTTTTCCTTGAAATTATCAAGGGAAATTGAAATAGCAATATTATTTTCAACAATAGTTTTTGTATTACCACATGTTTTGCATCGCTTGGTAGAAGTTACCTGATGTTGTATCAAATTTCTAATGCAATCATATTTTTCGCAAAGTGCCGTAAGAAAATCGTACGCGTTTCGTCTTACCATACTCGAAAAATATTCTCCTAAACATTGCCGTATTGCATATGTATTTAGATTACGCATTCCATTTTCATATCGATGCATTAATATACGTAAAACGTCTGTTTTGTCGCAATTAATCAACTGCTGCCTAATAATATTTAAATGTAATAAACATTGCAATACTGTATTTGCATAACATGAAACCTTGTCTGTATTCTGAAAACCACGTATGACCCAAGCAGTGCTTTGAATTCTTTTATTTGAAACCGTATGTTGAATTTTTCGATCTGAATTTGATTTTTGAACAGAAGTAACTACTTTTGGTAACGCCCATGGAACATCTTTTACTTTACGACAGCGTTCTTTTGACACAGCAATCATTTCTGCTTTCGGATTGTATATCTGTTTTAAACGATTATATTCAATAATAGCTTTTTCGTTAGCTATTACTGCTGAAGGATCAAAGTTAATTAAATGCACTCCTTCTAGAGATGTTACTCGCGACAAGGCAACATAAATTTGACCACAACTAAATACAGAGTTGCCAATATCCATAACAACACTTTGCAAACTTAATCCTTGGCTTTTATGAATAGTGATGCCATAACTTAAAGATAATGGAAATTGTTTTCGAATAACATACGCTCTATCCAATACCTGAAATTTAGCCGTTACTCTTTCAATTTCATATTCTAAACCTGATGGTAAAAGAAGTTTAATCTTTTCTACGTCATCAGTAGATGTTTCTCGTACAATTGAAATTACTTTAGCAATTGTACCGTTTACAAGACCCAAACTGGCATCGATGTTACGCCGAATCATAACTTTTGCTCCAATTTTAATTGTAATTTGTTTTGAAAGTCCAGCTGTTCGAGAACTATCATCATCGTTATTTGACAATACTTTTAATACTTTCTTTTTTACATATGATGTACAGTCAATCGTATCTTCAGCAATTAATAATATTTCTTTGGAAGTAATGCGACTTAACATTGCATTATTAAGGACATCACACATATTACAAGTAGGAAATAAACAAACAGTGTCCGATGATAAACTGTTAATAAAATCACATAATTCATTTAATCTAGATTCGAAAGAATCAGCTTTGAAAGATATTTTTCTACTCTCTAGAATTTTACAATCAGATTTTGTCACTAAACCAATACGAATTCGCGACAATAACTCACGGTATGAATTATTATCTCCTTGCTGACGCATATTGATTATCAATTCATCATATTCAAATAATGTAATCCATAAATTAACAGCATTTAAAGAACCAAGATAATTAGCAATTTTTTAATCTGATAAATGTGTAAAGATAAGATCTTCGCGTACAGGAGGTAATTGAAGCAAGTCTCCGAATAAAAGAATATGCTTTCGACCAAACCAACCATCATCGCAATCACTAGTATCAAATATCTCAGACAATCGAAGATGTATATATATTAAAGTCAAATTAGATATCATTGACACTTCATCAATTACGAAAAGAATAACATCTTTAAGATCTGTTCGTAAAACTTTTAATACACAATCAGATAATTGTTTATACTTAGGAGTTTGACCATGTTCAACGGGTAATTGAAGCAATCTATGAACTGTCAAACCATCTATATTAAATGCTGCTATACCAGTAGGTGCTGTTACAGCAGTATCTTTGTTGAGATTTTGTTTTATCCAGCATTTAATAGTCTTGATTAAGAAACTTTTTCCAGTACCACCTTCTCCGCTAACATATAATCGTAATATTGATTTATCGGACTCTACAGCATTGGTAACTTTATCAAATACTCGTTTTTGATCCGTATTTAATTTTACTATCATTTCAGATACATCAATTTCTTGAATTGCTCTATCACCAAGATCTTTAAAATCTTGCATTGCTTCACCAGCCTCTATATTTTGAATACCTATTGCATTTTCAGGATCATCCTGGGACTGCTCTTTTTGCAAATCGTCATCTAAGCATTGCTGAACTAACTGTTATGCAGTTTCAAATGCTTTTTGCAATTCTTCTAATCTTTCATGATATTGCAATGCTTCTACAAGATGCAGTTTTACTTTGTGAAACGATTCGGTATAAGTATCGCATTCATTTTTAAGATCCTCTAATTTTCGCCATGGTTTAAACATAAGCAATAACGCAAAGAAATAATTTTCCGGCTGTGTATTAACATTATATCTAAAATGATTAATAAGATATCCGCGCTGTCGCCGTTTAAGATAACAACCATTACCTATTTTATAATATTCAATAAACTTATTTTTCGGTTTGATCTTTGAGATATCGTACCACTGTGCAAATTCATAAAGAGACGTATTTTCTAATTCGTTTGGTCTATGTGGATAATGATCATCTATCAAAGATTGATAAAATATATCTGTAGATTCAGGATCAAGAGCTTCAATTTCTCTACGACTTTTTAATTTTCTATATCGTATTTGATTAACATCTAATCATCTGATGGTTGTATTTCGATCAGTTCCATACAAAGGAATACCTAACAATGTATCAGCAGCTTCGAGAGCTCCACATTCTCTATTATTCGTAAATCGCAAAGCAATATTCCAAAGATGACTCGCTAATGATTTGTTTTTGTTATCCTTACTATCAAGAATATTCTCAGATAATTCACTTTTTCCCGCTTTATTCATATACTTAGTAACATACCAGGTTAGCAGCGATGATTTTTCACCAATAAATTGTATATCCATATTACCTTCCCATGCAGTAAGAAGAACAGGATTATAGTCATTTATATTACCTTCATTTTCCGTTCGAGGAAGATCATAAAGTCTACTTTTATGTTTCAATTGTTTTCTACCGGCTATCGAAGTTGCCACATCCCTGATATTCAAAGTTTCAGTAACGGGACGAGGAAATCCAAAACGACATCGACGAATAACTTTACGTCCTACTTTTTTAGAACGAAGACAATAATCGTTATGTGTATGTCGCTGATGCGTATCAACACGTCTGTACAACAATGGCGAAATATTTTGATCCGGTATTGTGCAGCTTATATGTTGTGAAATAAATTTGGAAACTTCCTCAATAGTAGATTCACCGAAAATTGGTGCATTTTTAATCCAAATTAATAAGTGAAAATGTTGTATACCTCTACCTTGATATTCTCGTCGCCAGAAATAGTGCGTTACTTCTCCAATTGGATGATCTTTTGACCTAATGAAGTCAAGCATTGCCCGAAACTTATTATCGAGAAACCTGGATGTTGATACAGGATCTCTAATAACGAGTGCGCTAACGCTTAAGGAAGCGTCATGCCATTCATTTACTTCACGAATATATTCACCTAAATCTTCCCATAACCACTCACTTGGACTGAGTGTTAAAAACCATGTCGCAGGTCCATAATGCTGCGTCATACAATTTAAATCGTTTCTCGGTTTACACCAATATTGCTCCGTATTTCGAAGTGTGGCAAATATTGTACTCAAATTAGATTCCAACAATTCTTTCGACATTGCGTCTAGGTATTCTGCAGCTGTATAACGAAGTCGCGGATTAGTTACATTCATTTTATGAAAAATTCCACGACTTAATTGACGCATATTTGCATCGTTCAATAAATAAAATACATATTGTAGATTTAATCTATACTGTGGATGTTTAGATGTCAAACGACATTTAATAAATTCATGATCATAAAGTTTAACTTGTCTAATCTCACGTTGTCCATTAATACCAGAAGAATATAAATCTGGAAAACACATTAAATCTAAATGTTGCTCACGATTGTTCAGAGGCAAGTCTGAATTTTTAACATTTGATATAAAACTGTCGCAGTTTTATTTGCTTTCTTTTCATATAAGGGATAGATGGTATATTGTTCGTAATAGCCATCGTTTTCAGCATTAGTCACTTGAATCAACATTGCTTTCCGTTGACCTTCTAACGTATCATTTTTTATCTCTTCTATCGGATCATTTAATAATTCAGTCTCATCATCAGCTACTTCTGCATTATCTTCTGTCTCATCTTCCATTTGAAATTCTGAATTTTTTAATTTTGGTAAACGTAAATCATTGTAATCATTTGGCAATATAATATGAGAGTATAAAGTATTGTTGCGCTTTAACCACGTTAAAGCGTCAAATACTTTTTTAACATCAACTACCTCTTTCCAAATAATCTTTGATTTTGTCGGGATACCTCTAACTAATATATATAATTCATGATTAATATTTATTGGATCAGTATTAGAACATAATTTATTCAATGTCTCCTGTAACGGAAGTGGTAAATGAAATGTTCTACCTTTAACTTTTGATACCATTTGTCTTTGAGGCAACTTTTTATTAATAACAGTTCCCATTTTAAGGACAGTTTGAAACGCTTTAGCTCTCTGTATAAGAATTTTTTCGAATGTATTAAGAGATGATATTACTTCAGGCACCTGATTTGTAAAGAGATTATTTAAGACGCAGTATGTAGGCATTAAGCCTTTACGAAATTTGCCTGCACAATAATTACATATATATTGCGCATCAACTTTTTGTTGTTGTACATACGTCATTAAATCTTTCCAAATTTTAACATGTACTTGTGTCTGAAGACTATTGACTTTAGAAACACTTTTTTTATAACACAATCTCTCGCATGATACGCAAACATGTCGTGGTGTGTCCACAGAGCGTTTAGTCAATGCTTTAAATGCTAAACGATATTTAAACATAATATCATCATCACTCAAAATTGTATCAATCCGTTGATGTCTGTACATATCTACTTTCTCCTGTGCAGAAGTCACAATTTCATTCAAAGTGTTCATATCAGCATTATTTAATGCATCATCTAGATTTTCCAACTTTCGATAAAAATATGTAAGTTGATAAATTAAACGCTTCATATATCTTACTTTTGGAAAATGAGGCGATAATAATTGAACTGGAAGAAACATTCCTTCGCAAAGTGTTAAATCAATATAACAGCTACGCGTATGACCCAATTTCTCATTTGAAGTTTTCATAGTACATTTATGAATATTTTGCATAAGTTTTGGTACATTTTTTAAAGTACATGTATTTACGGTTTCGAGAAACTTCTGATAACGATCAATTAAAAGCGGATCGTTAATTTTACAGCTTGCAGTATTACACATCAGTTTTGGTTCATTGTTTAAGATACATGTATTTATGGTTTTAAGAGACTTCTGAGAACAGTCAATTAAAAGCGGATTGTTAATTTTACAGTTTGAAATATTACACGACCAAGATTTTTTAGCTTGTTCTGTTGTTAATGGTAATATGTTTACTACTTTTCCTTCTACATTCATTACCAAAGGTTCCAATGGATTTACATCATGATGTTATGTAGACTCAATGAAATAATTTTCAGATGAGGCTGTATGTCTAGATTCGCCACATAGCGCAGTTAATTTGTCTTCGATTGTAGAACAATCTGCGACAAGAGTCAAATACACTTCTGATTTCTTTTTAATCAAACTTAACATTTTGTATATATTGCGAATATAATTTTTCCTAATACACATGCACCAACGTACAATTTTTTCGGCTTCCAATCGTTTCTCAATATGACCTTTAATATTGATTTTTTCCATAATATTTTTTATAAATATTTCTGAACAATTACGAAGTTTTATGGTGTTCTTCGACCACAATTGTTTATACTTTTTACTAATTTTTTTGGCAACATTGCAAGTTTTTATTTTAAATGTAGATTTTGTCTTGATTTTGTTCTGTATTTTTGTCTGATAATATCGCTTATTATAAAGCCATTTGTGATTAGGATCCAATCTTTTTTGTCTATCTCGTTCATGCTCAAAGTTTTTCGAATAACGCATACGCTTTTGTGCGCGTTTATTTTCTAAATCTTGTTTATATCGATCATACTGTTTGGCACGATTATTTTTTAAATTTCGTTTATATCGATCACACTGTTTAGCGCGATTATTTTTTAAATTTCGTTTATATCGATCACACTGTTTAGCGCGATTATTTATTAAATTTCGTCTATATCGATCACACTGTTTAGCGCGATTATTCTCTAAATTTCGTGTGTATCGATCGCGCTGTTTAGCGCGATTGACTTCTAAATTTTGTTTATAACAATTGCGTCGTTTAGCGCATCTATCTTCAAAGCTCTATTTATACAGATCGCGCTGTTCAATACAATTCTTTTCGGAATCTTGCTCATATGAATCATATTTTTTAAATTGATTATTTTCTAAATCTTGTGTATAGCGTGCACGTTTATTTACACAGTGATTTTCCAAATCATGCTGCTTAATTTCATAAATATTGTTTGTTTTCATGAAATTCTTTGAAGCAGTTTCCATTAATAGTAATTGATTATTATGATTATTTTCTAAATCTTGTGAATAGCGTGCACGTTTATTTACACAGTGATTTTCCAAATCATGCTGCTTAGTTTCTTCATAAATATCATTGTTTGTTTTCATTAAATTCTTTGAAGTATTTTCCATTAATTGTAATTGATTATTACTGAACTCTTTTTTAGATTGGTAAATATGACGTTGCTTTTCTAACCGATTCAAACGTTCCGTCTCACATTGACGTATAGTACGTTTACGAGATGCTTCAATCTCTCTTGCTTTTATTACTGCTAATGGAAGCACCTTTTGAGGAGCATATTGTGGATTTTGTGGAAAATGCTCAATAACATTAGATTCAAAAATCTTAATTAAATGCAAACGCATTAAACTATGATCATATTTTATTTTTTCGGGTTTAATATTGAATAACAATGAAATTGAAAAGGCTATTGCAAAAACCCCCCAATCGCTACCGTTTGGTTGATATTGTACAGTAGGAAATTCGATAGAATTTTTTTCAAAGTTATATGTTGGAAATAATCTTTTTAAGAATTGTTCATGATGTCTATGTAATTTTTTATTATTTAATGAATCATAAATAAACATATGTTTTGTATCGTAATAACTACACACCCAATGTCCATCTGATGGACCTGACGAACTATGTAATATTTGTATATGTTTTTTATCAATTGACATAGGTTGAATAGTATCAGGAAGTTGTAATCTCCATGTTTCGACAGGTTTATAATCTGAACAATTTTGCAATAAATAGTTAAAATGTTCCATATGTATATCGGTTAACCATTCACCTCGAATGATTATATCTTTATCTATAGGTAGTAGAATTCTATGTTTTTTTGTCTTTACAGACATTATTTATATTTATATATATTCGATAAGAATAAAATAATTTAAAAAGATACAATTTTTTGTAAATATGTAATGTAATAATAATTTATCGGCGCACAGCAGCCACTTTTTATAGACGCACAGCGACCACTTTTTGTATGCGCACAGCAGTATTGTATGGGCACACAGCAGCCACTTTTTGTAGGCGCACAGCAGCCTTATATGGGCGCACAGCAGCCACTTTTTGTAGGCGCACAGCAGCCTTGTATGGGCGCACAGCAGCCACTTTTTGTAGGCGCACAGCAGCCTTGTATGGGCGCACAGCAGCCACTTTTGTAGGCGCACAGCAGTCTTGTATGGGCGCACAGCAGCCACTTTTTGTAGGCGCACAGCAGCCTTGTATGGGCGCACAGCAGCCTAATCTTTTCTTGACCCTTCTTCTTTTCTTGATCTTCTTTTCTTCTGTTCTTGATCTTCTTTTCTTCTTTCCTTGATCTTCTTTTCTTCTTTCCTTGATCTTCTTTTCTTCTTTTCTTGATCTTCTTAAAGGTTGCCTAATTAAAAATTTTATTTTATTGTAATTTGTAATGCACATTTCAAAAATAACTGTAATTTATTAAAATATAACTTTTTTATACATACAAATAAATACATAGATGACAAATTATGCTTTATTTTTAAATTTAATTTTATATAACAAGATTGCATAACTAATAAAATTAAATAACTTATTTAAAACGTTTCTTTAATAATTAATAATTTCAAAGATATTTAAATTAAAATGAAAAACTACAAATAATTTTTTAAATTTAATATACTTCTTATTTAAATTTTAACATTATATTATACTACATATATGTGATGTCCTATATTTCTTTCATAATAATAACTACTTTCTTGTTACAATCATACAATCATCCAATTGGTTGTTTCATAAATATATATTTGCCAATATAAAATTATACTAACAATTATGTACTTATCAAAGAATAGTAGGATGGTAGCGTAACAAGAAAGTTATTATAACGAAAAAAATTAATATAGCATATATACTTATAGATAATATTAATTATCACATGTACGTAGTAATGCAAAATGTAGATAGCTTGCTATTTTTTCATAATATATATATATATATATATATATATATATATATATATATAATGATATTTGTAATGACTCTTGTGTGTTACGCTACCATTTTATTATTTTCATAAGAATAACTATATTTTCTTATTACGCTATCATCCTACTATTTCTTTCATAAAGATATAATTGTTGATATAAAATAAAAAAGTAAATAAAAACTAACAAATAATGTAAAGAAATTACTTATAAAGAATATGTATTTATATATATATATATATTGATAGCTTATAGTACCCACATAGCACTGTTATGAGAATTATTGAGATATCAAAATTTGATTATGTTTAATAGAATATATTACGAACAAGAAAAAGCTAACTCCGTGCAAGAATAAAAGAGGACAAGATAGCTTTTTCTTGTACTTAATATATATTTATTTCCAAACGTACCTAATACAAAATAAATAAATTCTTTTTTCCTTCTGACACTTCACACTTCTTTTCTTCTTCACACTTCTTTTCTTCTTCACTTTTCATTCACAATTTACTTCACTATTCACTTAAACTAAAGGTTAGGTATATCAAAACGGTAATGTCTCCCGTCAATTATTGACATGCAGAGATCAAAAGAGACATCTTTATAACAATAGGATATATTTGGTTATATAGTTTCTATGAAATCTATTTATCGATAATCCGATGATAAATAAATCTGTAATCCTGTAATTGCATTTATGTTCAAGTCAGAAACTGTATTACCGATCTTATATAAGTAATGAAATTATACTTATTACGGTCGATAAATCGATCATACGATCATTACGCCACCGACTTTACTTTCAATGGCACTACCTGTAAATGACGATCGAAGACAATCAAAGATTTTATGTAACGTAGTAACAAGCCACGGATGTATAAAAATACCAGAATGCAGGCAAAAGAAGACAAAAAGAAAGAAGAAAAACGTTCTAAATCACTAAATGTAAGTACATTTATATTCATATTTGCAGCAATAACATAACATCAATGTTATAATTTTCCACTCAATAATATAACCACAAACAATGTCACATGCCTTGTACGTAAGAGTTATTACATTGTTGAGTGGGAAATTGTAACATCGATGTTATGTTAATGTTACTTTGCGTTTGCTGAATTATAATTACGAGAGAGAGAGAGAGAGAGAGAGAGAGAGAGAGAGAGAGAGAGAGAGAGAGAGAGAGAGAAAGTGGTTAATTATTGTGTGTAATTTTTCAGGATGAATTTTCTGAAGAAGTAAGCGAAACCGCAATACTGCGGGCAGAGGTTTACAATCTGCAGAAACAACTGGCAGATCTGATTGCAAAAAAATCACATCCGCCAGTTATACCACAGACTTCATCCTCTACATCCACATTTACATCCTCTTCCAAGGAGAGCACATCCAAAGCAGAGAAGGCTACTAAAGAAAATAGACCACCAGAAAGTAAGAACGAAAACAAGCAGGAAAACAAGGAGCCAGAAGTAGAACAAAATTTGCAACGTAAGTATTATGACATATTATGATATGAGGAGCATTCATAAAGTTTGTACCTTTGCTTATAAGAAAAAGAATAATTTTTCCACATAGTAATCCTGCAGAGTCACATTTTTTCCAACGATGCAATTTTTTCCAACGATGCAAGATCTGTCGGATACAATCATTGTAGAAATTGACACATTGTCTTTTAAAAAAATTTTAAAAGACAATGTGTCGATTTTTATAATAATTGTATCTGACATGTCTTGCATCGGTGTAACTCTGCAGGATTCATATTATAAGCCAAAGTACGAACTTTATGAACATTCCTCATATACATACATATATGAGCTGTTTATTTTGAAAATGATTGAAAATGATAGGTCTGCTTTGTTCAAGGAACAAACATATTAATATTAGACTTTTTGTTTTTTCAGCCCAAAAACGGGCTCGCTGGACACGGGCGGGGCAAACAAGAACGCATGGAACACATGGCCGCGGAGCGCGTGGCCGTGGAGCGCGTGGTCGTGGAGCGCGTGGTCGTGGAACACGTGGCCGTGGAGGACAACACATATACATTTCGTATATGTGATCAATTTTTCTTTTTTTTTTATATTGACATTTATTTATAGTTTAGATTTATTACTAGGGTTGCTCAGAAAATAATGCCCTACATAATTTTCTCAGAAATTATTCAACAGGTTTGAAATTTACACATTACATAGATGTTTCTTCTTTATATATATTGTTTTTTATTTCAACATAATCTCCATCAACTTCTATAGTCTTACGCCAGCACGATACAAGTGCATGTTTGCCTTCACTGTACCAGCTCTTGTCCTATCCATATAGCCATGTTCTTACTGCTTGAATCGCGCCCTCGTCATCCTCAATCAAACCGCAGAGATATCTTTAAGCTATATATTTAACGATTGCTTACGATATCCAACTTTTTGAACCACTTAATTAAAGATGCACTCCGTGGAACAAGTTTGGGTAACGAGGATGTAATTCAAGCTGTGAGAACATGGTTACGTAGAAAGAACAAGAGTTGATACAGTATAAAGGCCTGCGTGCACTTGTGCTAGCGTAAGGTTATAGAAGTTGATTGAGATAAATTTAAAACCTGTTGAATAAATACTTTATAAAAAAAAGTGGGGCATTACTTTTTGAGCAACTCTAGTATTCTTATAATTTTATTTTTGTTTATCAGTTTGTTTAAAGTATATTAATTATCCACTAGATGTTTAATTTGAGACTTGTGCATTAATATTGCAAATATATTAAAAACACTATTCTTTTGCTTTGCCTTCTTTTAATTACTTGTTATAAATATTTAAAATTGCAAATTATTTATGTACTTCGTTCTCATCGGTATAAGTACTTGTATTTTTATGATTTACTGTTTTCTCTGTAACCCTATGTGTTATATAAATGTAACAATAAACAAATTTTGATTACTCGCATGAGAATTATTTTGTTGGTTTGAAGTGTATAATCCTTTATTTTTTGTTTATTTAATTATTTGATTCGGACAAGAATAAATATCTTATTTTTTGTCATTTAATTATTTGTAGATAGTATAACGTAAAGCGTAAAGTATTAATTAATACTATGTTTATTTATTATGTTTCAAACAAAATATTTTTTACTATATATTTCTAATATATGTATATTTTTTGTATATTCATACAATACAAATTTAATAAATATATGTATGTTAATAATGTATATTGGATAATTTTTTTATTTATATATATTCACATTTACATATATTTATATCTATTCATATTATCTTTATACACATAGTATGATAAACTTTCAATAAACTTAAATACGAATATGACTGGATGTTTTACGATGAATTTACGATGAATCCATTCCTATCTCTATCTGGCAATAATATTACCATTACAATGTCCTCATTCTGTAATCTGTAATGTAAAACATATAATCATTAGAGTACACACAACATATGCAAAATATACTGTTTCTTTATTTTATATTAACAATTATATATTGTAGGATGGCAGCGTAGCAAGAAAGTAGTTATTATCATGAAAGAAATAGTACAATGGTAACGTAACAAGAAAGTAGTTGCAAATATCATTATATAAATATATATTCAAGAAAGAAATAGAAGGATCTACATTTTTCAATGTATACTACATATGCATATCACATGTATGTAGTATATACATTGCAAAAAATGTAGATCTTTCTATTTCTTTCTTGAATACATACATATTTATATAGTGATATTTGCAATTACTTTCTTGCTACGCTACCATCCTACTATTTCTACTTTATACAAATATATATATTATGTATAATCTATCATAAATGTATATATTATCCATATGATTTAATATTGTTGTTATATTTACCTTACTAATGGCATAGGTATATCATCACATTGTACACGATAAACCCATGTCCACCGTGGTATTAAAGACAGAATACGATTGATCAGTACACTCGGTGCATAACTTTTGTATCTTCCAGTTTTCCATAATTCGTACAAACCAGTTCCACGTATGACAAGTCGGATAAATTTTTAATCCATCTGCTCAAAACGCAGGATTTTTGAAAAATTCCTACAAATTATAATATTTATATAACAATATATAGAAGTAATAAGAAACAATCAATTAAATTAATTAAATTTAAATATTAATATGTACAAGCTAGAGAACCATTACTTACAATAATAAATTGATATACATCTCGTTCAAAGTCAACATTTGGTAAATCTGGCATCATGTGAGCTATCACTTTGAATATTTTGATGCAGTATTGCATATCACATGTATTTGTTACTTTTATTATGTTACGTTATCATTTTATTTCTTTCATAATAATTTTCTCCAACGCTACCATCGTACTACATCTTTCATAAGTATATAAATAATTATTATTGGTAAAGATCGCTTCCTTATTTTACATCAATAATTATGTAGGTACTTATAAAAAAAGGAATAGTAGGATGGTAGTGTAGCAAGAAAGTAATTATTATTATATGAAAGAAATAGTTTAAAATTGTAACGATACCCCCGTTACCCGACCGAACACCGTGCGGAAGGCTGCGCCCGGCAAACACCGGCCGGGCGATGCAGCAGGCGCAATGCGCCATCATTTATTAAATACACCCGAATCGGGCCAATTATTCCAAATCCGAACGGCGTACCGAAAACCACGACGTCACGAAAATATCCGAGCGCTACCGAAGACGCGCGGAAATTCCCGAACGCGAAGCCGGGACGCTTAAAAAGAGCGATTCGAGGCGAGAAAGCTCATTCCGGTCCCGATCCGCTCTCGAGCACACATCCCGAACCGATTCCAGAATAAAAATACGAGTAAGCCGCAAATAACGGGGGTCGGGTGTACTCTGCCTCCGGTGGGTGTTCCCACCTAGAAAGCGCTCTAGTGTCTTCCGTCTTCTCTCGCTGTAAGCGTATGACCAAAGGGGTCGGGTGTGCCCGGTCTCTACCGAGAGTTTTCGGTTAGCGGACAAACGCTGACGTCCTTCCGTACCCCAGTTCCGGCAATCAGTCACAAGGTAGGGAGTTCCCTGCCTTGGACGGGAGTTCCCGTCGCCGGTCACTATCCTCCGCGCAACTCTATCCTTACACGCGGACGCGAGTCGCGAGTCGCGAAAGAGCCCGCGTATAATCCCGCGCGGCTTTCGAGATATATCGAACGCTCTCTCGGGCGCGAGAGAGAGTCCGTGTAGAAAAACACGAATTCCGGAGCCACGCGCTCGGCCCCGCCGCGCCCCGCTTCCTGCGCCGTCATCATTCGCCACAATAACATAAACACGCGTGAGCTAGTGGCCCTTTAAAGTATAGCTACCCGAGCCTAGGGGCAATAACCTCGCGATTGAAAACATATGATCGCGCCTCTCTGTATCGATATTATATCGCGGATTTTTGTATGTTATTTAGCCGAAGCGTTTCCCGCATTAATTCTTTTAATTGTAGTATTGTTATATCGCGGATATTTGTATATTATTTAGCCGAAGCGTTTACCGCATTAATTCCGTTCTTTTAATTGTAGTATTGTTATATCGCGGATTTTTGTATGTTATTTAGCCGAAGCGTTTACCGCATTAATTCCGTTCTTTTAATTGTAGTATTGTTATATCGCGGATTTGTGTATATTATTTAGCCGAAGCGTTTACCGCATTAATTCTGTTCTGTTAATGATATTATTATTATATCGCGAGTTGGTCTCTTATATGGACACCTAACGGACGAAACATTCATTTCTTTTGTGTCTTTTGAATAAACAGTTTTAAGTTAAATATTAAATCATCGTCTTGTGTTTTCGCCTGAACCGTTTTCCCCGAACCTTGTGATCCCGACTGAGCGCAGTCCGGCCGTATCGGAAAGAAAACGGTACGTTACAAAATGATAACGTATCAATATTTATTTATACATAACCCCGCACGTCACTATTTATTATTTTATATACATAACCCCGTACGCTGCTAATACCGATAGAGCACTAATAACGCCATCTGTTGTAAAACATTGAGAGTTGGACATTTCCAATACATGCATCTATTGCATGTGTTGTTTACGTGTGAATATACGTGTATGCATGTGTTGTATACGTGTGAATACGTGTAGCACGATACTACTATGTATGCGTGAACGATGACGATGATAATGATGACGTTTCTTACAAGAAATTTTTCACATTTAGACTTTGCATTATGATATTTCCGCTTACAAAGTACGTAGAGCAGAAATAAAGACACTTTCATTATATAATTCGAACTCAATCTATCGATTAAGTCTAGTATAAACTCGATTGCTTCAGCCGTTATTGAGGATTCGAAATTTATAATAGACTCAACTGTCCGATTCGCGTAAAGATACACGGTGCCTCGCTAAAGCGGGAGTCGGCTACGCCCTCAACTAGGCGCGAGACACTACCGTGTACTGTGTACTGTGTACTCTTGATCTTTGATGTTTCGAGAATATTCTCTGAAAATTTCAAGAAAATGTAAAAATTTATCGCGAAACAACGAGATATAAAGATGTTTGTGAATTAAGTTCGCGCACTTTTCTTCCGTATGTTTGTTTATTTGAATATTATTTGTCTTCTGCTGTTAAACGCACTATATTCTATAGAACCTATTTGATATTTTGTACGTTTGTAATTGTACTTTTTTTTAAATAAAAAGATGGTTCTCTTATTGTCTTAAAATCAAAATAAATTATCTCTCTTTACATATAACACATAAAAAATTCTAAGAGAATTCAATTTTTTAAAATAAAGTATATATATATGTATATACATGTAATATAAACATTTTTGAATAAGCAAGATTTTATAATATGCAAGATTTTTATTGAGTCTGAAAAAAATGGATCATTATTTTTATATTATTTTTTATATTATTTTTATATTATAGAAAAATGGACAAATTTTAATATCATCAGTTAACGTCACTTATTTCTTTTAGCTATCACATACTGTGTCAAAAACATATGTAAAGAACGAAAGATTGATGTGTACCTAAGAGATCTTTCGAGTTTCTCAGAAACTATATTATTTCCGAAAGAGAGAAAGTTCTTTTAAGAGAAACTTTTGAAAATGTTTACGTTATGTATATGTATACATTTTTGATCAAAAAATTGAATTTTTTTAGAATCATATATGTGTATACACACATAGACATGTTAAGATAGACTGCTTATGAGGCAGTGAAACCGGGAGTGGGGGCGTCCTCCTCTGAGGGAAAAAGATAGCATGAATTGACTTGGCTTGCTGTCTTCTTCTAGTGGACGTGGCTTATGACGTAATCTACACACCAGTATGCGCAGTATACCATTAGAAGAAGACAGAAAGCCAAGTTAATTCATGCTGCCTTTTTCCCTCAGGAGGACGCCTCCCACCACCTTATAAGTAGTCTATCTTAATATGTCTATGGTTACATGTAAAAAGAGATATTTAGTTCGTTTTTAAGATAATGAAAACCATCTTTTTATGCAATGAAATATTCAAGAATGCTAAATATTAATCGAATATGTTTACAATATATAAGGCGTAATAAAACGTAGTTGTCTCGCAATCTAAAAATTGTATACTCTAATTGTATGTAAGTCAATGTTAAAACAATGTAGATTTAGGAATCTAGGAAACGGACGGAATCTAAAATTAATGCGAAGAGAATCTAAGGCGGAGGAACCGCTCTTTGCAACATTCTTTTCCTATAATATCTACTATCTTACACATAGATACGTATGTATGTACATAGATACGTATGTATGTACATACATATTAGATATGTTTGATATTTGAGGTTTTTGCGGTGTAGATAAATGAAGGTGCTTCTCTCTGATGAACTGAGCTTAAATGTTCACGAAACGTCAGAATCAAACAAAATGTCTACGCGGTTTAAACCCAAAACTCAATGCTAATGTACATATACATAGATACGTGTTTGTGACATCTTACATGCCACTGTGTCAGTGAAGCGAAATAAGAGGTTAGAATAAAAGATGTATATTTCACTATACCCACACAGAACAAAAACCTCTAATGGATGTCCAGTAGACGTCCACCATGGAGATTCAAAACCTCCATTAGACATCCACGAATTACGAATACGCGCATAGTCTGGCGCTAGCTTAAAGCTCGTGATTTGTATAACGTTCGTGAATAGTGTGGAGGGCAAATTCGTCGATTTGTCATGCGTGATTCACCATTCGCACTGATTCGCTAGCCGAGCGGTTTTTTGACGAAACTCAAAGAACGCGAATCGTTACGAATCGATCTATCCATGTCGCGCTACACTGATATACTGCGAATCGCGAATAGTGTGGACGGCTTACACTGGCGAATAACGAATCTTCCCGAATATCCAACGAATCTCTATACAAATCATAAATTACGAATCATGAATTATGAATTGCGCATAGTCTGGCGCTAGCTTTATACAAATCACAAATTACGAATCACGAATTGCGAATACGCACATAGTCTGGCGCTAGCTTTATACAAATCACGAATTACAAATCATGAATTGCGAATACGCGCATAGTCTGGCGCTAGCTTCAGAATATCCAATTACAGATTCTGCAAAAGATAAACGCAAAAATATATTTCGAAATAAAACATTAAAACCAAATATAATTTCATAAGTAAAGAAAGAAAAGAAAAAATATGTAATTTGCAACTATAGTAGCTACATATTTTTTTATGAACAACTATGTGTTTTCTTTGCACCAATTGATTTCTCTCATTATTTTGTGCATAAAAGAATTAAAGCAAGATTATCGGGAAACAAATATTTTACGATATTTCATAGTTCATGTAAGATATGTTAAACTTAAGTGTGAAATATCTCGTAAACTATTCACTTTTTGACTATCTTACCCTTATAACTTTTTATGCAGAATATTGCGAGGAATTGATTTATTTTTAAAAAATATAGTGGTTCCATTTAAGAAAAACAAATGACCTTTAAATGACCTTGAAAAAATCATTCTTTAGAAAAGTCAGTAGCGCCAACTTCTTCCCTTCTCAAAATCCTACAACTTTTATTTGAAACATTTTTCTCTAGAAACAATATTTTTGGAGATAAAAATTCGTTATGTTTTATTTTGGCCACCCTGTATATATATATATGTGTGTGTGTGTGTGTGTGTGTGTGTGTGTGTGTGTCTCTGTGTGTGTGTGTCTCTCTCTCTCTCTCTCTCTCTCTCTCTCTCTCTCTCTCTCTCTCTCTCTCTCTCTCTCTGTCTCTGTCTCTGTCTCTGTCTCTGTCTCTGTCTCTGTCTCTGTCTCTGTCTCTGTCTCTGTCTCTGTCTCTGTCTCTGTCTCTGTCTCTGTCTCTGTCTCTGTCTCTGTCTCTGTCTCTGTCTCTGTCTCTGTCTCTGTCTCTGTCTCTGTCTCTGTCTCTGTCTCTGTCTCTGTCTCTGTCTCTGTCTCTGTCTCTGTCTCTGTCTCTGTCTCTGTCTCTGTCTCTGTCTCTGTCTCTGTCTCTGTCTCTGTCTCTGTCTCTGTCTCTGTCTCTGTCTCTGTCTCTGTCTCTGTCTCTGTCTCTGTCTCTGTCTCTGTCTCTGTCTCTGTCTCTGTCTCTGTCTCTGTCTCTGTCTCTGTCTCTGTCTCTGTCTCTGTCTCTGTCTCTGTCTCTGTCTCTGTCTCTGTCTCTGTCTCTGTCTCTGTCTCTGTCTCTGTCTCTGTCTCTGTCTCTGTCTCTGTCTCTGTCTCTGTCTCTGTCTCTGTCTCTGTCTCTGTCTCTGTCTGTGTCTGTGTCTGTGTCTGTGTGTGTGTGTGTGTGTGTGTGTATAACAATAATATTTTGTTGTTATTAATATGAAAAAATACTGTTTTTATTAATGTTATACTATCGATATCTATTGATATTATAAATTCGAATCAATAAAATATAAAGAAAATAAATTAAAATTTTAATATATATATATACAGGGTGTTTAAAAAAGACCGGAATCCCTGTATATACAGGGTGGGCCATTTTAATCAATCCTCGCGAATATCTTTTGAACAATGCATTTTAGAGAAAAATGTTTCATCAAAAGTTTTTTGACTTTGAGGGGGATGATATTTTGTGAAACTGAATGTTTCACAAAATATTTTATATTTTATGTCAAAATACCGTAAACTTTAAGTCTTATAACTCGGAAAATACTTAAATAAAAAATAATTTAATTATAGTGTTTTGGAAAGCTCTCGAGGTAAGCTACAATAATATGTAATGAAAAATAGGGGTTTCCATTTAAGAAATTGAAGATGACCTTTGTATGACCTTCAAACGACTATACAAAGTCAAACCCATGACACCATCTTATGTCCCCCTCAAAGTCAAAAAACTTTTGTATGAAACATTTTTCTTTAAAATGCATTGTTCAAAAGATATTTGCGTGGATTGATTAAAATGGCCCACCCTGTATATACATATATGTATATATGTATATATGAATATTTCTTATTGTAAATATAAGTTATTAAAAGATATAAATAAAAAAAATTGTCTTAACAATATTGAATATTAGATATTAATTAAATATTAAATATTAGATATTAAAAATATCAACCTAAAAAAAGTATCAATTTGTTCCTTACACTTTAAAAAAAATATATAAACAGGACATTAGACAATTTATGTGACAACACTGTGCCTTACATATGAAGTATTATATAATATTTTAATGATATTATTATTTGTGCTTCTTTATTAATAACTTTTTCTTTATTTTTTTTTTAGGTAGATTCTTTTGTTTATGGCACACACAGTAAACAGGAAAGTATTGAAAATCAATAGAATTATTTAAACTTATCTCTTACTTCTGTTGTTTTTTTTACAATTCAGATAAAGAATATTTATATTTGGAAACATGGGATGGGGTATTATTTGGAACATTATTTTCATTAATTGATACACATTGAAAAAAAAATTAAATGCAGAGTATCAAAATAATAATAATCGTTATTATATTTTTGTTTGTTATAGTTTGCGAGCATGTGCCCTCCGTAAGTCTCTTGTGGTAGGAATGCTTCACAAAATATACGGGCAGAAGATGTCTTCTTATGCTCTTGCTTTATTATAAATTCAGCAGCAGTGGTATCTTGAGTACAGTACACAAACTTGGATAATTATTACAATAATACTTTTGCGTATAAAAATGACGACTATTGCAAGCACGTCTGTCTCGTGCGCGGCCGGAAAAGTTCTGACCCGGCGTAGGGTGCTGCGCGTGCACACTGCCGCGAACGGTGGCGAAGACGTCCGAAGCGTCACGAAGGCTGTGACGAAAGACATATGCACGCGACTCGCGACGGGCGATTTTATTCGATAACTAAAACTCCTTGAGAGTATTGAACAATTTTATTGTTGTGTGCATAAATGGAAAATTGTTGCATGTATCTGGACTTAATGTTACTTTTTATAATGATTGATGGGGCTTTTGTAAATAATGCTTCTGTAAATATCTGTAATGAAAGAATTAACCGGTTTTTATATATACTCGGCCAAAAAAAGTGGTACACTTGAAAATTTGAAAAAAATTGTGAAAGTTTATAACTCAGCTAATAATTATGATATCGAGGTGTTTAAAATTACTACTGTCGAATACTTCATTGAAGTGTTGTGACCCCATATCCCTCATGATATGGAATCAGTATAATTCTCCACTTATCCTTATTCAAGGCGTCCCTTATATTGTCCTGGGGGAGAGCTCCCGTGCATTCCTTGACCTGGTCAATCCAACGCTTCGGGGAGCGTCCTCACGGCCGTACTCCTTCAACCTTTCCCTGGACAACCAACTTCTCTAGATTGTCATCATTCCTCCGGATGACGTGCCTGAAATATCCCAGGATTCGCTGTTTTACGGTGGTTGACAAACGATCTTGGACATTGAGTTCTTTTAGTATAGATGAGTTAGTTCTCTTTGCCGTTCAGGGAATCCTCAGGAGTCGTCTCCAGCACCACATTTCATGGTGTTTAAAAAACGAAAATGAAACTTGAAATCTGTAGTTTGAGAAAATTTTAGTGCTGATTACGTAGAATAATCAGTTGATGACAAGTGCAGAGTGAGAATTTGCAAAATTGATAAATGGAAGGATTATTTTCCTGAATTGCACGGCGTGAATCAGTTGACATAGCTCAATGGGATGAAAAACACGTAAAAATTCAAACTTTTCTCTTTAAAATGCGCTTTTGCAGAACTCGATACAATAATTTTTCGCTAAGTTATCTTAATTTGAAAAAAATCGGTTTTTTAACGACAAATTATGATTTAAAATGTGTATCTGCTACTTTTATCAATTCGAACCGTTGCAATTCTATTTAAGAATGTTGCACTGAATGCGGGATGTCCCGAAGCGATGCAAATCGTTCTGGGCATCTCGCGTAAACATAGTTCGAATAGGATATTCGTGGGGTTTTCGCCAGTACGAGTTCGGCACTACTTCCTCTGAGATTAGAGGATATTCATGAGAATTTGCCCGCGTAAAAAGAGAGAGAGAGAGACAAAAAGAAAAAAAGTCATATTGTTTAAAATTTTATCTGTGTGTGTGTGTGACTTTTTTCTTTTTTTTTCCTTTTTGTCTTTTTTTTTCTTGTGTTTTACGTAAGGAAAGCCTTATGAATACCCTCCGATCTCAGAAGAAGTAGTCGAACTCGTATCGGCGAAAACCCTGCGAATATCCTTTTCAGACTCTGTTTACGCGAGATGCCGGAATGATTTGCATCACTTCGGGACATCCCGCATTCAGTGCAACATTGTTGAATAAAATTGCAACGATTCGAATTGATAAAGATAGCAGATACACATTTTAAATCATAATTTGTCTTTAAAAAACGGACTTTTTTCAAATTGAGATAACTCAGCGAAAAATTATTGTATCGGGTTCCGCCAAAGCGCATATTAAAGAGAAAAGTGAATTTTTATGTGTTTTTCATGCCATTGAGTTACGTTAACTGATTCACGCCGTGCAATTCAGGAAAATGGACCTTTAATTTATCAATTTTGCAGGTTCTCACTCTGTCATTTGTCATTGTAAAACTAATCATTCCACGTAATCGGCACTAAAATTTTCTGAAACTACAGACTTCAAGCTTCATTTTCGTTTTTTAACCACCTCGATATCATAATTATTAGCTGAGATATAAATTCTTAAACTTTCACAATTTTTTACTACTTTTCAAGTGTACTGCTTTTTTTGGCCGAGTGTAGATGAAGAAAACCATAATAACAATTTTTAGTTATATTTTTTATATCATGTTAATACAAAAAAGTTTTATATTTTTTAATCCATCACACATGTTAAAATAAATACGGATTTGTTTAGAAGATTTTCGTATTATAATTGCAAAATGTGAGGAAGAGAGAATATCATGGAAATATTTATTTTGAAGAACTTCACACTATTCAAGAAAATGAAGAATTTTATTTAGTGAATAAACTGAACTCTTTCAAACATTTAAAATACTAAAAACAAGAAATGAAAGTTCGGTTTGCAGCCTAATTATTTAGTAACAGTGTTGCTGATTCATTTACAGTTTTAAAATATATGAATATTTTTTTCATTTAAAGATAGCACTGCTACAATCTGTTTTATAAATTAATGATCTTTTTGATATTATAAATATTAAAAATTTAAAGATTTTGCATTTTAAAAAATTGTTACAATATTCTGTACAAGAAAACAAAAAACTAACAGAATCATAATGAGATTACTTTTGAGAAATTATTTTATTAATTATTTAATTAGAATGCGAGAAATATATTTTTAATTTGAAAATAAAAATTCAAAAGTTTATTTTTACAAAAATAAAAATGAAATTTATTGGTTTTCTAATTTGTATTTACAGTCTTCAATTATATCATAAATTATGTGAGAATAAAATTTATAAAAATACATATATACATATATATCATCATATAAAATGAGTCAAGACGAGTCATAACGAGCACATAATGGCTGTAATAACAATTCTATATCTTGACAATTTGTTAATATATATAATAAATCTTAGTAGACTGAAATCTTAGTACTATAAAATTCGCAAAGATTACAGCTAACTGTATACCTCAGGACAATATTTCCTTATTATAAATAACGTCTAAAATCGATTTGGTATATGTAATTAATGTGATCACATTATCAATTAAACGTGTCTTATTTAATTAAAATAAATAATTTAAAAAATCAAAACTTAATTAACAAAAGAATTGATGACACCAAAAGATTTTATTAACTTTAATTCAGAATTTTGATACACACATTCTTATATAAAAAAATCATGTACTGTATGCGAGGTTAAATAATTATTTCTTATATAGCAAGGTTTTATTGTTAAATCTTTATAGAAAAAAATAAAAAGTGAAAATTGTTCAAAAGCTTATAAAAATACATCATTTGAATTCTTCTTTAATTTTAATACAAAGTAGAAGTTTTTTAATTTATCACCTAATTTTTATTTGTACAAAAGCTGAGAAAGTAATAATAATGTATCTTTATAAAACTAGTGGAAAGTTTTTATTAAAAAAATTTTTGGATCAGTTTTTATAATGAATCTTATAATTAAGACAGTCATTAATAAGATTTAGAAACCCTGCAATCTCATTTAATTTAATATATTTTATTGAGGTTGTAATAAAAAGCTTATCAAAATTAGATTGAATTATATTAGCTCTCAGACTGTTGATTTTGTGATAGACATTTTACAAAGGATAGACATTTTACTAAATTAATTTAGCATAAACACCAATAAAAGTTTATGTTAAATATATTTTAAGTAATACATTTTTTAATGAAATTTTATGAAGTTATTAATTTAATAAAAAATATCTGTATATATAATTTGTTTTTTTTTGTTATTTTTTATTTTTAGTTATTTTTAAATCTAAAATATTGTCATTTATTTTATTATATGTTATAAAATATATGTTTATTAAGTTACAAAAAATTATTAGCATTGTATGTTTATTATGTTATTAAATAATTCATAAAAAAATTTAACGCTAAAAATTTATATGTAAAAAGAATTCTATAATTTAAAATTTTATTATTCTAATTGTTTTCTTCAGATAAGCACCCTAAATTAAGCTAAGGTTAAAATTACCCGAAGTTGATTTAATCAAGCCTGAATATTTTATTTTACACGTAGACCTTATAGATATAGACTGGAAATACATAACAGACTTTGTTCGAAGGGGATTAGAAAGAGAAACATACTTTTTAGTACTCCTCTCTCTTGAAGTGTGTTTGGAAAACCATTGTTCTCCGGATGCTGCTTCTAATACAGAAATTATAGGCAATTGCCGGTCTATACCTATGTATAAGATCTATGCATGTATAGGTTCTACGGATTCTATATATGCGAGGTCGGGAACAAATATGACGGATCCCAATTGCGAACACGTGTCTACATTTTTAAGCTTAACGGTAAAAAATTTCGGTTTTTTTACAAGTATTCCTATAGTGTATTTTTATCATATATCTGTTTTTCATTACTTTCTTACTGTTCGTTCTAATTGTTAAAATTTAAAATACAAGGTTTTTATACGCTTCGTGTATGCAATACATAGAAAAAATGTCATTTTTAATATTGCACGTTCGACGCGGTCAATTGTTTTTAATAAATTGTACAAACGTGTAAATACCACATTTATTACGTATAGTTAAATTTTCAAATTTTTATTGTTAATTGCGATTTGCGAGACAACTATCTTAATAACAAAAAACGAATAATATTCAAATAAGCAGACATACGAAGAAAAGTGCATGACGCGCGCGAGCTTAATTCAGAAACATCTTTATATCTCGTCATTTCGCGACAAATTGATTTTGATTGGAAATCTTCAGAGACCTTCTCGAAACATCAAAGATTTAAATAACATAAAAATTGAAAAATCGATATCTTTGACTCTTCTAAATATTGTTGTGTGCCTCGAGCAAGGCACTGGGGTTGCGCCGAATTAAGGATGAGGATCCTCGGGTCGTGCAGGACTTCGTAGGAAGTTAGGAGTGTTGTACTCTTTTCTTTCTCTTAAAATACATTTTTATTTCTGATTAAATTTGGTTTCACTTTATTTCTCGTTATTTCTTTAATTAAATATTCGCGTAACATTCGAGGTTTGGCTAGCGAGCGTTTATTAGTAATTCTTCTTAATGATTTAGATTTTTATTAGTGAGTCTCGTCCTGATGTTCCGGATTCTTATTAGCGACTCCGTCTTGATGTTTAGGAGTTTTATTCGAGACTGCCTTCGCGGGCGGGCTCTCCGTCTTATATCTTCTTTTGTTCTTTGATTTTCAACGGGCGAGGCTCTTGGAAACAAGTCCCCGATTGGTTAATAATATTCACGAGTCTTTGGTCTAAATTCTAAATGCAAGCGAAGCAGGTCGAAGTCCCTGGCCTTCGCTTGCAGCTCGCGATTTCCGTGCTTCGTGCGTGTTTCGCTGCGTTAGCGTTTTCGTTCGACGAGCGCTTGGCTAGAGCGCTCATTTATAAGTAAAAATGTTTTATAATATTCTTATTCCTAATAATTACTGGTTATAGTTCGGGCTATAACAATATATATATATATATATATATATATATATATATACATATATTGTGACGTTGCCGTCCCGACGCGCGTCCATCTCATCATAATCACAGGGCAAGGGCTGAGCGACCGCACCATGTGAGAGATTACAAATGCCGCATATTCCCGGAGAGACGAAATGCGATGGTAGATTTCGATAATTAATTCGCATTTTATTTTATTTTTTTCATGTAACAGAGAGAGAGGAGCCTTATCGCTAATTGTCCAGGAAGGAAAGTCGTAAGCTTGGCAAACGTAATATTTGCCGAAAAACGGTATTCAGTCGACCTGGCAACGCAACGGTTAAGGCAAGGAGAGTGCGGATTCTTGCGGTGGCTCAGGGCCGCATCCTGCAAGGGCGAGAAAATCATCTCGAACAGCGGAGGGAGAAATTATCGCGCTGCGGTTTGACGAAGCCGGACATTGG
Organism: Prenolepis imparis; assembly: GCF_030444845.1. Taxonomy (NCBI): domain Eukaryota; kingdom Metazoa; phylum Arthropoda; class Insecta; order Hymenoptera; family Formicidae; genus Prenolepis; species Prenolepis imparis. The sequence continues at coordinate 15,241,870 of NW_028141170.1, forward strand.
TCTCGCACGCGCCTCTCGAGTCCACGAGGCCCAGGAACCGGACCAGCTCTCGGGAAAGTTGCAGAATGAAATGTTTGTAAAAATTATTGCGAGTTAGCGTAAAGGACGCTGTCGCCCCTAGTACGGTTTGGTAGGCCGTGCGGCAACAATAAGCGACGCGACGCCGTCCACGCACCCCTTTCGCACAGGATTGAGCCCTGCTATCGACTCAAGGCGATAGATCCTTCACTCTCGTAACGACCATTCTTGTGATAGCGCGCCCACTCAGAAGTTTGTCAAGTACCGAGATCCTGTTAGCGAGAAAGTTGGCGACCTGTCGGCCTACAGTGGAGAAACAGAGATCCTGTCTGGAGATTTATTATCGATGAGGTTATCCGTGCCATAAGTCAATGAATTACGTTCTTTAGTGTCCGAGCCTTAATCGTTCTAGCGCCGAATCTTTAGCGAATTTGTGGTGCTTGCGTGGGCTCTGCCCGTTTTTTAGCGACTTAGCGTTTGTGAGCGACTGGCGTTAAGCGGCGAAAGCTTTCGACACCGTCAGTCCGTGAATTCGACCACGCGCAGTATTAGCGCCCTCATCGGGATTTGGTCGGATATTGCGCATCGCGACTTTGCATTGTCGCGCACTTGTGTAATTGCGTCTTCGTTGGAAAAATTTGTCGTCGTTGTAACCGGCCGTAGCCGGCGTGTGAATCTTATTTGCGAAGGTCAATTCTCGTTAGTCGTGTGAGCGTGAGTCAGTTTCGCGGGAATCATTTGTTGGAAAGAGCACGCATTACTTGTCACCGGCGAGAGAGAACGCGAACGCAGAAGCGAGAGAGAGAGAGAGAGAGAGAGAGAGAGAGAGAGAGAGAGAGAGAGAGAGAGAGAGAGAGAAATTCGCGGTAGCGTTGTCCGCCCGTCGGATATCGATTTCGCCGCCTTAGATCGCGCGTGCAATTTCTCCGACGCATTATATTTGATATAATATCCTTTTCGTAATAATTTTGCTCCGTGAAAAGTGTATTTCATAGCCGAGAAAACCTTTCTCGTTTTTGCCTGCAACTCTCGCCCAGCGAAAAAGTATACTACACACTGAGAAAAAAGTTTTGTTACATTATGAGGAATTCTGGTAGATTCAACCAGTACATCTGTTCGAAAATGAACGAAACAGAATTCTTATAGAAATTACTAGACAATTCTGATAAAATTTTTTAGTTAGATTATCAAGAAATTCTGGTAGATAACAAGTCTCGGTAGTATAGGAGGGGATGCCACACACAAGCTACGATCATGTATGTACATGTGCGATTAACGTGAATATAACTAGAAGTTTTGTAGATCCAACAGGAAAATATTCAATCAGATCCTTATAGTAAATAAGTCTACCACACGGAGTAGTTATAAAATGTTGAATTTTGTCATGATAACCAAAAATTCTGTTTTGTTTAACTAAAATGCTCTACCAGGACGATTTTGTTAATAAAAACGAAACCTTTTTCTCAGTGTATATTTACATAAATATATTTACGAGTGGCGATATCGAACACATCCCGAGAACCTAATATTATTTGCGCTGTTGTTGTTTGCAATCTCGCGGCTATTTTTGTTCTATCATTAGTAATATATTATTCCAATTATTTTCTATTGATCAGTGCTATTACATTATTTTTTTAAAATTTTATTTGTAACTATCGATATCAATTCCACTATTACTTTCCTTTTCTTTATTGTTTACGGTTCTTACTATTATTGATTCTATTGTTATTCTCTTGTATTGTTTTCTTTATTTTATTTTTGTAATAAATCTTTATTATTATTTTGTTAATTTTATCTCGCGTCTTTTATTTGGTCTCAGTGTCTTGTCATGTAAAATTATCGTTCTTGTTCTTGTCTTCGCTCGCATTTCAATATCTCTGATTAGAATAATTTCGCGGCAACTCCACCCTGCCCCTCTACCATTAGGAGAGCTAACCGGCCCGTAGCGAGACTTCGGCCAAGATTTGAAGTTTGGTTGTTGTTTCGCGAATTGACGCGTGAAAGATCCCGTCTGGCGCCCAATTTTGTTGTTCCGATTATCGCGTGAATTACGGCCTTTTTCCGCTGCGGTACGCGCGAAACGCCTTGTATTCTGGTTCCCTACGCGCGAATTCATATAACTCCTTTTTTGTTGACGGCCAATCCCCTTGCTCTGTTTATTTAATATGTAAATGTGCAAAAAAAGTTATAGGTATCCATTTAAAAAAACTATGTTGACCTTTATAACTCAAAAAGGTCACGAGTAAAAAAAAATTTTTTACATGCACTTTGTAGCTGACTCAAAGCCGTACAAATTTTTCTTATTAAACTTTCTTGTAACTTTGATCAGTTGCGAGATATTTGCTCGGACACTTATAAACAAACACCCTGTATATATATATATATATATATATATATATATAGTTATATATAATATAAAATATATAATAGAATAAAATTACAGGCAAAACAAAAATAATTATTAATCATTTAAAATTAAGAAACATTTAAATCTACGGTTATGTTCAAAACATTTATATTATCTATTTTCCTTGAGACAGATTGAGAACTCAAACTACAAAAGATATTTTATTTACTAAAAACCTTTAACGAATTGAGCGTCGGTTTATTATTCTTTATTATCTTATTGTTAGAACAATTAGATAATTTAGAAGAATTAGAAGAACAAGTCCACATTTTACGATAGTTATGATAAGATTTGCGAAAAAAATTTATTTCACCCCGTGGAGTGCGTCGAAGTACGCAATTTTTTTTAGACAAAACACGTCCTTACTTTTGAAGCAGTGGCGTACAGGGGAGAAAGATAAATTAAAAATCTGACGAATAGTTTTTAAAGTAGAGACTTCAAGCTTGACAGTGAAAAGAAAAATTTTTCAAATCCGATTATTTTTAGCGGAGTTATGCTTATTTGAAATTATGCGAAATTTTGACTTAAAATACATATGCGTTAATTTTGTTGACGAGTGTATATATATATATATATATATATATATAACTGTATATTGTATATTATAATGTATATATGTATATAAATTATATAAATAATTGTTTTTGTTTTAATGTTTTATTAATTATCGTGTTTCATTTAGTCAAATAAATAAAATTTTCTATTCTGTTTTTATTTTTTTTTTATTTTTTTTATTTTTGTGCGTTCAAATATTATAACATCAAAATAATATGGCAAGTTCGTTACAATAAATTTTCTTCCGTAAGAAAAGTCACTTTCGAATTCACTTTCTAATTTAACCGTACACAACCGGAGGCTCAGGACGAGGCCGACGAGTCTCGGAAAATGAGAAGCATGGAACGACGCCTAATACGGGTCCTGCGCCTTGCGGAAAAACAAGGACCACCAACAGTGCAATTGCCTCGAAGCTCCAGCAGTGTTCAACGTAGACACGTTATTCTAAAAAAATGTCAAGAAAATTTATAATGAAAAACTCAAAAATATCATTCTTTTAAATATCTAGAGTTTGAAGCATAGAGTAACGTTAGACATTGAGAAGAATTTTCATATAGTTATATATAATAATAATATTACCACAGATTACATAATAAAATACTATCTAAAGTTAGAGTTATATAATAAAAAAATAATGACTAGAGAAAGCCGTTACATAAAATTATATTAATTTTAACTTGTATTACGTAGTACTAAATTTGAGAAGTTAAGATTCTATCATAATATCGAATTAGACGCTAAGATAAATAATATGACTCAAAAGAGAGAGAGAGAGAGAGAGAGAGAGAGAGAGAGAGAAAATAGTAGAAAAGAATAAAATTATTGCGTGCAATAGGAATGATTATTAAATTATAGACTGTTGCATTATCAAAAAATATATTACATTCATTAAATAATTAAATATGAAATTCTGCATATCAAGCAGCTATCAAATATTATCAAATGTTAAGAAAATACGTGCCTAATAATACTATCGCATTGCGCATAAGCTTTAAACAATTGTTATATTAGGTATACATACATTACGGTGATATCGGGTCGATAGCTAATAAATCGATACATTGCAAGTTTAATAATAGCACTATATTGAGCATTATATGTACATATTAATCAGTCAAAAAAAATATATATTCCGCATTTATTGTAGTCATAACCATATACTAGGCATAGAAACAATACATGACAGTTTTAACAATAGTACTACATCACACACTACATAGAGAAAAGTATGCTAAATCGTACTCCTTAAGGTAAATATTAAAATTGCAATAAAACTATCAAAAAAATGACAAAATTTTTTATTATTTCAAAATTATGGTTTTTTGTCAACGATATACGCTAAATATTAACACAAATTTATCATTGTTTTATATCGTAAACGTAAATTATAAATTAAAAAAATTTATACGATTTATCGGTGCGATTTATATATCGGTTTGCTAAATTGGACCCATGAGTTTTCAAAACATATCTCTAACAATAAAATTAAAAAATTGTAACAAAACAAATGAAGTTTTATTTTCTACAAAAGTTTTCAGTCTGCAACGAAACATATTTATATAAGAATGTTATATTTATAATCATAAATTCTCTTCAAAAATTTAACAGAAATACTTTTTGTATCACAAAAATATATATAAATAAGTATTATCTCAATAAAATTATAAAATTTGATAATATATTTTCTTTGGTTGTCCATCTAAATATAAAGAAAAAAACAGTATCTAAGTAAAAAAATAAGTTTAGTAAATCGTACCAGTACAATATAGTGCGGTACGTTTTACAGACTTCCATTGCTTTATTAAAGTGAATAAAAAAATAATCTTAAAACATTTTGCCGATTTTTCAACGCTTCCATATATAGAATTAAATAAGATGAAAAAATGATTTAATAATAAGTTTAATTGCTTATCTTTCTCAATGTAATAGGCACGGGGTGCCGAATATGACATGAAAATTATACAAAATAAATTTATGAACGTCACTCATCAACGGATCACTTGAGAAGAAAACAAACATTGCGGTATTCGAGTGAGGCTAGCTGCGATACAACAGCATTAACATCTTAAAATATTTTAACTCTAGTTAAGAAATACAGTAGAGGTACGATTTAACGAACGGTACGATTTAGCATACTTTCCTTTATTAACAAAAGTATAATAGTAACAAAGCAAAGCGATGGTATATTTAAACATGATTTACGATACACATATATGCTAAAGTATTTCACAATTACACAAATACGCTAAAGTATTTCAGATAACTGCGGAAATAGCGAAAATATTGTGTATGGGAGTAAGTTGAGCAATAAGAATGATTGTCGGATAGTTACAAGAAATGCTAATGAATTATTAAAATCACGTGGTAATTGTTACATAATGGAAAAGACAAAAGGAAAAATTAATTACAGCAAGAATTAATACGAAACGTTTTGTAACCGAGTAAAAAACCTGGGGCTAGACCGGTGGACTAGAACAACGGGCGGGATCCGAATGTGCAGTAAGGATCTGACCAATAGGAATTTCGCGCGAGTCGACCCTTGTGGTAAACGAATCAGGATAGCCGAGGAGGCAGACAAAGCGAGCAGTCTGATACAGGATGCGGAGATACAAGCATCAGGAAGAAAAAAATGTTAACAACGAATACATAGAAAGACGGAATAATTATTAAACGCGGATATCCAAGCTTGAAAACGTAAAATGTGATACGCGTGCGATAAAGCAATAGCGGTAAAAAACGCCACGTAAAGACCTGCAAGTGCGACGGCGAAATAGTCGTGAAAACGAAGAACTGTTGTATTGTGAAGTGGTTAAATATATAATATATATTTTGTTAATTGAAAATGTGTCCTTACATCTACCGTCGTTTTCCCCGAAATTTCGTCTATCCTTCAGGGACACTAAATAACGGTAAATCCGGGAATTTTAGTGAGAACGATCAGTGTGTATCAGACATTATCAGTGCAGTGGTGTTCCGGAAAGGAACTTTTTTTTTTTAAATAATAAAAAGAAATTTAATTACGGTGTGAGACTTATCGCGGACAGAACAGTGGACACGGCTAAGGAACGAGTTATTTGCTGGCTGAAGCGATTTCCGGCAGAAAGGTGAGTTGCGACACGTGCGTAGATAGGCGCAGATTCATCCCGCAGAGGCGAATATCCTTGTGTATTAGCAGTAAAATAGACCGGCGGCGACCGTAAAGGAACAAGGTAGGACAATTTTCCAAATATTGTAATTAACATGAAGGACTGTTCAGTCATAATTTAACTCTTTTGTCTAACTCACTAATAAAAGTCATCTAACTCACATATGAGAGTCAGATGATGAAATTGTCACGTCTCTAAAATATCTAAATTATAAGAAAATTCAAATTTATTTTTCGCAATTTTCTAATTTTTACAAATAACAAGTAAGATTTTAGAGTCTGAAAAAAGATAGAGCATTGTTTTTACGTCATCGTAGGAATTAAGAAAAGACATAGGAATTAAAAAATTGATAGGCCGTTAAAATTGTCATTTTACTCTTCATTTTTCTCTATATCTCTTTGTCAGAAGCTTATGTAATAAACAAGAGGCAAGTTTGCATTTATTTTTTCTTAAAAGTGGTTTTTTTTTTTTTTTTTTTTTTTGGAAACAAAACTTTGAAACTCGAAAAGTCTCACACAGATACGCATTACTTGAGAAATTTTTTGTGCTTCAAAGACATTTTATTGTTTCAAAAAAAAAAAAAAAAATTATTTTTAAAGAAAATTACTTTTGAAAATATACATTTTATTTAAAAAATTAAATTAAAATCTTACATATATTACATCTCTAAGTTTTAGAGCAAGGAAAAAGAATCAATTGCAAAAAGATTTCTTGATAAAATGTGCATTTTTTTAAATGGATTAGTTTATGGATATAAATGTTGATATATGTTTCCAAAGCTAAAAAATTAAATAATTATTATTTATTATTTCAATAATAATTATTTAACAATTGTAAATTATTTCTCTTTCGTAAAATTTTTGATTGCTATAAAATATATACACGCAACGTTATAAGAGCGTCTATTGTGTTCCATTCCTCACTCTCGTTTTTTCTTTGTGCGGATAATTACGTGACAACTGTGTAATGAGAATACAAATCTTCGAGTCAACAGATTTACAATTCAGAGTAAGGGTGGACATAGTGTTGAATAAGTGTAGTGAAATGTATTTGTACTCTCTGTAATCGATAGACGCGAAAGGACAATGTATCGCAGTAGATTTGACATTCAGAGAATTAATATGGGAATAGTTTTTTGCAATATTAATTTATATAATTTTTGTTTTGAATTTTTTCTGTAATGGCTAAGAGAATGTTCTTTTATCCTTAACCACAAGGATATCAGTGTTAAAATAACTTCAGATTCTCGACGTACAAATAATTCCGATGGGCAGTCAAATATGAAAAATATTAAATATAAGAAAAAATGTTCTCGCAGAGATAAATCATTTTTTTGTAAATTTTTTTGTAATTTTATTTTCTGTAGTTAACCTATCGCACAATGTATCACTTCTGCAAAAGATATTTTTTATAAAAATAAAATAAACAAAAAATATAAAATATAATGTCAAACAAACACAGATAGAAAATGGCTAATAAACATTACACAAACGGATACAAATTTATTCTTTTTACTAAATTCAACTATATTTAGAAAATTTAAGAAATTAAATTTATTTCCTTTAATAGAATTAAATTGAAATTGTTTTGAAAATAACTGTTCCCGCCTCTATTCTTTGAACTTTGACGGCTTTCATTGGTCCGTTTTTATATATATAATATAATGAAGAAAATATAATATAATGTAAATATAATAAATATATGTTCGATAATAACGCGGTTGCACGTAATCACGCAAAAGAGAAGAAGAAAATGAGGATATGTCAGACGTAATTTGTACACAATTAAGCTTATTAATAAATTAAAATAAAATAAAATAATAGAAAAATGGTTTTGATTATGCAGAGCGGATAAATAAAAGTCGATTCAGACATATTCATATGCCGTATCTTTGACATATCCGTTCCGTATCCGCACCTATCAGTGCAAAATATTCATATACTTCAGTTCTATATGCGTCGATTCAGTACATCTTCATATCAGAACGTATGTACACGGAAAAAACAGTATGGTAGGTTCACACATAAACCTGATTGTGCCAACCAGATTTACTATTAATCTGGTTGGCACAATCAGATTTATGTGTGAACCTACCATACTATTTTTTCCGTGTAATAATAATAAATTGGTTATTATTTAACATATTTTGTTGTTCCAATTTCTTTGCTATTTTAGCTTACTTTTATCTTTATCATTTTCATTCTGATATTGTAAATGTGCTAAATTATAAAGCTTCTTATAGTCGCGAACACATTCTATCAATTTTTCATCATCCATTTCAAATTATTACGAAAAACCATTAAAAAATTAAACTATACAGATTTAAATATATAGCTAAACTGCTCTAAATATTTGAATACTCGAAGGATTTTCTCCTCTATACGTCAGTGTTTTGTTTTAAATCAGACATCACAGTGCTGTCATTATTCCGTTTCATTCAGTGAAAATATCGGCATAGATCACTGTCTACATACTAAAAAGTCGATTCAGACATATCCGTACCATATTCGTGACGTATCCGTTCTGTATCGGATTCAGACATATCTGTACCTCTAGTACCTATCAGTATAAAGTTCATATACTTCAATTCTGTACACGTTTTCGTTCAGTGCATTTCAGAACGTCATGAGAGAAAGATGAATTTTTCAATCAAAGAACTTGCAGTGATGCACTAATTTTAGATGAAAAAGAAACCGTTTTACGTAAAAAAGAAGGCGTAAGTAAATTCATGAAATTTGTAAAAAAAAAATTGAAGGCGAATTCGCAACAATGTATAAAGAATTAATAGACGATGAAACGTATCAATACTTTCGGATGTCTCAACCATTATTTTATAGAAAAAAAATTTTATTAGAAAAAATTGAATCTGAAATTAAAAAACAAACGACCTTTTGAAAAGAACCAATAAGTCCAAAAGAACGACTCGCTATTTGTTTAAGGTAAAAATAATAAGATAGATATATAATATAAATAACTGCATGACGTTGTTCAACATATAGTTTATAAAATACTACAACTTATAAAGTGAACATATAAAAAGATATTGCTTACAATAAACTTTGATTAAAATAGATTATTTGAATTGTGAATTATAATGAATTATTTTAAAATTTCTTAAACATACTCTATCGTTTTAATTTCTTCAAATTTAAATAATTTTATATTATTGTTATTATTGCTTTGAATAAGGAGGATAATATTGCTGGGAAATATTAGTAAACGATGAATTGATTGCTGTTCTTGAATGGTTCAATGATTTTTATAATTTAAATTAAAATTAAAAAATTTTAATGTTTTTGCTCACAATGTTTCCGCCCAAAACTATTTAATGTGATAATATCCTAGTAAACAATTAGATGATGATGAAAAAAAATTTATAATTATTGTTTATGTCACGTAAGGAGAATTGTGGAAAACATTCTTACTCAAAGATTTCGCACTTATCAAAGGAGGTTACAATCAAAGGCTTACAATCAAAGCTAAAAAATGTTGATTTTTGATAATTCTTGCTATGTTTTGCTGTGTTTTGCATAATATCAAAGATTTAGACGAAAGTATGATTAATGTATCCAATGATTCTGTTGATCGTGCAAATTCTGATACAACACTTTAAGATATTTCTATTCGAAGTGGAAATGCTACAGAACAAGCCTTTTATGTTAGAAATTTATATAAAAAGTTTTTCAATTCACCAATAGGGTCAGTTCTTTGGTAAAATGAAAAAAATTAAATATTTGTGTATTTGTAAATTAGTAAATAACTTCAATTTATATTACTTCGATTTTGTACTATCACCAATAATAATACTAAATTGGTTATTATTTAACATATTTGGTTGTTCTATTTTTGCTATTTTAGCCTATCTTTTATCTTTATAATTTTCATTCATATACTGCGAATGTGCTAAATTATAATATATATCTCTTCATACTCGTGAACATATTCTATTAATTTTGCATCGTCCATTTTAAATAATAATAAAACAAAAATTAAAACAACAAATTGATCTGCACAGGTCCAAATGTGTAACTAAACTGCTTCAAATCTTTGAATCCTTAGAGGATCTTCTCTTCTACACATCAGTGTTTTGTTTAAAATCGTTCAGACGTCACAGTGCCTTCATTGTTTCATGCCGTCTGTTCAGTAAAACTATTGGCGCGGATCATTATCTACTCACTGACACTGATACAGATGGTTAGATACGGATACTGAAGTGTAAGAATACTCTAATATAAAATTAATGGAGATGATACTTTCGTCAGTGCATGTTTGTGCGCGGAACGGATACGTCACGAATACAGTACGGAAATATCTGAATTGATCTTAACACTGATACGGACGGCTGGACATTGATACAGATACTGAAGAGTAAGAACACTCTAACATAAAATTATATAGAGATTGAATCTGTCGAGAGAGCGGTTAAATCAATTTTCTTTGTGTGACGAAAAAAAGGGAGTTTCTTCTTAAACCGTTAATAATAAAAATTGTGAACCTAAACATGACCTCGAGGCGACTCTGGGGCGCCGTATAATTGGCAGCTGAAGGGTTCACCTATGTGAACTTGGCACTCAACTTTTAATAAATAAAGTTTTCAATAAAACTATAATATTTTGTTTTTGATTGTTTGTCGTAACAATATTTTCGATTGCAGTTCAAGCTATAAAAAATAGAAAATTTTTAAAGAATTTTTTAAGAAAAGAAGAAGAAAGAAATTTTTAAAGAACTGTCATATTAATGATTTTTCCATAATTTTAAAGTCAGACAGCTTTTAAACATTTTTTTATTTTTTATCGCTTGAATTACAAATGATAATATTGTCAAACATCTAAATACGAAATTATTATCGTTTTATATATTGAAAATTTATTTATTAAAAGTACCAAGTTTACATGGGTGAATATTTCCGCTAACCTTCATACGTGTGAAATGTGAATTATTCTTTCTATTAATATTTGTGCTATGTAATCGTGTAATAACATAAATTATGTTACAGATTTTATAGTAATGAATACAGATTACATTATTGTATATTATTCCATAATCAATACGACAAAAAACAGTAATAATTTCGGTGCAATATTTAAATGAAAAAAATATTTTTCCTTTTGATTTTCAAATAGTTCTTTAATTTTTATAGTTTAATTTGATATGTGAGTATTTATGATTTCGCATATATTTTTTATTAATTACACATTTTACAATTTTTGAAAACGCATTGATGGGATTTGAATCTAAGATTTCGAAATGGTAGTCTAATATGCTAACGCTGAGCTAAAAATCTATATAAATGTTTTTTAATATATATTTTTTTTATATTTTCTATTCTTTATCAGTATGACAGATTTGGTTATTATGTCACACCATTTTTTCTTGCACGTAGAAATCTCTTTAGACTGTTTTAATGTCTACCATTTTTCTTAGCTCTTTTTAATGTAATAAAAAATTATTTTTATTTATCAAATAAATATTTTTTCCTTACAGATATTATTTCTATTGCTAAAATAATATAATACTTTTTTATTTTTTTTACTATTTCTTAATTCTCAAACTTTGTAATTTTTTAAGAAAGTAATTTATTAAAAATTTCCAGATATATATATGTATTATAGTATTTTATACATTTTTTGAATATTTTGAAAAGTCTTTTAAACAATTTTAAAAATGCAACTTATACGTAAAAAATTAGAAATTAATTTTCGCGCTTGGCTCTATTGGCCGACATCTATAACATCAGATCACTTTTATTTATTTATTATTTATTAATATTGAGAGCCGATTAAATAAAAAATATTTCTTAAGTTTACGCCTGGGCCTAATCATGGCGTTATTTACAAACATCTATTTAGAAGGCAAATGAAAAATATAGGATCGAAAGGGTCTGAATAGCTTAGTGGTAAGAGCAGTCGCCCGGAAAGCGAAAGACGCGGGTTCAATTCCCGCTTCAGCGACTTTTCGGACCTATATTTTTCTCGCCTATTTTTCCATTGTAAGTACGAGGTTAATTGATAATTAATCAAATGGAACTCAGTGATCTCAAACCAAGAGATACTGTTCCGAAAAAATTAGAAATTAATTTTCGCGCTTGGCTCTATTGGCCGACATCTATAACATCAGATCACATTTATTTATTTATTATTTATTAATATTGAGAGCCGATTAAATAAAAAATATTTCTTATACGTATAAGTTTAATGTGTAATAAGAAAAATAAAAACACTAGTTTTTGGTTTAAAACTTTATTGTATATACATTGTATATACATATACATATTGTATATACATATACATATAAAAAATACAATTTTATCTTTTCAAAACTTATGGCTATTTTTTGTGATATATTTATCACCATTGTGCAAAATGTTTATTTTTGAAAAGTAAGTTATCTGCAAATTAGATATGTTTAAAACATTCCAAATAAAATTGTCAATATCAGGTATAAAATATGCTTCAAAATGTTCATTAAGAAAACAATTCTTTATTTTCTTTGTTATACTTATAATTTCTTTGTTATATTTTCTTTGTTAATCGCGTAATCATCTTTATCTTTTATAGTTAAAATAATGACATGAAATAATGCTTTCATTTGAATGTAACAACAATAAAATTCTGTTTAATAGTGTTTTCATAATATTATAAATGACAGTAAATTTATTCATCGTTTTATAAAATAGAATCACGTAAAATGTGTATGAAATCTCATTTATATTATTAATGTAATGTCATCTATATCATTAATTTTAATAGTTTTAATTGGACCATTTTCCTATTATATCTATTGGATTTTTTAACTTAAAGAAACAATAATTTAGTTTTAATCGACTTCTAGTGCAACTGTTCGACAAACATCTATTATTACTATTTTCTGCTATAATTTTTTCATCTTTGTGCATACTCTCATATCTGATTGAACTTACTTTCCACAAAAGAACAATTCTTTCCATTATTCTAGAATAGTGTAGGTAATAAAAAATGATGCTTTGGCCGTAAATGATTTCCAAATAATTTTTCTACTAACTGTAAATAATCATTTATTAATAATTTGAAGAAGATATGACTCTTATCAGAGATAATTAAACTACAAACTATATTAATAATATTTTTTAATGTTAATAAGACTTTCCATGCTTATCATTCTCTTGTGCAAAGTCATCTAAAATTAAAGAAGCGTAAATTATAAATATTAACACTTCTAAGCTCATAATTATGTTTTGTTTTTTTTATTTGTGATTCTTTTATTTTAGTTGGTTTATTTGAATTACAATTTGCTCCATAATTTAAATTTCTTATACGAGAATTGAGCTAATCTAATGAAAAAAAAATTTTTTTTTTTTTTTTCCATAGATATACATATATAGTACATATGAAAAGACACCAATATCATATTTACAAATACATTCTAATACATCACGTTGAATATCGACACTCAAATTTTTAGTTATATGAAAGCCAGAAATTTTATAATGCATACTTCTTTAATGCAACTAACAATAAGTTTGTAATTGTTTAAAAGTAAATGAGAATTATAATTTTCAGCCGTACAATATTTACATTTTTTTATATTAATAATATTTTTTGTTATTACTCTAACATAGATAAAAACAACTAAAATAAATGCTATTAAATGATTCTGTGAATCCAAATATAGAATGAATACCAAGGTTATCAACTAAAATTAAAAGTAAATGCAAATTAAGCTTTTTCCGAATAGTAAACTGATTTCAATGCCGTTATTACTCAATTTTTTTTCTTGTATTATAAGTTTTAAGGTAAATATTGACAAGAGGGGACCCAGCCCCAATCAACTTGACCTTGACATATGTTGTCAAGGTCATAAGCCTGAGTAACCTCTAACAAATTTTAACCGTCGCTTGTTGTTTAATAAAAAAAATTGCAAAGAAAATATAAGATATCAGAAACGTATATGCACACACACACACACACACACGCGCGCGCGCGGGGGGTGCAAGGGGGGTCTTTGGCCCCCCTCCCGCACCCTCCCGCCGGTAGGGGATGCATTGCGAAGAATTCAATCACAATGGACACATGCTGTAAGTTATAAAGCGAGGTCCACCCTGCCTACTGGCGGGGCGGATGCGGGAGGGAGGCCGAAGGCCCCCCTTGTACCTCTCCGTGTGTGTGTGTGTGTGTGTGTGTGTGTGTGTGTGTGTGTGTGTGTGTGTGTGTGTGTGTGTGTGTGTGTGTGTGTGTTTAGTAAACAGTTAATCATAGTGAAAATTTTGTAGATCCAAATACTAAGGTTCATACTCAAAACATAGAAAGATTGTGGAGAGAAGTACGCACTAATCTTCCACGTTTTGGCACTCGAGAATATCATTATAATCATTATATTGCCGAATTCTTATTTAAAAGAGTCTATGCTTTAGATAAACGTATTGATGCTTTTTTTGAAATAATGAGCAAAATGTATTCAATAAATAATTAATTCATCATATTAATATGTTATTTTTGAACACTCTATATAAAAAATTGAATGTTTATTTAGGTATATATAGGTATATAGTATAGGTAGAGCTATTTCTATGAACTCTGTCATCAAGTTTTTCACTGTTAGACTACGTACAAATTTTAATTTTTACAAATCTTTTTTTTGTTAATAACTTTCTCTTAAGAAGGAGCGACGGCTAAAATTTGTTGGAGGTTACTCAGGCCTATGACCTTGACAACATATGTCAAGGTCAAGGTGATTGGGTCTAGGTCCCCTCTTGTCAATATTTACAAGGTTTTTAATAATATTTTATAAGAAACATTTTTTCAATTTTGCAATCAAATAGAGAAAAAAAAATATTTTCCAGTTTGGATGAATATTGTGGCAAAAATAATATACTTAAATAAAAGGCTCCGCATTTTCCTCAATGACTGTTCAACACATTATTTGTTTCATAGTATGTTGTTTCATCATAATAGCGATAGGAAGGACTATCTTATTATCGTCAGACTTTATGTCATTTTTCCAAAACTGGATTTGAATAACATTGAAAATTATTTTTTTTTATTTAATACCGTTTGCATTACTTCATTGTGAAAATATAAGATTCAAAAGGTAAATTCAAAAAATTTTTTTGAAACTTTGGAAATTGGAACACACATTGAATATTTTCTTTTATAAAATCAAGAGTTTTGTTGCCAAACTTGCCTCTTAATACAAATTTTTCACGAACGATGTAATTTTTAAGAAGGATAATTGATGAAGTAGAAGTGACATTGAATTAAATGCTTAAGCTGATAATTTTCAGAAAAGAAATCATAAAACGATTGTATATATAAAATATGTTTTAATCTTGCAGTATCTAAATAATTATTTTCTAATTTCTTTTAACATTTAGAATCTAATCAAATGTAATGTGAATTATTTCAGTTATTTTTTATATATTTAAATTGTTATAATATTTAAATATGAGGCCTGCACATTCATTAAAAACTTGCGTTTTAAAGTCGTTTTCGTCAAAAAATTATTACTTTTTTCTGAAACATATTCTTCAATCTCTTCATCAACTAATTCTGTCTCATTTAAAATTTCTAATTTTGTTCATAATTCTCTAATTCTATATCTTTAATGTTATAAATTTCAGAATAATTTTTATTTCTATAATTATAAAAGAATGTAGGAAAACAAATGCTCTTTCACAATTAGCTTTTTTATATGTATAATTTGTATAATAAGGATGATGAATGTACATGCTGAATCAGAAATTTATTACTTGTAAATATATTTTTCCATAAATTGCAAGAAAACATATTAATGTGCACTTTACTATATAAATAATAACTCTCAAATTATAGGCCGCGGCGCTACCATCAAACGACGCGGCAGCGTTGAGATACCAAGTACATATAAAAATACTTTCTCGCTTGTCAATAGTTTTGCCTATGCACAGAAGTCGCGGCGCTACCAAGTAGCTTATCTGAAATTTTAGATCAAATGACTTAAATAAAACTTTCGATCAAGATATTTCAGGAACTAATGCTGTATTAAAAAATTTAATGGCATTTTTATTATATAATATGAATACAAACTTTTAATTGATCAGTTATACTACAATAAGATTGGTGCAGTTAATTCTGAGAAATGATAATATCATATCAAAATTGTAACCATTTTCATTTTTATTTTTTTTTTGTCAGATTCAGATCATAAAGTAAGAGTAAAGAGGGTTATCTCGATAGTGTAGAGAGAAAAAAGTTGATCACACGAAAAATATTCCCTACGTGGCCAGGTTTGCCGAATATAGAATAATTTGAATCATTAGATCGCCATCTTGAATATCGTATATGTATATAGTGTTATGTTTAATTATGTTATTAATTAGTAAGTGTGTAGTGTTTGGTTAATAAATAATTTTGATAATACATTTTTTTTAATGAGTATAGTTACAATAAATTTTGTAATCGCAATGATATTAGGAAAAAATTATAGAATTTATTTTAGCATAAACTTTAACTAAACTTTTAGTTTTTAAAACCTAATATTATTTGCATGTCAAATAGATTAATATTAATATTTAGTTATTAACAATATTATAATACAATTAATATAAAATTTAATATAAAATAAAAAATAAATAATAAAAAAAATAAATTTAAATAAATATATAATATAATATAATATGATAAAACATAAAATACACAATAATATATATACACACACACACATATATTAATATAAAATTTTGAAAATTTTCTTTTAAAGATTTATAACTTTATTTTTATTTATTTGTTTTTCTTTCAATTTTATATTTATACATTCCGCTGTGACCATGCATTTCTAATCTTTTCGTCTCATCATTTATCATTTACAATTTTGAGATGGCGATGAAATGGTCCAAATTATTCCATTTGGCCATATACAAAACATTTTTCGTCACTTTCAATTTATAGATAAGTCTCCTTACTCTTATTTCATGATTCAGACTAATATATATGTATATACTATATATATGTAATATATACGTATATATACTTGCACACATATACACAAAGTGATTTTGTTCCTCAAGCGGTATTCACATGTACAATTATTCATTTAAATGTGTAAAACGCTTAAGAGACAAAATCTTATGTTTATAAGTGTATGTACATATATGAATATAATGTGACAAGAAGAAAAATGATAAAGTAATTAACGATTATAAAAATATATTAGAGTAATACATGGAAAAAAGTGATAGTGATATAAAATTATTAATAGTATAGTAATTATATAGGGTGTCCATAAAGTTTGTCCCCATCCCCTATATTTCGGAAACTGCTCAAAATTATGAAAAACCGAAAAATACGTGTTTGATCATTTTAAGGGGCTACTCTTTTAAGAGAATTGTGAGGGTTGTCTCCCCAAGGGAATACCCCAGGTAAACCCTAACTCAAACGTTTTAAATAGAATCTTCTACATTATACGATATGGTTTAAAAGAGCATAAAGAAAGAAAATTTTTGGCGTAAACCGAAGGTTGATACGTTGACCCATTCAGGAGTTATTTAGGATTAAAGTTCGAAAAAAGCCAATTTAAAAAATCGTTACTACCATTTGGAAAATCCTAAAAAAGAGTTTGAGGTGTAAAAGTGTTCGTATTTTTAAGTCTTTTCCATAAAAAATTTAGATTTGACCTTGAAGTTTTTTTTTCAGTTCGAAAAAGAATTCAGGCAACTTGTTAAATTCAGTCTTGCTTGGATTTCTTTTTCGAACTGAAAAAACCTTAAAGACAAATCTGAATTTTTTATGGAAAGAAACTAAGAAGACGATCATTTTCAAATCTTGAACGTTTTTCTACAATTTTCCAAATGGGAGTAACGATTTTTTGAAATTGATCTTTTTCGAACATTCATTAAATAATTCTTGAACGGGTCAACGTTCAACGTATCAACTTCGGTTTGCGCCAAAAATTTTTCTTTTTTTATGCTCTTTCAAACGATATACTACAATATGGGTGGTTTTAAAATTTTTGAGTTGGGGTCTTCCCCTGAAGCACCACTCTGGAAGAAAAACCTAAACTAACTTTGGAGAGAAAACCTAACCTAATCCCCGCAACCTTAAAAGAATAACCCCTCGAAATAATCAAACACGTATTTCGCGCTTTTTCTTAATTTTCAGCCGTTTCCAAAATATAGAGGGTAGGGACTGACTTTATGGACACTCTGTATATATATGATGTATATACAGGATGTCCAATAATTCGCGCCCAACCCGTCCGGTGCAGATAGAGCAGATTAAACCTAGTAGAATAGTCCTCTACCAATTTGCGATATTCACAATAATTAATGAGAAATTAATTAAAAAACATTGGCCAATTCGCGCGCCTACAAGCACGCGGCGAATAGCGACAGCCCACTCGCGGGTCCAATGTTATGTGCTGCTTATTATATGCTATTTAGAGTTGGTCTAGGAAGAGTTGAGCCAATACCGATCGGTAGTCTCGAAGATGCCATTTCCCGATCAAAATCGCATACCCAACATCGATGTGCGGAATTTTCAAGTCGCTTAAACTTTACGCTATGCATTTTATGTATATATGTATATATGTATACTGGGTGGGGCATTTATAGTGACGCGGACATATTTTTCGAAAACGAAGCGAGATATCAAAAAATGTTTCAGACAAAAGTTGTAGGGTTCCAAGGAGGGCATAACACCGTGACCTTAAATTATTTTTGGAATGCGATTTTAAAGATTATTTCGAGGTCAATTTGGTTTTTTTAAATGGGAGAGTGTACTTTTTCTTCCGGAAATAAAAAGAGCGTTCAATTTTGAGTCTAAAAGTACTAGTATACTTATGACCTAAAATTGATAGGTGATGAGATATTTCAAAACTAAGACAACAGATATCCGATTATTCAAAATTCAAACAATTTTATTGCAGTAAATGTTCAAAATGATGGCCATTAACTTCGATACATTTTCGAAAACGTTTTTCAAAAGAATGCTGAACTTTTATTAGTGTCTTCATCGATACTCGCACAGGCATTAATAATCCGTTGACGCATATTCTCAGGTGTAGTCGGTACTCGGTACTTCTTGATAAACCTTATCTGTTATGAATCCCCATAAGAAAAAGTCTAGAGAAGTGAGATCCAGAGAGCGGGCAGGCCAATTAACAGGTCCTCTACGTCCTATCCATTGACCAGGATAATTTTTGTCTAATATTTCTCGAGCTGCAGCTGCATAATGAGATGGACAACCATCGTGTTGATACCACATATTCAACCGTTCTGCAATAGGTACGTCTTCAAGCAATTGTGGTAGTTCTTGGTTTAAAAAGTTTCTGTACTTCGGTCCATTGAGCGTACCTTCATATCTCATCACCTATCAATTTTAGGTCATAAGTATACTAGTACTTTTAGACTCAAAATTGAACGCTCTTTTTATTTCCGGAAGAAAAAGTACACCCTCCCATTTAAAAAAACCAAATTGACCTCGAAATAATCTTCAAAATCGCATTCCAAGAATAAATCTAAGGTCACGGTGTTATGCCCCCCTTGGAACCCTACAACTTTTGTCTGAAACATTTTTTGATATCTCGCTTCGTTTCCGAAAAATATGCCCGCGTCACTATAAATGCCCCACCCTGTATATATATATATAGACAAATGTACATACATACACATATGTAGATTAATTAAGAACACAATACCAAATAAAGAATGTTAATAATATTTTATTAATAATAACTTTAACATACAACTTTAATAAACTTATTAACTTTAATATACAACACATTTAAAATCAGTTTCTGTTAAAATATTTTACAACATTACAACATTAAGTATTTATTAAATATTTTATTTAACAAATTTTACTTAAAAAATAAAAAATATTTTATTTAACAAATTGCTATCATTTTACTTGCTAATGTTGTACTTTTATTTATACGATTATTTTTAGAATTTATTTTTAAACGAAACGCTGCATATATATATATATATATATATCTAGAAATAATTAAATTTTTTAGATTATGGCATTCAGGCAAAAAGAATGATATATTATTAAGTTTTATACTAAAAAAATTTATGTAAGTTAATATTATTCTTAAAAAGAACACTAGTATTAAAAGATCGAAATATTTTTTCCATTTCAAGAAAAAAATTAAACGTTTTTTGATTAACAAAAAATTAAGTATTTTCTTTATAATGCCTTTACAGCTATTAATTTATTATAATATGTTATTTTTTGTTTTTTGCTACTAGCAGATTTTATACATCAATTGCATATCTTCTTCGCTTTAACAATACTCATAATAATGTACCCGGCTATATTATATTTAATATATTAATTTCTACATTACTTAACATTACGTCAGAAGCTAACAGATTAGGTACTGAGACCTTTTCAAGCGTTACTTGTAATATTACTTTCCTTTTTAATATTTTCAATAATTTTTAAAAAATCGGGCAAATGTCCCCTATCATCTTCATCATAATTGCTATTTGTGACTTGTCTCATATACTGAGATATGGTGACTAGTTTTAAATTACTTTTTAATTGTAATGCATTCAATGTCGAATGTTTCGACCTAAGCACGGAAAATAAATTTTCGATATAATCTTGTGTAAAGCGACCGCATAAAACAAAAATTTCCTTTTTCAAGTAAGTACTTGGCTAATTCGATTGTTGACAGTGTCGATATAACAATACCTTTTTGAAATGGCTTTCAATCGCTTTGTCCACCGAAATTTAATGATGATATTAAATCGATAAATCTGTATAAAAAATTTATGATTTTGTTATATTTTTCTTCATTGTATTTACTAAGTGTGAAAGTGAGGTTTCTGGCGCTAACGATTTGAAACCATTTTGCAATTTGTGAAACTAGCCAAGAAGTTGTTTTATACTTTTGTCGATCGTATTCATCAGCTAGATAGTTTAGCGCAGAACTCACTTCTTGACTCAAAACGTGATATGCGCTCTTTACCCTCATTTTCATAAAATGCTTAGATCTATCTAAATATTCCTTTTGTAACTTAGGTACAAGCAATAAGTCCAAATCTTTTTACAAATTAAGCAATTGTATTAAATGTTGTGAGTTCATGACGTTTGTAGGCAATTTATATTTTTCAACAAATTTGGAAGAAATATTAACATTTATATGATTGAATATTCTTTCTTTTAAATTTTTTAATGCGAGATAAACGTCGTGAAAAAGAAAAACAGATGTCAAGTATTGTCTAATGGGTGTTGACATTTATTTTGTATAGTGGAATATCTCGAAATATTAATGCCAAAGGATTTCCACATCGCTAGGTTTGGTGAACTCATGTCAGATACAATTTCATGAACACGCAAACCTATTTCGTTTGTCTTCTTTTCAATTATTTTTAATATTAAAGGTTTATAAATAGATCCATCTGTACTATTTCCTGTATAAAAGTATTTAACAGTTTGCTTCCATCTCTGCCCAATACCTGCAAGCATGAATACTAGACTATGTGTCGCTCCTTCGTTACCATTATGTTAATGTTTTGATAGATGTATTATATGAGTCGTTCGCTCGAAAAACGACAGTCGATTTAAGTTTTTGCACAAAAAATTGAATTAAAGATTCAACTGTGCGATTCGAGTTATTAAACGTTATGCTATTCAGCTTTTATATTAACATTATGCTATTCAGCTTTTATTTTTTTAATATACATATTCCTATTTTGCGGAGTAGCAAAATGTTTAATAACTTAAATTATATAATTGAATCTTCAATTTTTTGTGCAAAAACTCAAGTTGACTTAAGTTGTTTTTCGAGCAAATGACTCATATGTTTTAGCTGGTGTTATGCTTACTTCATCCAGAACTATTAAAAAGTCTTTGTCGATGTCATTTTAAAATTGCGAAACTTTTACGCGTAAAAAATCAAAAATTTCATCATTTATTCCGCTCAAAAATTTCCAGTTATCTAATTTTCTATTTAAGTTTTAAATGAAAGAAGTGAAAATCCTTAAGTTAATAATTCGCGATATCCTGAATTATTGTAAGCAAATTTTAGTTGATACCCTTTAATTAGTGTTGCATCGCACCACTTAGGCATTGTTTTATACTGAACAGTTAACATTTTGATTTAATCATTATTGTTATGAATATTTTCCGAACTGCATTTGTAGTTTTTTCATCAATATATACTTTTTCCTATATTTTCTTCATTTTTTCTTTTATGTCACTTGTGCCACTGTTGTACTGTCACTTGTAACGTTTCATCAGTAAAATACGTAATTTTTCTGATTTTTTATACAGTTTCTGCAGTTTTTGAAATTTCTTATTCTTAATCTTATATCTTCAGATAATATAACAACCGATTTTGTCGAAGAATCAGTATGAACCAACAACGTTGTTTGCTGCATGGACTCTGTATCTATTCTGAGCTCTAAATAATATATTTAGATAATAGGGGTGAAAAGTGGCCCCGCATACTCAGTAACTGGCTGGTATGCGGAAGGTCCCGGGTTCGAATCTTGTTCGAACCAACACACCCCATATGCCTGCTTGGAACTGGTGGAAGAAAAAGGAGATACGGAGTCGATGAGGAGAGGGGGAGCAGGATGAGCTAAGGGAGTGGAGGAAGGAGGAAGAAGGAGAAGGGAGGTCGGACGAGTGACGAGGGAGGATAGGAGAGGAATCGGGATAGAGGTGTTCAGGAGGATGATGGAAGGAGGAAAAGGGAGGATGCAAGGAGTATGGAGGAAAGGGAAAAAGAGGCGGAAGACGGTTAATGTGTATTGGTTACTGTTACTGTAATGGATAAGTGGTATATGTATGATATGGTAAAGAGAAGGGGAGATTGTAAGAGGTTTGGGAACGCTCCTCGGAAAAAAGCGCCTTGTAATCCTCAATTGGGGCAGCAATAAAATTATCTAATCTATATTTAGATAATACACTTCACATAACGCTGAACAATCTTTTATCATTGAATGTATATTTGCATTTTTAATCCATGCATCCACTGCTCTCCGGTTTGGATTCTTAGGAAAAATATTCATTTTTGTCCCGTGTATGGAATTATTTTTACAGTACGGAGCTGCACAAATAGCATCATTTTGTCCTGTAATTATTTTCAATAATATTATTTATGCAGATTTAAAACATGTCAATAGTATTTTCAGATAAAATTTTTAATTTGCACATTTAAACGAATTTAACTTTATAAAGCACAATATTGCAAATTTTAAAAAGTTATTATTATTGCAATTTTACTTACCTATTTACTTATAACAATAATTATCAAAAAATATATTATTACTTTAATATTTTTATAAAAAATTACATTGTATTATAATATAATTTATATTTATTTAATTTATTTCTATTTGTTTATCTATTTTATACTTTATTTCATTTTAATTATATCTATTTTATTATTTTTTATACTTTAATATTTTACAATTGTTAAATACTTTATACTTTATATGTATATTATATGACATCTCTGTGTGTGTTATTATATGACAACTGTTTTGAAAAACCGGAAGCGCTGATCAAGTAATGGCGGAGCCAATCAGCGAAAAGAATATTAGTTGGCTTAATTCTTCCTAGACTAACTCTAAAGGTCTTTTCTACAATGGAGATTTTAGCGCAGTAGCAGTAGGTCGTAAGAATATATACAGTCGTAGCGAAAATGAGCCAAATCCATTTTCACAGACGCCGCATTCTTTCGTGACTGTGTATGCGCGTTCGCCGTAGAACATACACCGTAAGTCATAGGAAATGGATTTGGTTTATTTTCGCTACAATTACTGCTACGACCTATTTTTACGATCTACTGCTACTGCGCTAAAATCTCTATTGTAGAAAGATCTTAATGCTATTGTCTTTTGTAGATCGCTCCTCCCTTAGCAACCGCGTAACATTAGACTGTTTCTTTTCGTCGTGTACTTATAGTAACTATGTAAGACTGGGCCATGTAGAGGACTTTCCTACTAGGTTTAACTTGCTCTACCTGCTCCTGACGAGTGGCGCGCGAATTACCAAACACATTGTATATACAGGGTGTCCCAACGAAAAGTGTCCACCAGGATTATTATGAAATCTAGTGATTTTTTTTCGAAAAACGCCGAGATAGGTCACTTTTGTTTTCGAGGAGGACAGGTTCTTGTCATAAATTCACCCACTTTGGACTAACCCCCTAAAGAGAAGTGACAACCCCCTCAAAAATCTTAATGGCAATAGGGGTCAAGTGGCATATCATTATAAAGATCTTTTAATTATCTTTACAATGGTGCTATTTCTTAAAATTTGCGTCAATAGTTTTCGAGAAAATGCGTTTCAAAGTTTCAGATATAATAAAATGCAAATTCAGTTTTGAAAACAACTTTTATTTTTTAAATGGTCGAAATATGTATTCCCCTTCCCCGCCGACCATGCAGTATTAAAGTCTTCGTGCAGTGTTACGTCGAACATTCTGCAATACAGTTTGTACTTCACTTTCACGATTTTTCGTTTTAAGCTGTGAAAATGATTTTTAGTTGTGCGGAAAAAATCGAAATTGTTACACTTTATTTCAAGAACAATGATTGCGCTAGAGCTGCAGTCCAAATATTCAATGAGAGACATGAAAAAATTATTTACTATACAAATGTTTCGAGGCTAGTGAAGAAATTTAATAAAACGGGATCAGTACAAAACCTGAAACATCACTCGGAATAGACAAACATAAATGAAGATGTTGAAATTGCAGAACTTGGATGAAATTGAATCTTGTTCGCAGTTTAAAATGAAAAATCGTGAAAGTGAACTACAAAATGTTGTATTCTGTCAATGGAAACCAAACTTATAGAATATAGACTATTGTTATGCTTGCTGCCGATTTTATCACTTGCTAAACATAGTAAAAAAACTTGACTAATATCAACAATCTTCTGACCTTGAAGTATCCTACAATATTCAAAGTCAAAGAATGCCGGTACTGCAAAATGTTTGACGTAACACTGAGCAAAGACTTTATTACTGCATGATGGTCGGAAGGGGAGGGGGGAGTACACATTTTGAGCATTTAATAAAATAAAAGTTGTTTTCAAAACTGAATTTTCATTTATTGTATCTGAAACTTATTTTCTCGAAAACTATTGACGCAAATTTAAAAAAAAATAGCACCATTGTAAAGAGAATTAAAAGACTTTTATAATAATATGCCACTTGACCCCTGTTACCGTTTAAGATTTTTGAGAGGGTTGTTACCCTCCTTAGGGTGTTAGTCCAAAGTGAATTTATGACAAGGACCTGTCTTCCTCGAAAACAAAATTGACTTGTCTCGGCACTTTTCGAAGAAATCACTAGATTTTATAATAATCCTGGTGGACACTTTTCGTTAGGACACTCTGTATATATACCAAGGTTGGGAAAGTTACTTTATAAAAGTATCTAGTTACAGTTACAGTTTTTTTCATTAAAAATTAACTAGTTACAGTTAAAAGTTACCAATTCTAAAAAGTAACGCGTTACAGTTATAGTTACTTAAAAAGGAACGAGTCGTTACTTTGTAGTTACTTTCTTACGATGAAAATAAAATATCAGATCTACACTTAACGGTAGAAATTTTGAGGTAAAAGAATAAAATCATATAAATATGTTTTTATACGTTACTTATTATTACTTATTACTTATCATATAAAATATAATAATTATAATTTCTATATTATATACTTATGTTAAAATAAATTGATACAATATGTTATATGTTATATAGTTATATTTTATATTTGTCTCGAGCAGTTGGGAGCATGCGCATTGGAACGTAAAGTACCGATAAAGATACTTGCGCAAGCGCAAGGCTGCCCAACGCGATCTGTGTAGAGGTTTAAAATATATATAATAAAATAATTAATGTAACTATTAATGTAACTATTAAATTAGTTACTAGTTACCGAAAATATGTAACTGAGTTAAGTTATAGTTACAGATGGAGAGAAAAGAACGAAGTTAAGTTAGAGTTACTGAAAAAAAGTAACTGTAACTGTAACTTCGTTACAAGTAACGAGTTACTTCCAATATATGTATATATTTTATATATGGAGCAATCCATACCAAATCAACGATTTTTTCCTCCTTTTTTTACTTGCTTAATTTTTTTCATGATTTTGTATTGAAAGTAGCTTCCATGACTTTTTTTAGATTTTTATCTCTATCAATTTTCGAGTTACACATTTTTTTTTAAATTGAAAAAATTTCAAATATTTATAACTTGAAGAAAAATATAAATATTGTCATTAATAAGGTGGTCATTTTTTGGTCTTTAAATTTTTCGAAAAAATATTGAAAAATTTAAAAAAAGAAAATTTAATAGTATTTTAGTCAATTTTAACCAAAATTATTATTTTTTCTCAATGAGAACCCTTCGATTTTTTAAAAAAAATGTATAACATTTTCAACTAAAAAAAAAAAACAAAATTTTCGAGCTATTGGCAAAGAAGGGATTCAAATATTTTTGATTTTTTAAAAACTATTTTTTGATTTTCTTTTCAATTTTTTTTTCAAAAATTGCATTTTTGATATTTTACACCATTTCGATTTAAAAAATAAGTATTTACAAAATTAACAGGCACATATTTTGAAGTTTTAAGGGTTAGAAAAAAAAATTCCAATATTTTAATTTTTTTAATATATTAGAATTTTTGTTTTTCCTGGCCCTTAAAACTTCGAAATGTTTTCAAAGTTCGAATGTTTATTCGCCAATAGCTTAAAAATTTTGTTTTTAAATCTACAATGTTATACATTTTTTTGAAAAACTCGAAGGGGTCTCATTAAGGAAAAAAAATAATTTCGGTTAAAATTGATTAAAATACTACTAAATTTTCTTCTTTTAACTTTTTCAAAATTTTTTTCGAAAAATACATTTAAAGACAAAAATCGACCACGTTATTATTGACAATATTTTTATTTTTCTTTAATATAAATATTATAAATATTAAAAATTTTTTTAATCAATTTAAAAAAAAATGTGCAACTCGAAAATCGATAAAGATAAAAATCTAAAAAAATTCATGGAACTTTCAATAGATAGAAAAACATTTAAAAAATGAAACAAATAAAATATAGTCGGGGAAAAAAGTCGTTGATTTGGTATAGAATGCCCCACATATATATATATATATATATTATATATACAAGTTTATAAAATAGATCAATGACTAAGGTCGCTTTTACGTTATTTACAGACCGTTCGCTCGGTGTGGTCCTTTTTCGGCAACAGAATTTAATCTCTTTTGCTCCGAATGAGACTCTGTGCGATTTCGGTTTACGGGAATAAAGGGATCGAGTTAATAAATATTTGCCACAAATTACATAAAAATATTTATATATTCTAACATAAAGAAAAATTGAATAGAATATACAGGTTGAACTAATTTAATGTTCCACCTCAAATATCGTTTTTTCTAAGCTTTTTACAAAAAAAGTTTTGTACGAAAGTTGTAGGATTTCGAGAGAAAAAAGGATAGCGCTACTAACTTTTTTCTAAAGGGCGATTTTCAAGGTTATTTGATGATTATTTATGTTTTTTAAACTAGAATTACTTTAATTTTTTTGTACAAATCGATTCCTCGCAATATTCACTATAAAAAGTTATAAGAGTAAGATTGCCAAAAATTGAATAGTTTACAAGATATTTTATATTTTAGTTTAACATAATTTCACATAAACTAAAACTGAAATATCTCATAAAATATTCATTTTTCGTCGCTCTTATCTTAATACTTTTATGCATAAAATAATGAAAGGAATCAATCGGTGTAAAGAAAACACATAGTTGTTTGTAAGAAAAGTATGTAATTTGTAATTAGTAGCTACGTACTTTTTCTTGCAAACAATTATGTGTTTTCTTTACACCGATTGATTCCTTTCATTATTTTATACATAAAAGTATTAAGATAAAAGCGACGAAAAATGAATATTTTATAAGCTATTTCTGCTATTTTATAGGTGTTTTTGTAAAACTATGTTAAACTAAAGTATAAAATATCTTGTAAACTATTCACTTTTTGGCTATCTTATCCTTATAACTTTATATAGTGAATTTTGCAAGAAATCAATTTATAATAAAAAATTAAGGTTAGTTTTATTTAAAAAAACTTAAATAACTTTCAAATAATCTTAAAAATTGTTTTTTATATACGAAAAAGTTAGTAACGCCAACTTCTTTTTCACTCGAAATCCTACAACTTTTGTATGATACATTTTTTGTAAAAGGTTTAAGAAAGATATATTTGGGGTGGGACCTGTATATGCAGGGTGTTTTATTTTAATATCCTTAGGCAAATATCTCTGAAATTAAGCAAAATACGAAAAAAAAAAAGGTTAAATAGAAGTTGTAGAATTTCGAGGGAGAAAGAAGTTGACATTATTGACTTTTTCCTAAAAGGCGATTTTCAAGTCATTTAAAGGTCATTCATGTTTTTTAAATGGAACTACCTCAATTTTTTTATATTATTTGATTCCTCGCAATATTCACTGTAAAAGTTATAAAGGTAAAATAGCCACAAAGTGAATAATTTACGAGATATTTTATACTTTAGTTTAACATAATCTTACACATAAATTATGGAATCTCGTAAAATATTCATTTTCCGATGATCTTACTTTAATACTTTTATGCACAAAATAATGAAAGGAATCAATTGATGTACATACAGAAAACACATAGTTGTTTAAAAAAAAAGTATGTAGCTACTATAGTTGCAAATTACATACTTTTTTTAAAACAACTATGTGTTTTCTTTATATCGATTGATTTCTTTCATTATTTTATGCATAAAAATATTGAGGTAAGATCGACGAAAAATGAATATTTTGCGAGATATTCCATAGTTTATGTAAAATTATGTTGAATTAAAGTACAAAATATCTCGTAAACTATTCACTTTTTGGCTATCTTACCCTTATAACTTTTTATAGCGAATATTGTGAGCAATCAATTTATATAAAAAATTGAGGTTCCATTTAAAAAAATATAAATGACCTGTAAATAATCTTGAAAATCATCTTTTAGGAAAAAGTCAGTAGCACTAACTTATTTCCCCGTCGAAATCCTACAACTATTGTTTTTGAACCTTTTTTCATATTTTGCTTAATTTCAGAGATATTTGTTTGGGGAAATTAAAATACAGAGTATCGCATTTTAACTTACACAGCATAATATATCGAAAATTAAGCTTCATCGAAAAAATGTTTTAAACAAAGTTGGAGGATTTTGAAGGGGACATCTTGTCGTAAGTATAATCTTATTTCAGGTGGAGACATTTTTGAGATTTCAAAGTTATCTCATTATTCTTTTAAAGGAAACCACCATAATTTTCTTACATAAATTGATTCCTCGTAATATTTGGCGTAAAAATTGTTAGAGTGGGGAATAATTGAAAAATAAATTATTTACGAGATATTTTCTGCTTCATTCTGTCACATTTTAACAAAAAATATAAAATATTTTAAAATTGGTTTTCGAGTTTGAACCGCGTAGACTTTTTTGATTCCGACGTTTCGTGAACATTACAGCTCAAATGTTGAGCTGTAATGTTCACATCGTGAAAGGCACAAATATCAAAATAATATTTTCTAATACACTCATTATTCGATAATCTTACTTTTATAATTTTCTGCATAGAATAGTGAGATAAATCAATTGGTGTTAAAAAAACGAATAGTTATTTTTTTTATAAATACACAGTGACCGGCAAAAATAAAAAGCTATCTCATCTATAAGACTTGATTTGTTTCATAAAGGTAAAAAAATATATGTTTTTTATAATTGAAAGTTAATAATCAATTAAGTGTTTTTAATTAAACAGGAATCATATTTTTATTTTTTAGAGAGATATATTTCTAAACAATCGTATATTTAAAAGTGACAAAATAAAGAAGCAAGTTAAGATAATATATTTTAATTTAATTATAATATCTATAATATTATATTTATAATTTATTATAATTATAATGATTTTAATTATAATGTATTTTAATTTAAAGAAATAACAATATTATTTTAATTAATAGTTAATATGATTTTCTTTAGCCTCAATAACTTTTTGAAGTCTTTTTGGTATACTTTTTTTAAATTTTTTAAATGTTATGAATCCAGAGATTCTTTATTTTGTCATTCTTAAATATACGATTGTTTAGAAATAAATATAGTAATAGAAAATGATTCCTTTTTTTAATTAAAAACATTTAATTAATAAATAAATTTTTAATTTCAGTTATAAAAAACCTATAACATTTTTTTCTATCTTTATGGAGCAAACCAGTCTTATAGATGAGGTGGCTTTTTATTTTTGCCGGTCATTGTATCCAGTTGCATATTGCACAATTTTTAAAATCAGAAGAGTACGTTTTTCTTACACTAATTAATTTATCTCATTATTCTATGAAGAAAATTAATAATTTAGGATTATGGAAAAATAAACATATCATGAGATATTTTATATTTTTCTGACAAAATGTCTCAGAATAATGTATAAAATATCCCGTAAATCATTCAGTTTTCGACTATTCCACTCTAACAATTTTTTATGCAAAATATTATGGGGAATTGATTTATAATAATGATGACTTCGAAATCTCAAAAATGCTTTCACCTGGAATAAGATTATGTTTACGACAAGATGTCCCCATTGTAATCCGATAACTTTCTTTGAAACATTTTTTTTTTCGATAAAGCTTAGTTTTCGAGATATTTGGTTGTGTATGTTAAAATGAGACACCCTGTATATACAATACGCAAAACAATTAGAGGAGCGTTTTAAAACCTGCAAAATTTGATGATTTTTAAGAAGTCATATCTCAGCTTAGGGAGATCGTAGGACAATGTTTCTGGGCGCATTTTAATGGGTGAAGCCTCTACTAGTAGGTAAGGTTGCATTATTCGTCTCATCGAACTGTTTTTCTTGTGAGGCCCAAAATCAGATCGTGAAAAAATTCTGGAAAATCATGACTTTGTAGTCGTCCATGGAAAAAGCAGGGATAGAATCATAAATGCTACTACATTGGCTTTGAAGTGGGAAACCTTCCTTTTAAAATGTCGCAAGAAACATTGCTCTATCGTACCTAGGAGCTGAGTTATCGGGTCTCATAATCACCCCTGTATTTTGCAAGATTTTTAATAATGCCACCGGCATTCACGTTATCCGATGTACATCATGAGGAAATTGCTCGGTCGGATTTTGTACATCATGTGTGTACGTTAATGTTAAGTGTGATGCGTGTATATGTGTGACTTGCGTGAAATCGATTGTTTCTTGTTTTCCAACATATGTAGATTAGTCAGTGTTAAATGCCTGAATGTGAGTTATTTCTGTGTACACGCACCGGCAGGAATGGCCGACATACGTGTCGCGTTACGTATGTGTGCGTATGACTTTCGGCTGTCATACACGTATTCATACACATCTAACGCCGGACACCATTCCTGCCGGTGCGTGTACATACACACACACACAACACACAAATAACTCTCATTCAGGCATTTAACACTAACTGATCTACATATGTTGAAAAACAAGAAACATTCGATTTCACGCAAGTCACACATATACACGCATCACACTTAACATTGACGCACACATACATCATGCACATGATGTGCAAAATCCGACAGAGCAACTTCCTCGTGATGTACATCGGATAACGTGAATGCCGGTGGTACTACTAAAAATCTTGCAAAATACAGGAATGACTATAAAACCCGATAGCTCGGCTTCTAGAAATGGTAGAACAATGTTTCTTGCGACATTTTAAAGGGGAGGTTTCCCACTTCAAAACCAATGTGATGGCATTTATGGTTCCATCTCTGCTTTTTCCATGGACGGCTACAAAATCATGAAATTCCCAGAATTTTTTCACGAGCTGATTTTCATAAGAAAAACTGTTTGATGAGACGAATAATGCAATCTTACCTACTTTAAAATCGAGGCTTCACCCATTAAAATGCACCCAGAAACATTGTCCTATGATCCCTAAGTTGAGATATGGGTTCTTAAAAATCATCAAATTTTGCAGATTTTAAAGCGCTTCCCTAATTGTTTTGCGTAGTGTATGTATATATCTAATAAAAATATAATATATACACTGAGAAAAAAATACTGTTGAATCAACAACATTTTTGTAGTTAAATTTTATTTTATTAATTCAATGATATTATTAATCTAATCAAATACGTCAGTATTTGTTGTCGATTCAACAGTATTTTTTCTCAGTGTACATATATTTATATATTTATAATTTTTTTAAGAAGCTTACTATTGTGCACTATTGTGTCTCGCTTTGAACTATCTTCTTACACACCACACGAATGGCTAATGTCGCAATCTGATAGATCTAAGTCTATTCGAGATTGAGCGTGAGTCCGAAATTTTTGAATAAGATTGCAAGTGAGATTGAATATGCGCTCAAAATGTTGAATAAAGTCTGCCTGCTCGAGGGATGTCACACTGAATGTGGTACTATTGAATAAACTCGAGAGGATAATAAAATATCAACTGTATTCAATTACAACAAATTCTTTATTGGTTGAAACTTAAGGCTTTAAACAAAAGCCTCGACCAATACTAATAATTTTTAAGTCAAAGGAGACGCCTCATCGAGCGTTTGTCGTCACGAATGTATTCAAGGATTCTATAATCAATTACCGAAATTTAAGTCTGTTCCAAAGTATATTTCCACTAAATGATATGACGGAAAAATGAACGCGGAATTTGCACTTGTCTGGGCTCGAGCTAAAAAAATGGTACTATTGAATAAACTCGAAGGGGTAATAAAATATCAATTGTATTCAATTACAACAAATTCTAAAATTTTATTATTTTGTTGAGTATAGATTTTATTTAAAGAACTGTCAACTATAGTGTTACGTCCAGACTCAAGGAAGGAAGAGTCGAAAGGAAGGACGTAACTACTTAAATCGAACAACGCCAGGTAGTGCGTTTTGTTCGAGCCGAACGAACGTGTTTAGGCCCCAAATAGGTCAACGACCGCGAGGGTCGCTCTTACGCTATTTAAAGGGCGTTCGCTCGGTGGTCCCTTTTCGGCAAGAGAATTTAATCTCTTTTGCGCGGGATGGGACCTTAGTGCGATCTCTGGACGGAGGAAATGAGAGCGGGTTAATCAATTAATTAAACGCGAGTTCATAATAAAATTAAGTTTTATTTATATAAATAAACACGGTGAAGAGACGGATACATAAGTAACAATTAACTCGCGCGCGGGATTTAATCTATAAAAAGGTGTGTGTGTGTGTGTGTGTGTGTGTGTGTGTGTGTGTGTGTGTTTCGCGGGTGTTACATAAGTACGGAGGTCGTCAATCGGGACATAAAGGGGGGAGAGTTTATTGTCTAAATATATTATGGTCCCGATGGGTTATTACAATAATTTTTCATTTTAATAGCTAGGTAACAAATAATAATAATGTATACATGTGTGCGTATGTGTCATGGGAGTTCCCGAATCTGGATGGTGGAGAGAGGATAGGATCTTAATAAGACTTGCGCTGGGACGGCCAAGGGATATCTACGCTCAGGAACATACCAAGGGATAATTTCTTCAGGATTTACGTCGATTAGATGTTGACGCAGGGCCTCATGTTCTACTGGCCCCGGACCGATTGTAAAGGTTCCTTCCGGGACTTCCCTTATTCCCGGGAATTGATTAATTAACCAAGCTCTGAATTGGTCGTAGGTGAGCTCGGCGTGCGATTCTAGTTCTTCCGAACCGTCATCGCTGAGATTTATCGTCTCAAAATCTTCCGGTAGTTCCCGGTTTTCGGAGGGCGTTGGGGAAGAGGGAGGTGAGTCCCCAAGGGTAATAATGGAGGGAACCGGGGACGGAGATCGAGGTGAATCTGGGCGTGCGGGAGAGAGGGGAGGTGGAGGAGAAAGGTTCCGCTGAGATTCGGCAGGTGATTCAGGTGAATCAGCGAGAAGGAAGGGAGGAGTTCGCTCCTGTTCGGTGGGTTCGAAGGGAGAGGGAGAGGAAATTCGCGGGGTTCCTGCGTATTCGGGGGATGAAATCGGAGAGTAATGAGGTGGGTCGCGGTTAGGTGTATTACAATTTTTTTCTTTGGCGTAACTATTAATAGTGTTAATGTGTTCTCTAGTTAATATTTCGAGTTTTTCGCGGAGTAATTTATGGTCGTCGGTTGTAGAAAATAAGTCCGCCGTAGCCCGAGCCAACTCTCGCCTTAGACGACGATTGCGACGATTTCGGGACCGCTTTATGACCCGTTGGGAATGGCGCGTAGTCTCCACTAACAACAGCGATATAAGAGAGCTGTTCTTCGAGAAAGAGTCCTTGAATTCAATATTTATTTAAGAAGTGAAATTTTAATATTTATTCCGAAGAAATTTGCATCTTTGCAATTTTGTTTAGGGTGAGGGAACCTTGCGAGGGCTCTCACTGCAGTTATGCAGGAAACCCGACGGATACAAGGGAAGGTCGCGGCTTGCGCTGCAGCTATACAGGAAACCGTGAAACCAGGGCTTGCACTGTAATCATGCAGGAAACCGTGAAACCAGGGCTCGCACTGCAATTATGCAGAAAACCGTGAAACCAGGGCTCGCACTGCAATTATGCAGGAAACCGTGAAACCAGGGCTCGCGCTGCAATTATGCAGGAAACCGTGAAACCAGGGCTCGCGCTGCAATTATGCAGGAAGCCTTCAGCGGGGGAAGGAAGGGTTCAGGAATAATTAATACGAACTTCTTCGAATATTAAGTAACAGCTTTGAATAAATGAAGTTAATTTATTCAAGAACTCTTTCTAGTAGAGTGAGATTGTATATGCATATAAAGGGACTTACTACTTATGGCGTGCGTCGATAAAATGTTTGGTTCAAGATCGGCTCGTTGTAGGATCAGTGGGCCGTTAGGTCTGGCTGGTATATCCAATTGTTGCTATGCCGGAAGTTCACAGAGTTTCTCACTGAGTGTTCACGCTGATTTCACACTGAGAATTCGCACTGAGAATTCTTTCGCGCACTAAGTGTTGCGGTGAAAACGCAAGGAAACTGTGGATGTTCGACGAAGAACGATAAGTGACGCTCCGCAGAGAAGTTCGCGTTTATATCCCGGTTTTTTATTCACGCCCTCCGTTCCGCCTTTTGACAAAATCCTGCGAATAGAAGTTCATAATCGCGTTTTTAATATTTTTACTTTCCCTTTCTATGGGGAGCGTTGCAAGGATCGACGAATCAAAAGTTTAGTGCAGGCGTCTGCGAATCGGAGCTCGCTTTCCCAAAAACGGGGATGTCTCGAGATTTCGATATCGGCGGCGGTGTTTGTTGTTAGTTTTTCCTATATCGCGATATTTGTCGTTTGTTAGTGCCGCTTTTATCGGCGGGTTCTCGCTTTATTGCCCTCACGTGCGGCTTAGAGCTTGTTTGCTGAGAGGCGATGCGTGTGGCATCTTTTTAATCTTTATATTTTTCGCCGCTTTCTCGCGAGAATACCCGCAGGTGTGCTATCTTATTTTGCACACTTTCGTTTTCATTATTCGTTTTCCCCTAATTTTACTAGGGAAGGATTTGCTTTCGGCGCGTTCTCGCCGTCGTTGTATTTTCCCGATTTACAATGTTTGTCGGTTTCTCGCGAGAGTTTCCGCTGCGGTGCCGCTTCGCTTGGCACGTTTAATTTTATCAATTCGTTGTTCTAGTTTTCCCCTCAAAGGTGGGCTCGCTTTCGGCCCGCTCTCGCCGTCTTTATGTTTTGCCGATATGTGATTTTAACTTATTATTCGCGAGGGTGTCGGCAAGAATCCGCTTTCGGCATCTTTCCGCCTGGTCTCTTTTATTTACCGATTTTGTAATATTTATCGGTCGCTCACGATATCTGCAGCTGTCCGTTTCGCTGGGCACGTTTTCGTTTTATTATATACGTGCCGCTTAGATTATTATTATCTTTTTTCTTCCTTTTTTATTTACCTAACAACAAACTTCGCCTTGGTCGTGGGAAAGAAAAGAATCGTGAAGTCCGCCGGACGTAACAATAGTTTAGATTCTTAGAGCATAACGAGTTACAGACTTAAAATTTATGGATCGATATTTATTTCTCGAGTTTCGTATATATTCTTTACTTTTATAATCGGACTATTTTTGGGTACATGCTTTGTCTGTCAGAGCATAGGTCTATCTGTGAATTTCGCTTTATGTCTAGCGAAAGAAAAGAACCCTATAGGACATAACACTATGATATATAATATTTTCTCAAGTGGTTTATATTATCCTGGGCTCAATATGATATTAGTAACTAAAAAGGATTTTTCTTTTTCTTCTCTTCCCCTTCATACCGCTGGAAATATATCCATTGTTACTTTCGTACTTAATTGCGTTCAAGTTGCACCAATATGTCGCGCAGAATGTACGATTGTTCATAGTTCTCTCCTTGTATTAGAAGTTTGACTAAAGTAACGCCTCTTCTAAAAGGATGAAGTATGTTAATTCATTCTTCTCGGTCTTCAGCAAGGAGTTTGCTTAGTTCTTTCGGGCCATATGTTGGTTCGTCTTGAGCCCGTATAGGCTAGGTCACAGGCAATATTTTGCCATGGCAATTCGTGGAACCGATCCTCTAGATAAAATATGTCACTTGTTGGGTGTCAGATTGTGCAACCAAAATTTCCAAGGCATATTTTAACCATCTTCATTCCCTTATTGAATTTTTTGACCCAACCTCTCCTCCACAAATTCCTTCCTTATCTCTTCTTCTTCCTTCACATCATCAGGCTATATATGCAAGTATTTCGTCCTTCTGGCCATTCGGAAGTCCAATTTTTTTTGTAAATCCTGTAGGCTTTTCTCGCTATTTGTTAACTGTACCCAGAATAATAGAAACGAGATTACTCTGATTATATATGGTTACTTTTAATCGCGATCTTGTTAGCCCTTCAGTGTTAATCGCTTTTAATCTATTTCTATTTTTCTACAAAAAAAATGTGAAATTGTTTTAGCGTAGAATTTGTGTCTTCAGTATTAGCTTAAAGATGCAGAGCAAAAAAGAGAAGAGAAAAAAAGAAAGAGAAAAAAAAACAAATTTCCCTCTTTTTCATTATTATTATTCCTTGAGCTGCAGGGAATAATTCGAGGTTTTTTTATGGCAAAAAAGAGGGGAAGGAAACTGGCGTTGTGTTCTCGCTGAACTTCAGCGTAAATAGCTTGCCCTTTTTCATTTTTTTTATATCTAAGACCGGATATTCGTTGACTGGCAATAGTCGTGTTAATTGTAGATGCGGCAGTGCCGTTTCGCTTGGCATGTTTTTGTTTGTATATGCCGCTCCGTTTATTATTTCCTCTTTACTTTCTTTTATTTTTCTAACAACAAACTTTGCTCTAATCGTGGAAAAGAAAAGAATCGCGGAGTGATAGGACGTAACAGTACCGTGGGATCACGTCATCAGGATGACTATTTATTAGAGATCTGCAGAGCCTCGTGATCTACAGGGCCTGGGCCTATTGTAAATATACCCTCGGGTATATCTCTGATTCCAGAGAATTGGTTAATTATCCATTTTTTATACTGCTCATAAGTTAATTCTGTTTGCTGACTGATCCTGATTTATCCCTAGAGGATTCGTCGCCGATAATTTCGATATTATGAAGAAATTCCCCTTGGTTATCGAGAAGTACGAGGAAAGAAATAAATGAGTCGCCAAGCGTTATGGTTGATGGAACAGAAGATGGAGATCTAGAGGTATCGTAATCCTTTGCAGAAGGATGAAGAGGAAAGGATTCATGGAGATTAGATAACGTTTCCTATAGTTTCACTCGAGTGGTACGTTATCCTTGAAAGTGTTAAAAATGCATTCTTAAATACTTTACGAGTTTATTATCGGTGGTACGTAAGAATGACATCTTTTGATTTTATTTGAGATAACATAGCATTTTTTAAAGACACGCGTTTTTTCACCAATGGAACACCTTGCGATCTTTATCGCGCTGCTATAATGAATTCTTCAACAGTGTAGATGTGTCTTTGTTATCGTCTCTTCTCGTTAACATTATGTCAAAATTGCGCGACTGACAAGATGCGTGTACAAGTACTATCTTTTTAAATGTGGAATTTAAGCATAATGGCTGCATATCGTCGGGAAAGGTGTATGTGCTAAATCGATATTAGTCTGGAATCAATTTTTTCAGATCAAACAATAAATATCAGTAAGATGGCACCATAGTTGTGCTAAAAATTTTAAATCATATACTTGGCGTGTGAAATGGCGAACTTGAGCGTGATCGCGCAAATTAAAAAAAAACCTACTATAATCTACTATGTACTACTCGCGTTGAGAGATATTTCGCATTGTCTGCGATCCTGATGAAAGAGTATAACGCTGAGATTCTTATGATAACTTTCTTTGATTAACAAGTCTATGATAGCGTTGCACGATGACGATTCCCGATATAAGATCGTTTATCGATCAATTATTACTAATTTCGGGGAAAGCGTGTCGCTAGAATAATCTTCCAGACCACACGGTTAGGTAACTCCTCGCGAAAATCGATTATATATTTCTTCATTTTTAATAAAATATTATCATCATAGCAACTCTTTCGCGCCTACTTCTTTTTTTTTCTTTTTTTCACTCGTATCACATTGCAAGCATTGATATGCATCTTGTGTGTGTTACTATAATAAATTGTGCTGTTGTAATAAAATAAAAATCTCTTGAATTGAACATTGGATATGATGGATAAATGTCGAAGAAAAGTTTGAACGAAAATCGTTTTTTCACATCTCGTAAGATTGTATACGTCAAAGGATGTTTCCAGTATACGTTTATTTCGCAAAATGATTAATTTAAGTTTTACGAGTTTATGAGAAAGCTAACGATGTAATATCAATATCGTGTGTGTAGAAATACGCACGTGCGTCGTATATTTTTTAAATATTAAAAGATTTAATTTTTTTAATATTAAAGATATGCCTCAGTAAAGTTTAAATCAAAGTAAAATTCTACAATATAATATTTTATAAATGTTATTGTAAATTAGAATAAATATAAGTTATTTATTTGCATTTACATATTACGTTTAATTTTTTACGTTTAACTGTGTAAGTTTTAATAACTGTAAGATTTCGTAATCTATGTAAGACGGAAAATTTTAATTTTATTTTGTTAAATATTTGGCACTATTAAAAAGAGCATTAATTGTGAGACCGAGTTGTTCGATCAAGAGAGAGACAATTAATCGATTAATTCGACACGTGCATCGAGGATCTTGGTACTTCAGTGAATCATGGAATAGCATCGATTATAGATACTTCGTGATCCTTTTACTACAGACTTCTATATTATTAGACTGCTAACTGCTTATGTACAAGACGGCTGACTTCTTATATAAATGACATATAGAGTGCCGAGTCATTTATCTGCGCATGTGTATAATACTTATGTAAAAAATAATTTTTTAATTTTTTTAAATTTTGTTTATATTGCTCCCCTACATGCAAATAGTGCTGTCGTACATATACATTTGACAACCATGACATTTGACTTTTATAAAAATATATCTAAAAACTTTTTTCCGCACATTCTAGATGGATGTGAGGTTATAGAACCTCAGTGAGGTTAGAATTATTTTACATGTTATGTGTATGTGCACAGATACGTTTATAATATGCACATGTGTAAAATAAAATTCTGTACATACTTTTGTACATACTTTTGTACATATTTTCTGCGAACATTTTACATGAGAGAGAGAGGGGGGAGAGAGGGAGGGGGAGGGAGGGGGAGAGAGGGAGGGGGAGGGGGAGAGAGAGGGGGAGAGAGAGGGGGAGAGGGGGGGGAGAGAGGGGGGAGAGAGGGAGAGAGAGAGAGAGAGAGAGAGAGAGAGAGAGAGAGAGAGAGAGAGAGAGAGAGAGAGAGAGAGAGAGAGAGAGAGAGAGAGAGAGAGAGAGAGAGAGAGAGAGAGAGAGAGAGAGAGAGAGAGAGAGAGAGAGAGAGAGAGAGAGAGAGTTACTAATCTAATAATATATATAAAAGTCTCTCTCTCTCTCTGATTCTTATGCAATTCTAAAGGATCAAAGCCACACGTGTAATCCAAAAATTCAAGCATTAGAGTATATCCACACAAACTTGCATAGATGTATAAGCGTATGTATAAAAAATTCGATTGGTTTATCTTCTTATACCGCTGTTTATGGACCAATCAATTTTCTTATGTATATGTATATGTTTATACAAACTTGCATAGTTTGTGTGGATATATTCTTACGCAACGTTAAACATACGCAGAATTCACGATCACAGTATACCGTGCAACTTCATGGATTCGCGGATTAATCAGCGTGCTCCATGTACGTTAATTACTTCCTTTTGATCGCAAATATCTCGTGACTGATTAATTTTTCTCTTCCATTCTGAGTTTCTTGGTTTGTTTTTATAGCGCTCTGCACCAAAAAATGATTATCACGCGAAATTCTCTTGTTCGAACAATTCGACATATGGAAGTGCCTCGCTTTTTTGATAAATCGATCGATAGATCGAGCGTCATGCGACTCTTCTTTTATTCGGCCGTTTTATCTTAGCCACCGAATTATTGTTTTAGTTCTA
This sequence comes from Prenolepis imparis, assembly GCF_030444845.1. Classification (NCBI taxonomy): domain Eukaryota; kingdom Metazoa; phylum Arthropoda; class Insecta; order Hymenoptera; family Formicidae; genus Prenolepis; species Prenolepis imparis. The sequence goes on from NW_028141170.1 coordinate 15,282,513, forward strand.
GTTGCGGTTATCAAAATTGTACCTGCATCCATAATTACTGGCGTGTCGTTAAGTAAGTGTGACAAACAAAGTGCGAGTGTCTTATGCGGATCTCGAGTAACTTTTGTGCAATCTGGGCGATTTATGTTTTCTTGCGATCGCAACCTACGACGCGGATATGAAGATATCCGACGTGCGCGTTCAAGATTTCCGATCGTGAGGGCATCTCGAGTGGTGTTCGACGTTCGACACCGTCGCGTAATGCGTAAGAATAACCACCTATCAATTCAAGATTTCCGTGTGATTATTTTAGAACATTTTACCTAGTATGTAATCATCTTCATAGTAATTTTCTTTTTAACTCGAGCGATTCGGTCGCTTCAGTTGGCACGAATTGCCAACGAATTGCGAACGACGTTCACGATTAACTATGCTGTCAGATAACAAATTGACAATTATCCTAGTCTTAAGTTAGGTTAGGTTAGGTTAAGTAAAGTCCGTTATTAAATGTTAAGTAAAATCTGTTATTGACGGTGATTATAACGTATATTGATTGTGCAATCAATTACTATTGACGAAATTGTATATAAGTATTAAGATAAATTGTAAATCTAAGTGCGTTCAATTTTAATAAAGACGTATATATTCGTAACAAGTGATATATTAGAACGAAGAAGACATTAGAACGCGTAACTCATTCAAATACGCTGTTTTTGGTTGAGCGCTCGTCTGGATCAGCAAAAAAGATTAAGTTTACCAGTCTCATGAGTTCTGCCGTACGTATGGCCACAATATGCACGAGGTTGTTCTCTTTAGGATGTAAACTTGCTAGAGGCCATTTGGTTAATGAAGACAATTCCTGCCGAAGAATACAGCGATCTTACCTTGATGATAAAATCACTCTTCCACCATTTAAACCAGTAGTTCAGCATACGAAGATATTCCGCAGACCAACGTTCACAGAAGTAATCTCGCAGACGTTGCAGCAATTTCCAATGAATCAAGCGATTGTTTGTCCTCTCAAGTTGCAATGGTTTGGATATGGCATTCAGTGCAAATTAAGAAATGACCAAGTGTCAGGTGATTGTATCGTCCGAAACATCGTCTCAAACAGCTTGAAGCGGTCTTGAATTTAGGCACGCTTTAATTTGAGCGAGGAGCTTAGACATCTCAAAGATGAGAATGACCCAGCACTCGTCGAGGTGTGTCTTGGTCTTAATGATTTCCATATCTCACAGAAATGTGTCATCGTCGGGTTGAAATACCACTAGTTGTGTTCGACGGCGATGTAGCATGCTTACTGGCTAACGGCAGTAAAGAAGGCTTATAGCTGTTCATCTGCACCAACAAAACTTGTGCATCGCTGTAAATTGTTTGGCACATATTTCTGTGGGATATAGACTGTTTTTATACGGCCACGAAGGCGTCGGCCGTGTTATCTGAAACAACCTCAAGGCACGGCTTTGGTACTCAGGAATACGAAGACGGCAATGATCTTGCAGCTCTTGTGGCTCCTTTTGTGATTCTTTGGTTAATCACCTTCGCATAGTTCGTGAAGGAAGAATTTCGCAGTTGTCACTCAAGAGTGAAGATCATCCATCAACTGCTGCGTTGAAACCGCCTGCCATCACAGGCAGTGTAGACACTGGTGAATGACTCGCTTAACGGCTATTTGCCTCTGTGATATCCAGCGTTGTCACAATCTGAGGTTCAGTTGAATGCCTCCATACAGCGTTCACTTGTGACACGTTTCGATACACAAGGTCGTCAAACATGATTCCAGCGAAAGTATAACGGAATATTTTTCGTTATATACAAGGAGCTCATGCTTGATCCTGTTGTCGATATGAAGAATTCGCTTCCGATTTTGGAATAGATTTAAACGAAAAAACATTTTGTATTGGCAAGGCTGGATTCTTCGCCATTGCGATAAGCTCACTTTAGTATCCTCAAGTTTGAACAATACGGACTCAGACATCCAATGCTTTCTTCAACTCATCGACAGTGTTCTGGTCTGCTGCTGCAATAGTGATTGAAATCACAGCGGTGTCATTGACCATGCTGTGACGCGCAATAAAATATAAACAAAAGAATACTTGATGAGCATAGACGGCTTGTTGTCGCAACGTTGTAATGTTATTGGAGAACTCATGCACTGATCTAAAGGAATCGCCAGCGCCAGAGTAGCGGGTCAAGATCAGACAGTCGTTTCTAATCACGACGGTCTTCTCTACCAGTAATAATTGTTCATTAAGGAGAAAAATCTTGCGAAGTACAATCAGCAGAGTTATCCTACCTAAAAACATGATGTCATCTCGCTTGCAGTATGGATTTTTGGATTTTTATTACTCTTTATTGTTCGCCACATATGTTTTCCACCATAATATCGAATCCAAATGAAAGAAATGATGGAATCGGATCATAGATGCACGGAAGCGTTTGCCAGATCTAGTAATAATTGTACATACGACAGGAGAGTTGCCAGCAATGCCGCTGTGTAAAATTCCAATCCGTGATAAAGACATGTTTGATTGGAACAACCCTGCGCCTACCATCAAGATGCGAATTTCTTCTTCTTCATCCTCCGTTCGTATAAAATAGAGCACGGCGACGAAAGCTTGTTCCGACGTGTTCATGAAGCTGTGTAGTTCAAGAGGATTGTTGCGGAAGGCAGTGCAGATCTCGAACGCGTTCGAGAAGCGGCATTTCCGGCCGATAATAGCGTCTTGCATCCGTCTCGGCCAACGGCATGTCGCAATCCCGATCTAGTTGTAAGCAAGTAGATTAGATGAAAATTTTCGCGTGAATTACCACCGGCGCTAGCCATTTTAAGAGAATAATTGCGTTAAATAATCTTATTGTTTGCGATAGAATGACTCGTTTTATAATTGTACGCATTTTGACAGCTCATGTGATGATAAGAAAAGTTTATATTTTTTGGATTTTATTTCTATTATAGAATGAAATAAAACGATATGTGTTATCGTAAATTGTGGTAGCTTTTTAAATCATTAAAAAAAACAAGACTATTTTGTTGTAAAAAGGGAAAAGGTGTATAAAAGAAAATATTAGAAAATTTAAAGACAAAAAATTGTACATTTATTATTACTGATTAAGTTAAAAGTATTGTATATGTAAATATAATATGTTAAATATTTTTATTTGTATAATATATTACGTTTAAAATTACAATAAAAATATTCTATCTTTACTTATATTCAAATATATTTGTATTTTATATATTAAAAACATTTATTCTATGTTATTAGTATAAATTCAAAATTTTTAAATTCTATTTTATAATGTTATTAGTATTATTTCTAATGTTATATAATATTACATCTTATATTTTTACATATACATACATATACTATTATTTTAGTTTTATTTACATTTTTTTATAACTATTTCATACTTACAAGTCGAAAAATATGCGAATTTCTAATTTAAAATATGTAAGAAAGAGAAATGAAGAAATAGGGAAATGAAGAGAAGAATATTGTTTCAATTTCTGTGTAATCATAAGATAAAGAGTAGCGATCATTAATAAATCTGCATTTTAGTAATACAGATGCGTATACTTCGGTTTCGTTTTGTGTTACGATTTCATAAAATACAGTGCGACGAATTGATCTAAAATGCAGGTTTATTAATGGAAGTTTCATTCCTTTTCTTCGTTCTTTTCATTTTTTTATTCTTACTTTTCACTTAATAATATAATATATTATATTATATTATTAAGTGATATATTATTAGTATTATATCTTAATATAATATATTATATTATATTATTAAGTGATATATTATTAGTATTATATCTTAATATAATATATTATATTATAGGAGTAGTGGAAATGATCGACCAAAACTAGCAAATAATAAATTTATTTAAATTTCACGACGTTTCGACCATATGATTGTGGTCCTTTTCAAGTGAAACAAAATAAAATTAGTTACAATTACAGCATTTTTTTAAAAAGTCAAATAAATTGAAAGTGCGAGACAGCAGACAACATATCCTCCCGAAGGATCGTCACAGAATGTCATTCTGTGACGATCCTTCGGGAGGATATGTTGTCTGCTGTCTCGCACTTTCAATTTATTTGACTTTTTAAAAAAATGCTGTAATTGTAACTAATTTTATTTTGTTTCACTTGAAAAGGACCACAATCATATGGTCGAAACGTCGTGAAATTTAAATAAATTTATTATTTGCTAGTTTTGGTCGATCATTTCCACTACTCCTATTTTTCTGACTAGCGATCGTTAATAATAATTAAGATATTATATTATATTATAATATAATGTGACATAATATAATTTAATAAAATAATATAATTGCCGCATACATAGTTCTCGAGTTTATCCGTCATGTCGTTCAACAAATTTTCCGTACACAGTTCATACTCGTTTTATTTATCAATGCTCACGTAAATACACGAATTCATATCGTAATATTGTCGGAGAGCGTGCAGGGAATGTGAAAGAAATTGAAAAGAAAGAGTTGCAATTGAGTATATGAAAGAACTTTATTATATTTTGATCAAATATGTATCCGCTTATGGCTGGAATGAGACTAACAAGATGATATTCGTGTATATTTACGTTTGCCCCAACTATATATTTTTTGTTGTCTAAAACATGAAAATATATTTAATTTCAAAATCAATTCGCAACACTCCTATTCTTGAGTGCACAGATCGTGCATATAATAATATTGTTACGCTAATCAATATACTTACATATCAAACGCGCGCGGAAGTAATCCTAGTACTCCTAGTATGAGAAACACTCTTTTAAGAAACACAGAAACTTTATTATATAATAGAATAAAAACACAAGAAACAATCTAAAAAAAGAAATTGTCAATAACGCATCCAAATGGCTCGACATCTGATTTAAATTCTGTCTTTTTCCTTATTAATCAAGATACACGCACGACATCTTGAAAATGATCTATGTTTCTACTACAACGAGTAGTATAACATCACGGCGCGGAAACATAATATAACGCCGTAACACGGTTTTCTCTTTTTCTTAAAATTGTAGTTTCGATCATTTACCAGTATACCAAATCTTGATCTTAGAATTCTCAGCAAAATTGTTCGCTTTATCTTGGACTTCTGTCTAAATTACTGAACACTATTTATTTATTTATTTATTTATTTATTTATTTATTTATTTAACGGGACTCATCCCTCTAATACAAACAAACAAAAAATTGAAAATTCTATGTATTAACATCAGTAAAAGACATAATTATAATAAGAGACAACGCAATATAAGTACTAAAATCAGAACAAAAATACGTGAAAAATCAGTGAAAGCAGTTCGATAGAGATCGTTTGAAAGTGTAGAGCGAACAGTGAAAGAAATCGATACGATCTGAAAATTTATTCGCCAATATGCTAAGTGTGTTTAACGGTTTAAATTTACCAAATGAGGTACGATGAAATTCTTCATAGAAAATTCTGATTCTGAGAGGCCTAGCTTGGATACGCAAATTTACTCGTGCCAATAATTCCGAACAACAGATTCCGAACAACAGATATGGTCGCTGATCAATTTATATAAAAACAGTAAATCTAAAAAAATTCTTCTATTTTCTAATGTGCTTAAATTAAGCTTCTTCAAAATCACATCATACGTATGATCGGAGAAACACATTGGCTTATCCGTAAGAAAACTCATCCTGCGGAGAAATCGATGCTGAACTTTTTCAATTAGAATGCAACAATTCTTCTGATATGGATCCCAGACAATCGAAGCATATTCCAGCTGAGACCTAACAAGCGTGCAATACAACAATCTTAAAGTAAAAATATTTTTAAAATACTATTGTTCTGGATCCCTTTTAATCTTATCGATTTCAGGGAGATGTCTTGATAAATTATATTGAGCAATTTGTCAAAGCTCATCGATTACAAATTTCTTTATTATTAGATATAATAGTAAAAAAAATATTTTTTCCTTGATCTTTTACCAAAATTAATAAAATATTTTTTAAGAGAAATAATTTTTTTATTGAAAAAATGATTCTCGAAGAAAAGGAAATAATCTATGATAAAAAAATTTATTTTTTATTAATAAAAAATTTTATTTTATATTTCAATAAAAGATACATTGCTTAAAAATACACTAATAAAATTATAAATGATCTTGTGGGTACCGTCGCTAGGGGTGATGTATGTGGTAGAACAACTCCGTGTAAAACAACAACTTGGTTTATTGATAACTATGTGAGAGCCGGAGAGTATGCGTCCGCGTCGAGCGCCGAGATAGAACTGAATTTTTATTTTGTCGCTTCCTCCGACCCTTTTGTAGGGATGTCATTGACAATGAATTTTGACAATTTTGGAGTAAAACACGAGATCTCATCCGGGCTCGCTCTATTGCTACGAAAGGGTTCTGGGCGACACATGCCGAAGACAATGCGCCTCGGCCATATGTGTCGAACCCGCGCAGCAGCGCGTACCGATGAAAATCTCGTATTTATGATAGGCAAAAGGATGGAAAATATATGCCTTTATTTTACATGTTTGCAACAGCCTGCAATAGCCATATGTTATTAATAAATAAACTAAAAACGACAGAAGGGTAAAAAGAATGGAAAAGTGAAAGTTAGGAGTTGGCAAGCGGGCGTAGCGCATATGCGTCGCTACAATCTTTATTTTACATTTTTTATTTACATTTTTCTTATAGCTAGGTAAATTTACATTTTTTTAAACTATGGACGCGTAAATTTCGGATCGCCAGACACAAACAATTCTTATATAGTTATCACACACGTAACTCTCTAGCTCATTCGTCATATTACCTAAGAAATTACCCATGCGTGGTTCGTATTTGTGTGAATCACCGGTACTTACATAAATACACGAATTGGTATCATAATATAATATGCGCCTGTTTAATTTCTCCAAATATTCGTTAAATTTTAATCGTGCCAATACCGTCGTGTAAGCTGTTATTATTACGTTAGTAAGAGGCAATGGTATGATTGCCTCTTCTCGCAGTCGAGACAAAATATACCTCGTCATTTACGGGTAATATATGTTTGGATATTTCGTATTGAAAGGCTCGTGAGTAAATTTACTAAACGTTGTTGCATATGAACACGATTTCTGTATTTGGTAAATTCGTGCGTTGACCGAATTTACTCCAAAAAGAGTTTAAATATAATTTTGCGACTGGAGCGTAATCCAGGATTTTGCAATGTTTTGATTTTCAAAAACGATACCTTGGATCTTTTCGTACTCACGAAGGTATCGCTCTTTAGCATCATTATTTACGCATTTACTTTGTTATCCACTTATTTTTTGCTTTAATGTTAAGAAAGTATTAATATATCCGGTAAATAATCCCCCTTCTCATATAACTGAATCGTAACAAGTGACATTATATTGTCAAATTTCACTAACGCCTGTTATGAAATATTTTTCTTTAATAGCTTTTAGTAATTTATACGACACCCACGTACCTTCGAATTTGCGTTCGGAGGGTCCATACAATTTGAGAAATTGTTTCGCACCAACTACGACATAATACGAATAATATTTTGCTTTGCACTTGATATGGTAATACAGGGTAAAAGAGATTTTGCGGAGGGAGCATTTTACATCACATTACTCTTTCTCGATCGAGTCGAAATTATATTATATCTCGATACAAATTACGCCTTCCTCATCGACGTACATCGATCGGATGCCCAATCAGAAAAGTACCGATTTTCAATACATACAGATACAGAGAACATATATCAATGTAACGTATATTCTCCATCCCCGTAATTTGGTGTCGCGTTGCGATATTTCTCTCGCGCCGTAGAACGAATTCTAAGGATCAAATGATTCAAATAATTGTTTTCAATCATTTAATACCGACGTAAATATTCGCATTTCGATATTTTTTCCCATCTCACGATCAAAGTCATACTCCCACTTCTCTGTCTTTGAAGACGATAGACGATATATCGTTGCGATGATATGTTCATAACGAATCGATCGTATCTGCGCAATCTACCGAAAGTGATTTATCGCGATTAACACCGAAAACACCCATGCCAAAAACATCTATAAAATTGGAGTACATGATATCACGTTACTCTGTTTTCCTCCGATTCGTAGTATTCGTCGACAACCGTGCCAAGCGATATTCCCGCGATCACTCTAGATACATCAGGCATGTCAAACTCGTTTTACATTACGGGCCACATGATCTATTTTGTATTAAGCTGAGAGCCGCATGTTTTCAATGTTCCAAGAATAAATAAAATACGATTTTTAAGATTATTATATTTAGTATATTTAATGTATATTATACACATTCGTTTTATATTTATATCTTATGTTACTTTTTAAATTAAAAATATTTTACGATTTTTTAAATAAAAACTATAATGAAAAATAAACAAAATCACAATTTAATATTATTTTTTAGAAGATATTTGACAAAGTCGTTTTTCACAAAGCAATTTTTTTGAAAAAATTTTCAAGAAGTCTCGGCGGGCCGCAGTTTTTTTGTTGGCGGGCCGCGTGTTTGACATGCCTGCTACATAGATAATGTGATGACTGACTGAGCTTCGTCCACACTAGCCATTGTAGAGCTTTGCAAGATTAAGATGAATATGTACGCATTAGTATCGGTCCGCAGGAATAATATATTATTTACTATTAAATCTGGTTGGCACGATCAGATTTATGTGTGAACCTACCATACTATTTTTTCCATGTACCTCTTTTTGACATAGGCAATTTTTTCTAAATACTCTCATATAGACGATAGTATAATAGTACATTTCTCGAACAGACACACGTTTCCACCCTCCAGGAAAATTTTTCTAAAAGACATGCACGCTTATCTAAGAATATTTACGTCGTTATTGCAGTAATATAATATCTTGCGTTGAAAATCAAACACGTAGGTCGCATGAGTTATCTCGTTATACCACGCTGGAAATTTTTCATCTTTTGTCTGCATAGAATCAGGCGATTAATAATGTATCTCAAATAGTGTTCCGACATAGGTTTGGTTATTAACAATATTAAATAATTGAGGAAACGCACCTTTTGATGTATCTGGCAAAGGAATAGGTATCAGGATAGGAAGCATGTGGCAAAGATGATTTAAAGGCAAGAGAAAACGACACACATTGCAATACACATATTGTATTTGTGTTGTTGTTTATTTATATATATTAATATTAATATTTTTATATATTAATCGTCTGCTTCTTGTTGCGAAACCGTATAATTTCACAAACGCTCCGTTTGCGATTTTCCATCATATGACTTTTTAGCGCAATGACGCTTTAAGCACTCGATTAAAAAATTCACGCCTACAATTCTTGCACGTAACAAGTTCCACGTTAGATTGTTCACACGACGGCATTCCGTTACACCGCGAACATTTATTGGAGCAACGATTCTCTTCTCTATCGGAAACGACAACTTGTATTGCACGGTACGCAATACTCTCTTCCACCTGCGACATTTTAAAATTACATCATAATGTTTGATACCTGAGCGATATAATACATTTAATGGCGAAATTGCTTCGTGGTGTAGAGTGGATAGAAATTCGTTTCCGTCGAACAATGATTTACCACCCCGACCAAAAATATCAGTATTATAAATATTTATATTATCCACAGCAAGATATTGCTGAAAGCGTTTAATTTCAGAAATTTTCTTCCTTTCCTTTCTGGAATCGTAACATTGGTATTCTTTACGAGTTGCTAATCCACGTTGTAACACAGAGTTTTGCCTTCTCACAGTGTTCTATTTTTCATACAATTCTCCCACACGTATATTGCCACATTTATTGTAAATATGCACCGCTACAATTGCACGTGGGAGACACAAATTATCTGAGATTAGAAATAAATGTTTGTAAGCTCACCAGTGTTTATGACCGTGCCCCGCATGAAGATTCTCTAAACACGCGAATGCTAAACTCATAGGCTACATTAAGACCCCCTCTCTTCCAAACTCTCTGCTGAACTTATAAGTTTCCAAATGTCTTCGTGAGACAAATCGCGTGACGGCCGAAACGATCTACCAGCGGGACTGTGTGATAAATTCCTGAAATCGATAGAAAATCCGACATAATCATTCGCTTCGCACAAATGTATTGCGTACGCATTGTTATAGCCCGAACTATAACCAGTAATTATTAGGAATAAGAATATTATAAAAGATTTTTACTTATAAACGAGCGCTCTAGCCAAGCGCTCGTCGAACGAAAACGCTAACGCAGCGAAACACGCACGAAGCACGGAAATCGTGAGCTGCAAGCGAAGGCCAGGGACTTCGACCTGCTTCGCTTGCATTTAGACCAAAAACGCGTGAATATTATTAACCAATCGGTTTCCAAGGGCCTCGCCCGTTGAAAATCAAAGAACAAAAGAAGATATAAGACGGAGAGCCCGCCCGCGAAGGCAGTCTCGAATAAAACTCCTAAACATCAAGACGGAGTCGCTAATAAGAATCCGGAACATCAGGACGAGACTCACTAATAAAAATCTGAATCATTAAGAAGAATTACTAATAAACGCTCGCTAGCCAAACCTCGAATGTTACGCGAATATTTAATTAAAGAAATAACGAGAAATAAAGTGAAACCAAATTTAATCAGAAATAAAAATGTATTTTAAGAGAAAGAAAAGAGTACAACACTCCTAACTTCCTACGAAGTCCTGCACGACCCGAGGATCCTCATCCTTAATTCGGCGCAACCCCAGTGCCTTGCTCGAGGCACACAACAATTTGGTGGCAGCGGTGGGATCGCGCCGACGGACCGCCAGGACCAGCAGGAACCTGAAGACCTGAAAAACAATACAACCGTATTAGAAAAATCAGGCACGTCGAAATAATCGACGGACAACACAGAAAGCAGCATACTAAAAATTAAGACCCGCAATACACACATACACAACCTGTGGAAGCAGGCACGTCAGTTAGAAAAACAGCTGACGGAAATAAGCAGAAGCCACAGTGCAGTGTGAGAAGGACGGACAACGCAAGCAATACGAAGAGCGATAAGCAAGCAGCTGAGTATCGAGTAGGATCGCCAACGTCCCAAGGACAACGCCGACCTGCGACAATCTCACGGACAACGCGTCATCACGGAGCGACGACCTGCCGTGTCAAGCACGAGCATCGAGCCGCCAGCCGTTATCAGCCCACGAGCGATCGAGTTGCATTAGCAGCAGCCAAGCCGTACCGAGCGATAAAGAGCGTAACGATGCGAACCGTAATACTGTAAGTCCGATCCTTATAATATTTCTGCGTGAAAGTCGGAAGGACACGAAACCTCCCGGCAACCGATATTAAACAAGTCGTGGATACATAGCGATTCCGCGAAGTGAGCGATTCAAGCGTTACCATTAACTTTAGAAAGACTCGAGCGAGTTCGTGAAAATTAGAGAGCGAATACTCAAACAGAAGCGAAGTTGAATTACCCGCGAACGTCACCGTTAAACGCAAGTTCCCTTTCGATAGTCTTGACGAAAGCGTACTAAAGGCACGAACTGACAGTAAGCGCGAAACTAAATATTATAAAAATACTCTTGTAAGGGAGAAACCCCTCTAGCGTCGAGAAATAAGCCCGAAGTTACTCAATGTCGGAACGACCTAAAAAACGCGTCTTATTTAAGCCACGATTCTGGAGCGGACCAGCTCAACTTAATCGTAGATTCGGTTCCGTAACACCCGTACAAGTAGCCGAGGAAGCGGTACGCGACATTCGCGATAACGTACGCACAAATTTAGATAGACGTTACTCGGACGCTAGCTCACCAGAATCAGGTGCCGAACCTATCGAGGAAAACGTACGTCCTTCTAATTTAGACGAAAGAAGACGTCCCTCGGATCGCGCGTCTTCCGAGCGAATTTCGGTTAGGAGAAACTATTCCCCCGTATCAGTCGACGATAGCGTTTTAGGCACGCAAAGCGAGGACGACATGAGACGAAACCCTCCGACGCGGAATGCCCCCCCTGAAGATGTCGACAGGGAAATCGAACACTTACGATCAATAATCGACGGTAATGCCGCCGCGTGTTATGCAGACGCCGGACGTCCAGTATCCGATCCGAATAACGCCCTACTCACTGAGCTCATACAAGAAATCCGGGAATTGAGAACAGAAGTAGATTCCTTACGCGACCAAATAAACGATCGCCCTGCAAATATGAGAGAAGTACGACAGACGCGATACGGGTACCGCCCCGAGGGAAACCGATACACGGATCGCCGCGAATCATACAACGACGACCCCAACGCAACGTACACGTACGGAAGATCCGAAAATGATATCAGGAACCGACGCAGTACCTCTTCGCGATATTTAACCCTGAAAGAAGCAAGGACAATGATCCCAGACTTCGACGGAACTTCGCAACAGAAGCTTCAAAAATTTTTAAACGCGTGCACATATGCCATGCAGAACATAAATCCCGCGGACGAAGAGTCATTAATTCAAGCAATAATATATACAAAATTAGACGGAAAGGCCATGCAAGATTTTGAAACGCATGATATCCAAACGTACGAAGAACTCAAACAACAATTAGAAGAATGTTACCAAACAAAACAGAGCACGACGCATCTACAATTAGAATTCAACTCGTTAAAACAAAAAACGAACGAAAACGCGCATGATTTCGGCCAACGCGTCGACCTATTGGCCATGAAGTTATACAATTCCATGATTGAAGGGAAAAACCACCCCCCCATGTTTAAACGCGCTATTCATCAAACAATCAAACACCAAGCATTGATTAACTTCCAAATCGGGCTCCGAAGCGACCTCAAAATTCTCGTTCGAGCGCAACGATATACGATACTGCAGGAAGCGATAACCGGCGCGGGCGAAGAAGAAAAACTTCTCGAAAACCCTCGGTCTCAGGACAAACATAAAGCCGAATCAAGTGACTCGCAACCAATTCCACGTACACAATGTTATAAATGCGGAAAATCGGGGCATTATGGACGCGATTGCCGCAACAGTACATACGCACTCCCCAAACCGGACAAGCCCCCTCGCGCAAATACCGTAGAGAAATTCTGCAATTATTGCAAAAAACGCGGACATAATCGCGACGAGTGTTGGACTTTAAATGGAAGGCCGGAAACAAATACACCGGACCGCGATAAGGGAACCGATAATAAAAAATCGCGAAGCATTAATAAAATTGAAAACCGTAAGAAACCGCAATCGCGAAAAAGAGATACCGAATCCGAGTATAGCAGTGACGAGGAAGAACAGCAAGAAGAAAAGAATAAAAAGACACGCGCGATAGAATATCAGGTAACACACGTGCGACAAATGTCTCGTGGAGCAGCAAGCCTGAACTTGATAACTCTACCTATATGCGAAGTAAAGAACGGCAAAATTAACATGCTCTACGACACTGGAGCTACTGTCTCTCTAATAAAGGTCAAACATTTAAAAGGCGAAACAGAGCTTTATACACAGAGATTTATATAACGACAAAATTACTTTGATCGGCATAACCGGGCATAAAGCGCGAACAATAGGAAAATTTTACGCGACTATCGACCTAGGCAGCCGAAAAATCAAACACGCGATTTATGTCGTAAAGGACGACTTCCCAATGGAATACGAAGGGATCATAGGAATGGATTTTCTACAAAAACAAGTCGCGTGCGATTACAAAAAACAGGAGATTCAAATAGGAAATGCCATATTAAAATTACGACCGTACAATAAAATTTAATTAAAACCGCGTAGCGAAACAATAATACAAGCGGCAACGAATCGTAATAAGATAGGCGTGATAAAGGCCGAAGAAACAGCACCGGGAATATATATCGGACGAAGCCTGGTAAAACCAAAAAATTTTTTGTGCCCCGTCAGTATTAATACGACCGATGAAACGGTAGAGATTAGTACGCCGCTCGTAACCGTAGAAGACATATGTGAAGATAACGCACACAAAATATATACAATACACACGGGCGACACTCATGACTCAAACACGCGCGCCGACACCTCGCCCGTCAACGTAATTACCAAAAAAGAACTCCAACGTGAACTACATAGTAAAAAATGGAAGAAAAGCAGTGTACATGCATGCGAATAGACTAAAACTAGTTATAGAAAACTAATACTTACTTCACCTGATAATAAAAATTGCGAACCAAAACCATTAAAGATAAAATTAACACTTAATATATTATCACAGGACACTCACACTATTAATCTGCAACGCTGCAGCATCGCTTAGAATTAACAAAGCCAAAGTACTAGATTTTAGAAATAAGAAACGATTATAATACTATAATGTAAACGGGAATTATAACTGTACGTAGCATTAGAAATAATCTTAACAAAAATAAGATAAGAAAGCGAAAAACTTCGTATCTCCGTTTTTCTTTTTTTTACGGGGGAGGGATGTTATAGCCCGAACTATAACCAGTAATTATTAGGAATAAGAATATTATAAAAGATTTTTACTTATAAACGAGCGCTCTAGCCAAGCGCTCGTCGAACGAAAACGCTAACGCAGCGAAACACGCACGAAGCACGGAAATCGTGAGCTGCAAGCGAAGGCCAGGGACTTCGACCTGCTTCGCTTGCATTTAGACCAAAAACGCGTGAATATTATTAACCAATCGGGGACTTGTTTCCAAGGGCCTCGCCCGTTGAAAATCAAAGAACAAAAGAAGATATAAGACGGAGAGCCCGCCCGCGAAGGCAGTCTCGAATAAAACTCCTAAACATCAAGACGGAGTCGCTAATAAGAATCCGGAACATCAGGACGAGACTCACTAATAAAAATCTGAATCATTAAGAAGAATTACTAATAAACGCTCGCTAGCCAAACCTCGAATGTTACGCGAATATTTAATTAAAGAAATAACGAGAAATAAAGTGAAACCAAATTTAATCAGAAATAAAAGTGTATTTTAAGAGAAAGAAAAGAGTACAACACTCCTAACTTCCTACGAAGTCCTGCACGACCCGAGGATCCTCATCCTTAATTCGGCGCAACCCCAGTGCCTTGCTCGAGGCACACAACAGCATGTAGTTCGCGAAATGCGTTTTCTATCCACTCGTAAACATTTACACTCTTAGAAACCGAACGTAAATTAGTTCCTCTTCCCATTATTCCAAAATTTTTTAATCTGCGTGTTTTTAAAATATTTCTAAAATTTAATCCTACTTGTTTGTTGTTTTGATCAGCTTCTTTTATTCTCTCTTGCGTTTCCTCTTACCAGTAGTATGGTGGCCATTATGTGGCGTCAAAACAAATCCCCACCATCCACCCACTGGCGACATGGCGACATTGGCGTAAGTACACACATCTTTAATTGGCTTGTCACATAGTGGCCAATGTTCTAATTTGGAGGAGAGAAGAATGTCTGGAAGAAAAAGATGTCTTTGTTTAGATTGGCTTACTATATGTATAATAGATCTTTGTTTTAATTGGCTTGTTATATAGTAGACAGTGTGGAGATTGGCCAAAGTGCGCGGTCTTTTAAAAAGAGGAAGGTAGAGGGGTAAAAAGCGCGTGGACAAGGCCCGACAAAATGGCTGTCACCGGGAGAGAACCTCCATAATGACTACAAATGTCAAAATGGCGTCCGCATCATGACGCGACAAAGGTTTGCAGCAAGCGATTTATGATACCCCCCACCACCGTCTTTTGCTGGATAACAAAAGTCAAGGCATGTGAATTGTGACCTGGCCTGGAGGGGGACACTGCTTTCCTAAATTATAGAAAAAAGAGAGAAGAGATGGAAGAAATAACGGATTGCTCCGCTATCGCGGGAAATCCAGAGTGATTTCAAGAAAGAGAGAGAGAGAGAGAGAGAGAGAGAGAGAGAGAGAGAGAGAGAGAGAGAGAGAGGGAGAGAGGGAGAGAGGGAGAGAGGGAGAGAGGGAGAGAGGGAGAGAGGGAGAGAGAGAGAGAGAGAGAATGAATGAAAGACGTTTATTAGCTGCAGTAGCTACATCAAAAAAATACATAATACATAGACATAAGTACCTAATACATTTACAATTTTACTAGTTATAAACCTACTACGCATTTGTTTCTCTCCCTTTCGTTACAATATACTGTGCTAACTTCTTTCTAAAGCTTTGCACTTTTTCTTCATTTTTTATCTCTATTGGTAACGCATTATACATTTTCAACCCTTCATACAATAACATTTTTTGTTCCTCACTAGTTTTACATCTATCAACATTTATATTACCTGCTTGTCTAGTACCAACTCCTACATGTTTCACTACATGTATTTTATTTTGCAGATATTCGTACACAATCCTTTCATAATTTTATACACAATTATACAAACATTATATTCTATTCTCTCTTGAATTGACATAAAATGCAGCGCCTCCAACATATCAACTATTTTTACTCTTCTCTTGCACCTAAGAATATTTCTCATGCCTTGATTCTGTAATTTCTGCAAATGTTGTATATTCGTTTTACTAACACCTACCAAAATTGACCCACAATAATCAAACATCGGAGCAATCATTACCTTATATAATATACATCTCATATACGCTGATATATCCATGCCAATTCTTCGCATAACACCCAATTTCGCTCCTACTTTTTTACTTATATAGTCAACATGCTTCGAGAAATTTAGATTTTTATCAATAATTATTCCTAAATATTTAATTTCTGTCACTACTTGTAACTCCTTAGATCTTAACTTGATTTTTATATTTTCCTCGTTAATTTTTTTTCTAACTCCCCTTATTAACATGACCTTTGTTTTTTCCACATTTACACTCAACTTATTTATCTGTACCCATTTATCAACTACCTCCATTTGTTTATTTAAGTTATCATTAATTTCCCTTGTTGAATACCCTGTTGTATATATTAATGCATCGTCCGCAAACAATCTTATTTCACAGTTATCATTCGCAATCTCTACAATATCATTTATATATATTAAAAACAATAACGGTCCCAAAACCGACCCCTGCGGTACCCCTAACTCAACATTAATAGAAGCCGATAATATCCCATTAAACTTTACTCTTTGACTTCTATTTTCCAAATAACTTTTGAACCAACTTAACACTACTCCATTTATCCCATACCATTGTAACTTCTTTATCAAAATTTTCCTATCAACTACTTCAAAAGCTCTTTTTAGATCCAAAAACACTACTCCTATTATTTTTCCTTCACCTATATTTCTCTTCCATTCCGATAAAACCCACTGTAATGCAGTTTCACACGAATGTTTCATCCTAAACCCCGATTGACATTCAGTTAACAACTCATTTTTTTCGAAATATTCTATTAGTTGTTTCTGTACTACTATCTCCAATACTTTTTCATATACCGGCAATTTATTTATTGGTCTGAATTCTTCGATTTTATTCGTTCCTCGCACCTTCGGCATTGGAACTACTGTTGCTTCTTTCCATTCATTTGGAAACATTCCTGTTTCCAATGACACGTTAAATACATGACAAATTTTTTCTGCCGCTACTTCAACTACACATTTCATTACCTCTACATTTATACTTTCTTCTGTACCTGCTTTATTCTCCAATTTCCGTACTATTATATGCAATTGTTCTTTTCCAATTTTTTCAAATACTTCCCAAACGCTCTCACTATATTTTCTATTCTCTATATCTTGTACATAATCTTTACTACTTAATAACCTAATACTATCGACAAAATAACAATTAAATATATCCGCCATTTCCTCTACATTGTAAATTATTATATTTTCACGTTGTATCTCTCTATATTCTTTATTATTTCTTTTTCCTTTCATCAATTCCTTTAACACACTCCACATACTCTTTGGATCCTTCTTATTTTTGTCAATCTGTTCTTCTAAATAACCTCTTTTCGCCTTTCTATAAATATCCACAGTTTTATTTCTTAGCTGTCTAAATACTTCCCAATCCTCTTTACTTTTGCTTATACGAGCTACTTTATGTGCCTCATCCCTTTGCTTTATCATCAATTGAATATCCTCACAATACCAACACTTTCCCTGCCATTTTTTTTCAAAACTATTTTCTTCAATGGTGCCATTGCATCAAGACATCTAATAATCTCCTTTACCATTAAATTTGCTAATATATTAACACTATCTCCTTCAATCACATCCAAACCTACCCATATCATTTCTTTAAATTTTTCTCTATCCATTCGCTTATAATCTCTATATATAATCGTTTTATTTCCGTCCACATACTCATCTAAGTTCCAATATACTACTATTGCAGAGTGATCCGTTATCTTGGGTTCATGCCATACCTCAACTTCCATTTCCATATTACCAAAAACCAAATCAATCAATGTTTCTGAATTTAGTACAATTCTTGTTGCTTCTTTTACCAATTGTCTTAGTCCTAATGAATTCATTACTCTAACTAACCTATTTCTTGTATAATTATTTACACTCATATCAATATTAAAATCACCCATTATCATAACATTATCACTCTGCATTACATTTATACATATTTCCTCCAAAAAATTTATAAAATTACCATCCCTACCATTCGGTGAGTGGTACACTATCATAATTATTCCTACATAATCTTTATCTTTAATTTTTACTGTTATTGTCCACCAATCTCCGTCACATCTTTCAATCCCTATGATATCAAACCTAATTCCTTCCTTTATATATAACAACACTCCACCTGTTCTGCTCGACTCAGAATCACATCGTACACATACATATCCATTAATGTTCAATTCATGTTCCTCTATCTGTTTTGTTACATGAGTTTCTGTAAACCCTATTACACCAGGTTTATACTTTACTATTAATTCATTTTCTAATTCATCTTTATGTTTCAGAAATCCCTGCGCATTTAAACAGATTACTTTACTTCTATTCTTATTTACATTTGTTGATTGCTATATATTATTAGATATAGTTCTTTCTCGCTGTTTCTCTACCTCTTTTTTAAAACATGGACAATTCATATCATACGCCGAATGATCAGTCTTCAAATTTTTAATTCTATAACTTAATTTTTTCTTCACAATTTATACATTTCTTTATTTCACTATTACATTCCTTAGTCGCATGCTGATTTGCACAATTTCCACACGTCTCTTTTTTGTACAATCTCTCGCAAAATGATAATAACCGCAACACTTATAACACCTTATAATCCCTATATACTCTTGTACTTTGCACATGTTCCATCCTATTTTTAGTTTCTCCATTTGCAGAAATTTTTCTCTTGTCTCATTATTCACTTCCGCTATTATCACCGTCTTTTTATAATTTACTTTCTTCACTTTCCGTATTATCTTCCCCTCGATGATGTCCTTCTGCATTCCGTTTTGTTCTTCTATCTTCTCCCAAAAAATCTGTTCATTTTCACAATCTTCATTGTCAACATCAAATATTCTCACTCTCGGTTTCCTTTTCTTTGGTACCTGTATTTCATATTTATTTCCCAAATCCTTCACAACTTCTTTCTTCAGCTTCTCAGCTTGTACTCCATTTTCACATCCAACTACAATTGCTCCTCCTGTCACTTTTTTCATTTTTGTAATTCCCACTCCTAATTTTGTTATATCAATTTTTCTGACATCTCTCTTTGTATTCTCACTTGAATTGTTCTCTTCTCCATCCTTAGGTTTAATAACCAACACTGATTCTGCTTGATTTCCTTTCACAATTCTACTATAACTCTTGTTTATCTCTCCTTTTTCTACACTTGTATTCACCACTTTTTGCAATTCATCTTTCATTTCTTTATTAAAATTTACTATCATCCTCTTCACTTCTTCCATTTCTTTTTTCAAATTTTCTGTTTCACATTTAACTATTTCTATAATCATATTCTTTATCTCCTTTTTGCTGACCATTTCATCCTTGATTTTATACACCAACCAGTCTATCTTCTTTTCTATACTAGATCCTCCTTGCTGACTTTCATCCGTCTGCAATAATTGACGTTTCATCGCCAAACTAGATTCGCCACTCTTATTTTCTTTTATAGTGAATACTTCGTACTTTCCAGTACAATTAATAAGTTCGTTATCCGTATTATACACTTTATGTATTTTATGACAACTTGGATGAAATTCCTTGTCACATGGTATACATTTAAGCATTTGTGTTTTTATCTCCTTTCTACATTGCTTACATATACAGTAGCTCGCCGACTCACTCATTTCTCATTACCATATACTATACAGTTCTTCCTTATCGACTTCCTCATCGACCAAGTTACCTTTGTCGCCACCATTTGCGTTATCACCCACGTGGCGATATCCCCTTATACCGAATCATCATCGCCAGTATCCACATAAAGTATTTTTACTTATTCCACTCCACTTTACTACTATTGTCTTAAATCATCACTCCCACCAACTCTCCGTCCTTAACTACACCCTTTATGAAAACCTCCGGTTAAAGAAACTGATATTTCTACTGAAATTTCCTTTTATTGCAGGAGCACACTATGATCGCGTCCACTCATACTCCTACAGAGAGAGAGAGAGAGAGAGGGAGAGAGAGAGAGAGAGAGAGAGAGAGAGAGAGAGAGAGGGAGGGAGAGAGAGAGGGAGAGGGAGAGGGAGAGGGAGAGGGAGAGGGAGAGAGAGGGAGAGGGAGAGGGAGAGAGGGAGAGAGGGAGAGAGGGAGAGATTGATTGATTGATTGATTGATATTTATTAGCTTTCTCAGCTATTTGTAAAATACAAGTCTAATTTACATTAATTACAATATACTCCTTTAACTCTCGCTTAAACGCTTCCAGTTCTTCGATTCGTCTTATTTCAGCTGGTAAGGCATTGTACATTTTCACTCCCTCATAAAACATACTCTTCTGTGCACTCGTTGTCCTACGAAATTGTACCACAATGTCCCCAGCTTGCCGTGTCTGTCTTTCATTCTCTTTTCCCACTATTGTTAACTTATTTCTTAATTGATCCGGTAACATATTCTTTAAAATCTTAAAGATAAATATACACACATTATAATTCAGCCTCTGTCTTATGGACATAAACTGCAGCGCTTGCAGCATACTCTCCACTTTGGTATATCTATCACATTGCAATATGACCCTCATGGCCCGGTTTTGCGCTTTTTGCAATTCATTCAGTTGTGTTTCTCCCATATCAATTAACAGCGTCGCACAATACTCAAAGTGAGGCGCTATGATTGCCTTATATATAATACATCTAGTGTATGCCGATATGTAGTTACCTATTCTATTTAAAAAACTCACTTTTTTCCCTATTTTCTTTAGCATATAATCACAGTGGTCCTTAAATCTTAACCTATCGTCAATAATTATGTCTAGATATTTCATTCTTTCCACACGCTCTATCTCCGTTCCATCCAAACATTTCAGTGTAATGTTACCTCTCAGTTCTTTTCGTACACTTCGAACTATCATATATTTCGTTTTCCCTGCGTTCATTTTTAACTTATTTGTATTCATCCATCTTTCCACTGTAACAAATGCCATATTCATTTTTCTTTCTAATTCCGCACTACTCCCTCCAGTCACATACACTAGCGTATCGTCTGCAAACATTTTTATACTACATCCCTCCGGACAGACTTTAATTATATCGTTTATATATATTATAAATAACAAAGGTCCTAATACAGATCCCTGTGGTACTCCATATTCTGTGGCCAATAATGTAGACTATTCATTGTTAAATCGTACCTGCTGTGTTCTATTCTTTAAATATGATCTTAACCATTTTAAAGCTGTTCCTCTAATTCCGTATTGATATAATTTCTCTAACAGTCTTTCTCTATCTATCGTTTCAAATGCTCGCTTGAGATCCATGAAAATTACCCCCACCATTTTTGCCTCACTAACTACCAGTTTCCATTCGTCAATTACTGTTTGAATCGCTGTTTCACACGAATACTGTTTTCTAAAACCTGACTGATGTTCTGTTATAATACAGTTATCTTCTAAATACGCCTCAATTTGCTTTTTAACTACTAATTCTAATACTTTCTCGAATATTGGTAACATATTAATAGGCCTAAATTCACTTGCTTTTCTGGCTTTTTCTATTTTTGGAATCGGTATTATCGTAGACGTTTTCCAACCTTCTGGACAGCAACCTTCCCTCAAAGAGTTATTTATTATATCAATAAATTCCTCTTTTATTACATAAAATACTGCTTTAAGTATATCACTAGTTAATCCCTCCTCCGTGCCTTTCTTTTTTGGTAGTTCCATAACAATTTTTTGTAAATGCTCTATTCTAATCATCTCAAAATTTTCCATTATTCCCTCGCTTTCAATAACAAAAATAATTCTTTTACCTGGACTTCCTAACTTATCTCTACTTATAGATTTTACTATGTTCTCAATACTCTGTATATAATATAAATTAAATTTATTAGCTATATTGCACCCTTCAGTATTATCTAATATTTCAAAATCTATATTCTCTATTTTTTTTGTACCCGTTGGTTCGCCCCTTATTATTTCTTTTAAAGTTTTCCACATAGATGTCGGATTTCCCTTGTTATGATCTATCATATTTTCATAGTATTCTTTTTTCTTTGTCCTGATTAGTTTAACCATTGCATTTCTTTCGATTTTAAACTGTGACCAATTTTCATCCGTGTCATCATACAACGCTTTACTGTACGCCTCATCCCTTTTAGCCGCTGCTTCCCTTATTTCATCCGAAAACCACTTTTTCCCTTCCCATATTTTCGGAATTCTAAATTTTTTTCTAGGTGCTGTAGCATCCAACGCATCTACTATATTATCGACAAGTTTTTTCGCTCTCACACTGACATTCATATCTTGGCTTTTTCCTAATTTATTTTCCACTAATTTAATAAATTCATCTACATTAAACTCTTTAAAATTCCTAGCATTAAATTCTCTGTATTTATTATCAATTTTATTCGCATTAAGATCAACTTTTAACCACGCATGGTCCGTTATTTTAGGTTCATGAATTACTTGCACTTCTATTTTATTATTAGCGTAAATTAAATCTATAATTGTCTTACTATCTTTCGTAATTCTCGTCGGTTTATTTACATATTGTTTCATGCCTAAGCTCAACATTGTCGTTTGTAACTTCTTTGTATAAAACGAGTCCAACATAATATCTATATTAAAGTCTCCTATTACTATACATTCTCCCCGTATTATTAATTCTTCTATTATATCCTCCAGAAATCTCACGAACTCACCATGCGATGAACTCGGTGAATGATATATTACTGTTATCACTCCTTTATACAATTTATCTTTCACCTCAATCGCAGCACACCAACAATTCGCTTCTAACTTTTTTACTAATACTATCTCATATTTAATATCGTCCCTTACATATAAAAGAACCCCTCCTGTATTTCTGTTTTCAGCATCACATCTAATCATACTATACCCCGGTACGTTCACTTCACAGTCTTCAATTTCAGCAGTCACTCTGGTTTCTGATAACGCTATGAACGCAGGATTCATTTTCTTCATAATCTGATGCTGTATCTCGTCTTTATGCGCCATCAAACTTTCCGCATTTGTATATAGTATTAATTCCGTTTCCTTCTGTAGTTGCTATTTATCTTCCTCCCATCCGGCCCTCCTCTTCTCCTCCTGTATCGCCCTCTTGAAAGTCGGACATTCCGGATCAAGTGCGCCATGCTCATCATTTATTTTCAAATTGTATGTTTGAATCTTAAACATACAATTTATACATCTTTTCTTTGTCGCTGTACATTCACTCACCTTGTGATTTCCTGCACATTTGTGACATGTTTCATTACGCGTACAATTCTTTGCAATATGATAATAACCCCAGCATTTAAAACATCTTTTAATGTTAATGTGATTGAATGCAGGACACTTTCTCCATCCTACATTCAGTTTCCCTTTTCTCAACATTACTTCATGAGTCTCTTCATCTGCTTCAATTATTACGATACCATCTTTTCCTCTTCTTCCGGACTGATCTTTCTCATTTATTTTCTCTTTAACTATTCTCTTCACTATTCGCATATGAATTCCTTCATTTTTCACGTCAATTTTGTTCTGCTTCTTAATTGTACCTATTAAATCATCATCATTCAACTCCATTTCTTCCTCGCCAATATTAACAATTTTTATCTTAGGTTTCATCCGCGGTGACTCAGTAACGTTAAAATTTTCGCCCAGCTTGGCTTGTACTGTCGCCTTTAGCTTTTCCATTTCTTCTCCAGTCTCACAGCCGAGAATCACTGTTCCCTTACTTCCTTTTTTTAACTTCGTTATTCCCATAGCCATATTCTTGATATCTACCTTTTCTTTTATCAGTTTTTTAGTTGCTTCACTCTCCTGTTGCACCTTGGGTTTGACAATTATAATATTTTCTTTTTTCTTCTCTTTAACTGCTTCACTATAACATCTTTGAGCTCCTCCTGCCAGTCCACCCGCTCCTCCTTGTATAATTCTTCTCAAGTCTTCCAGTTCTTGTTTAATACTTCCAAATTCTTCTCGAACTATTTCCTTAACCATCATTTTAATTTCCTTCTTACATGCTGTTTCGTCTTTTATTTCTTTCACAGTTTTTACAAGCCAATCTATTTTTACGTCAATACTCGATGATCCACTCGCTCCTGATATTCTATTTCCACTGCTTGATGTCGTAAACGAACCCGTAGATCCTGTAGATCCTTGTCTTTCCCTGCTGCTCCCCGCTGCTGTCGGTGCCTTCTTCATATCTGCTTCACTTTCAATTGTAAATTTCTCAAATGGGCCAGGACACGACACCAGTTCGCGATTTCTATCATAAATTTTATGTTTACTTGCACATCCTGGATGGTAAAACAGTTTAATACAAGATTTGCATGCAACAACCTGATTTTTTATTGCCTTCTTACATGCCGAGCATCGATACTCGTCATATTCATCGTTCATATCGATAATTACCGGCCGAAGCTGTTAATACCAGCATAGGCGGTCAATTACCTTTGTCCAAATTCACACGTCAGCGCTTTGTGTCCACCTTTAATGTCTACCTGTCGCGTGAAATCTCGATGCCTCATACAAGAAATATAACTCTCACGCTCACAAATCAGCATATTCCTGTTAGATAACACTCATGTCTATTCCCGGTCTATGCAACTATTACTTCAATACTTTTTCGCCACTCTCCCTCACTATATAATCACTTAAAAGTTATCACTTTTGCAGAGCGATGTTTGACACGTCTTCTCTCAGAAAAAAAAAGAGAGAGGGAGAGAGGGAGAGAGGGAGAGAGGGAGAGAGAGGAAGAGAGAGGGAGAGAGAGGGAGAGAGAGGGAGAGAGAGGGAGAGAGAGGGAGGGAGAGGGAGGGAGAGAGGGAGAGAGAGGGAGATAGGGAGAGAGGGAGGGAGAGAGAGCGAGCGAGCGAGAGAGAGAGAGAGAGAGAGAGAGAGAGAGAGAGAGAGAGAGAGAGAGAGAGAGAGAGAGAGAGAGAGAGAGAGAGAGGAGTAAGGATGGAGGGAGAAAAGATAGTTTTCAGAGTTAGAAGTAAACAAGAATAATAAATTAATAAATCAAGAAGGAAAACAAAGATAATTTAATTTAAGTCCCAGAATTATTTTTAAATATAAGGGTGGAGATGTAGTACTCTTGATAAACTTACTTCTTATGGGGTGCGCTGATAGAATATTCAGAAAATCAGGTTGCGTCAGGATCAGTGACCTGTAGCCTCCAGGTGGAAATCTGGCTGGTATATCCAATTCGCACTCACTATTAGTCACTGTCTCTCAGTGTCGCACTAAATTCTCACACACACCAAACGAGCATCAATGTTCGAAGATGACGTCTAAGTTCGTGCGAGACCGAGTTTCAAAAAGATCGAGTGTGTAAAAACTGAGCTTGCTCGAAGGTTCGAGGTAAAAATGTGTTCTCTCGAGGGATGTCGCGGGTATATCAACCTTCTTGCTCCTCCTCTCCATTGGTTTATTAACATTTCCTGACGAATAGGAAATTTTTCAATGACGCCCTTTGGGTCCCGGAGGCGTCTTTTTTAATTTAACAATTACTACGATTGGTTAGGGCTTTTGTTTAGAACTCTAGGTTTCGACCAATGGAGAATTTGTTGTTGTCAAGTGAGGTTGATATTTTTATTACCCTCTCGAGTTTATCTCAGATATCGCGTAACGACGATCTGTCAGGCGAGAACTGTTTAGGTTCGGTTATCGTTGTTAGTCTCTCTTCTAAATTTTTATTAGTTTTCGAGTGTTAGTTTCGTTTAGAGAACTGTCGACTATAGTTTAACTTCTTAGAATATAATGAGTTATAGTTTGAATTTTATGAGTTGATCTGTTTGCTTCTCAAGTTCTGTATTTATTCTTTACTTTTACGATGGAACTGTCTCGGAATATGTTTGCCTCGTCTGTCGGATCGTCGGTTTATCTGCGCGTCTGCGATATTTAAAATATCGCCTTACGTTCTCCGTAAGAAGAGAATCGTGGAGTCCACAGAACGTAACGATTCTTTACTATTATTATTAGGCTATCTCGGCTTATGTTTTCTTCGCCTATCAGTTCGTAGTTTATTTGTGCATCTGCGATATTTCTAATATCGCCTTGCGTTCTCCGAAAGAAAAGAATCGTGGAGTCCACAGGACGTAACAATATATATATACATATATACAGGCTCCGTAACCGACAGTACTCGCGTCGCAGAATCCGTGTAATTAGACATCGCTATATTCTTTTATTAATAATCTACGATCAAATGTGACCCGGCGCATCACGTCCAGCTGTCGAACAAACTTTGTCCATTCAGTAAAAATACTTTGGGGAACTGATTCGTCCCACTGTACTCCGCATCACCAGATTTTTTGCATTAATTGTTTAGCATAGAAAACTACTGGATCCATCAACCCTATAGGATCGAAAATTTTCGCGATCTCTGATAAGATCTTTCGTTTTGTTAACGTTCCTGTAATTTTAATCAGCTCTCTGCGCGGAATAGTATATCATATCGTCGCGTGAACTCCACGAAATGCCTAATGTTTTCAAAGATCGATCATCATTCAACACTAAGTTCATATGTAGCGTGTTGTCGTCTAAATCATCGATTACGCGTAAGTCGTTGGATGCCCATTGTCTTATGGTGAACCCACCCCGCTTTAATAACGCGATGATTTCGTCTCTAACTTTTCGGACTTCTTCGACAGTATCAGCGCCTGACAATAAGTCATCGACGTATAAATGATTTTTGAGAACTTGAGCTGCTCTCGAATACGTTTGTATTTCGTCGTCCGCGAGTTTTTGTACAGTACGAATCGCCAAAAACGGTAAGGAGGAAACGCCAAAAGTGAGAGTGCTTAATTGAAACGTTTTTATTTCTCCATTTTCTCGTCACAGCATTCGTTGATATCGCCGATCTTCTTTGTGTAACAGTACTTGGCGATACATTTTCTCAATGTCTGCCGAAATAACATAATTATATGTCCGGAATCGTATCAAGTGCGAAAGTAATTTGTCTTGAATTGTAGGTCCGATCATTAAAATGTCATTTAGAGATAGGCCGTTGCTCGATTTCGCGGATGTATCGAAAACTACGCGGATTTTAGTGATATTACTCGCTTCCTTGATTACAGCGTTTTGGGGCATGTAAAAACCGTCATCTTTGGGATTTTCTATCAACGACATATGTCCTAGTTTTTATATTTCTCTATGACGCGCGTATATTCTGCCTTCAGAGTTGCAACTCCCCTAAATTTTCGCTTTAACGATAGTAGGCGCTTGAGCGCTATGGTTCGCGATTGATTGAGATGTATGTTCGAGTCGCGAAACAGCAATCGAACCACGTATCGCCCGTTACTGTCTCGAGAAACGTTTTTGGTGAAGTGTGCTTCGCACCGGACTTTTTCCTCTGATTTCGATTTGACGGTCTAGATTTCTTCTATCGTCCAAAATTTATTCAACTGATCTTCTAAACTCGTTAAATAGCTTGACGCGGTTTTTTCTCGCATTCGAGGGGATGTACTGCCGGAAACTACCCAACCTAGCCTCGTTTTTTGTAAATATAAATCATAATTCTGGTGTGATAAGTTAATCTGACCAACAGAGAACATCGATAATGTTGCTCCCGAACCGATAAGTAAATCAATGGAGCGCGGTATATGAAATTGTGGATCCGCTAATCTAATATTTAAAGGTATTTTAATTGAATTTCTCGGGAAAACTTCGGATGGTATTGATTCCGCGATAGTCGGAATAGTAAGACACGTCAATTCTTTAGAAAAGCTATCTTGCACAGACCGTACGGTAATCTGTACTATGCCCTTTGATATAGTACTCGTGACGTTAATCGCATTAATCGATAACGAGTGTGCGATCGGGAGTACGCCTAATTGCTGGAACAACCGTATTGCTGGAAAGAAAACATTAAGGATAAAAAAAATTGTTATCCTAAAATCTAATATTACAGTTAACGATTTACGTACCTAGATGTTCCTGCCGGACTTCTCTTTTCTCTTGAATCTTTCACGCGTCCATCAATTTATACCAAATAACTTTTTGTCTCCTCTTATCAAAAGATAATTATCTCTGTATTTCGACGCTATTTGTCTTTGTTCAATGAAAATTCTTTCGGCACTTTTTTCGTCTCATCTTTTGTACTTTGCCAATAATATTTGTAGTAAAGTGTGGGCTTACGGCGATAGGAAATGCAAGCAATAGTTATGATAAAAATAGTTTATTAAAAAAACAAAATTATATTAAGTAAGACAAGATATTGAAATGAAGCACGGTTACAATGACGAGTGCTTGAGTCGTCTTTCGCTTATATTCGACTGACCACCTATTCTACTTAAAAGAAAGATTTTCCCACTGACCATCATTGTCAGAGGGATCGATTCTGATCCGCTTGGCTTCCAGATGGGAGCCAGCCGTTACGCAAAAACAAAAGAAACGTTGCTGCACATAAAATAAAGTCTAGATGCAAAAACTGTCATCATAAAATAAGATCTAAAACGAGATCCTAAGAATAAAAGATTTTCCGATTCTACATATTTATCGATCGCTCGCTTATCTACGGCCGTTTTGCTTGGCACGTTTTCACTTTTATTATGTACATACATGTCGTAATTTATTATTTCCTCTTTTATTTTTTCTAACGACAAACTACGTTCTGATCGTAGGAAAAAAAATTGTGGAGTCCACCGGATGTAACAATGTTATTATCCTTTAGCCTGAAAGTCTTTGGCAACTTCGAGGAACGCATCGGCATATAATTTATATTATAGACAAACTTCGCATGTTCAACCATTAATACGATAATAATAAGATAAATAATCTTTGTTCCATTTAAAATTACTTTCGATTTTAGATTAATTCGATTTTCAACAATATATTTCAAAATTAATTAAGCGTCGATTGCTTTATGAGCTATGCTGTTATTTGTTTGAAACATTTTGTTTGAAACATTTTGTCGTTCGCGTTGCAAATTCAACAAATTGTTTCACAGGATTATGACGAAACACAAAATCGCGCATACATCAACGACAACGCACAAACATTTCGTTTACCTCCGCGCACGCTTCGCAAATTTTTGTTGTACCACGCAAATGATCAGAACATATTTTTTCACGTTTGGCGTAACTTTAAATGTCTCATCTTGCCGCGTTTCAAAATCATAGAATACAAATGCAACGCGTCCCTTTCCGCGAGTGTATGCGCGTTTCGTCTCTTTGTTGATAAATTGAATGATCGTTCTCTATCGTTATTGATATCCTCAACGTCGCTAGTAATGATTCAAAGCTAAAAGTACCATTATCACGAAGAGGTTGCATATGACACAAATGATTATTATCCATTTGAGTGCAGTAAAATTTGCAAAAAGAAACGCCGCATTTGTGTTCACCTGACTTCACGATGAGACCGTAGGTTTCGTAAAATTGTACGACACTACAAATATTAGTGCGTAATTTATCATTGTACGATTTTACCGTCACAATGACGTTCAAAGCACTCCGTGACTCCGTGAAAAATATGATTACACGCAACGCATTTAATTATTTCTGCATTGCGGACTGATTACACGGCACAGCGAAACAACGCGTACACTTATTTGAGCATGGGTGACTATTTTGATAGTCTTTAGAACACGGTTCGCAATAACTACGATATCCCGAGGCAGCTTTTAAATTCAAAATCAGGTTATAATGACGCGAACCCTCATAATACATTATATTTATAAGTTTTGTTTTATTAGTGGTTTGCCGCCGCGAGTGAAAGTATTAAAATCGTAAACGACAATTGCGATATTCTCGTAAGATAAATGACGCTGTGAGAGGTCGATTTCACGAATTCCACAACCCTCATCAGGTATCGCGACACCGGCATTCCTTGTTAACTGTAACTAAGCTAACTCGCGTTGTAACGCAGAGCTGGTAAGTTAACGGAAATCCACTTTTCATGCAACTTCCCCGTACGCAAGTTACCGCGTTCACAATAAATTCTCGCTGTTACGAGAGAGCGTGATAAACATAAATTATCATTATTACGAATTACTAATAATAATAAAATCGAGCGCTTCGCAACGTCTTTGGGTGTTAATTCAATACCACCGCGAACTATAGCTACAGCAACGTTAAAAACGCGTATATTAAAATGCTGTGCGATACCAATATTCTTCCGACATTCTGCGCTAACAAATTCCCCCACGAGATGCCAAATATCGTTAAGTCGCGAACCAGACGAAACGATAAACTAGTCGGCCAGTGCGATAAATCCGATGAATGAAAAGCTAATCCAACATAATTTCTCGGTTCGCACAATTGCACAGCATATTCACAAATTTTGCGGAATGCATTTTCTAATGCATGATAAAAATCCGCACTTACAAGTAGAACTATTAATTTTGTTCGAAGTTTGATAACTTCGAAGCTTCGAAGGTTCGAATGATTTCGAAGGAACGAAGGAATCTTCGAAAGTACGAATTTTCGAAGGATCGAAGCTTCGAAACTTCGAAGGAACGAAGGAATCTTCGAAGGTTGGAAGGCTCGAAGTTTCCAAAAATGTGTTAAATTGTAAACTATCACATTTATGCCCTATTTTTTTAGTTATAGCCATGTACACTTTGGTTTTCTCAAATTTTCGTTAAACAATGGCTAAAATAGTTGAAAATTTTTATTTTAAATAATTGGTGTCCCCATAAATAAAAAGATTTCAAAATTATTTATTTTTATTTACTATGTAGGTTTAGAAAATGATAAAAAACTTTTCGAACCAAAACAATTATCATTTAATAACAAAATCGAAGACAAAGTTAACAATGTATATTATATTTCGTATATACGTATGCAAAACATTAATAATACAAATATTTATTCTGAAAAATGTAAATATATTATTGTAAATATTTTCTATTTTGAAAAACAAATACATACATGCTTAGCAACGTTAGACAACGTTGCGCGTTGTCCTTATAACAGTTATAACCAAACTTCATAAAGCAATAGACGTGTCTATACGTTCTACGACTACGATACATTTTATATAATTCTGGATTCTACGATAAATAAAGGTACGTGGATTCTTCGTCAATTTATTTGACATCAAACATTTATTTGACTTCAAAAGTGATTTATTTGATTGTATATTAAATATATTTTTTAATCGGTTTTTGTTACCAAATATTTTAGGAAAAAACATGAAAAGGAGTTGGGTATGGGCACATTGTGATAAAGCTGCAGATGCAAAATCGGCGACGTGCCTAATTTGCGATTCGATGCTGCAAACTCACGGATCTACCTCAACATCGAACATTTAACGAATGTTCATTCAATTAGACGTCCATCAACCGAAGCGACAAAACGTCCGCACGATTACAGTATAGAGTAAATAAAAAATATTTTTGATTTTTCGTCAATAATTAATTAAAAACAAATTGTGTGGCAACTCAACTGGCAAAACATTTTATTATAATAAATATTACTACGTTTTGACCATATGGATTGTGGTCCTTTTCAAGTACAAAGTACAAAGTCGTATAGAAATAGAAACGTAGAAATATTTATTATAATCAAGCGTTTTGTCAGTTGAGTCGCTACACAATTTGTTTGAAATTGTTAACTTATTTATTTATTTTTATTTTTTGTTTTCTTATTGTTTTTCTGTGAAATTGTTAATTTCCAATTTTTCACAAATTTTTTAAATCAAAATATTTTTAATTTCACTTTTTTAAGAGCAACGTAATATTCAGCAAATTCTTCTATGGTTTCTAGATTAGTACATCAGAAATCAGATATCTCTCAAACAACGGATAGTACAGAAGATTCGCAGCTAGAAGAATGTTCTGAAGAAAACAACAATATATTAACAATACCAATAAAACGAACTCGTATAGCGTCAGCTCGCTCAAAAAAATTAGGATCAATTAGTAAAGAACGTAGTGACAGGATAACACAAGCTGTGACGAAATTGATTGCATGCAGTCGATTACCGTATAGTTTTGTTTCTAGTTCTTCCTTCAAAGATTTTATGAAGGAAATAGAACCAACTATATCTGTCCATGCAGCCAAACAATAATTCGTCGACTACGCGTTTTGGAAGACGAAATAAAAATAAAAATGCAACGAATGTTCGTCGGAGTACAGTATATTTCTATAGACACGGATTGCTGGACCTCAAGATCACAAGAAGGTTATATAAGCGTTAACGTTCATATAATTGATGATAATTGGATACCGTATATTTTTACTCTTTGTATAGAAGAGTTTGAAGAACGCCACAATGCTGAAAATCTGGCCGACAGATTATACAATGTGATGGTCCAGTTTGGAATCGACGAGAAAATAGTTGCCATCACAAACGATAACGCAAGCAATATCGTGAAAGCTGTGCAGATGATGCATAATATCCCGAACGACGTAACTTGTGCTGCTCACAAAATTCATTTAGCAGTGCAACATTCACTTCAAGAAGGAAACGTATCTGATACATTAAATAAGGCAACTAAAATTGTTTCTCATTTCCGGCATTCTACAGTAGCTTCCAAAAGTCTTGAGCAAAAACAAGAACAACTTGGCTTACCAAAATTAAAACTAATACAAAGCGTATGTACTCGTTGGAATACAGATCTACAGATGGCTGAAAGGCTCATTGGAAATCGCAAAGTTATAATGAATGTTCTTGCAGATAGATCCGTCACAAGTCAAAAACAGGCACAAACTCTGGAAATTTTTGAAAGAGACTGGAATGTATTAGAGGCTCTGGTGGAGGTTTTGAAACCTTTAGAAGTCGCGACCGCAATTCTATCAGCAGAAACACTTTCTATTGTGAATCCAGTTATCCGCACTTTAATTGATAATCACCTCAGCAATGCTTTGAATAAATATGAAAAAGACGAGAATATTTCTTCTGTGATTGAAAATTTATCGATGCAGCTATCGGATCGCTTTTTTTCGGAAAAATATTCAGACTTAACACATTTAGCTGGAAAAGCTTCTTTCCTCGATCCACGATTTAAAAT
Organism: Prenolepis imparis; assembly: GCF_030444845.1. Lineage (NCBI taxonomy): Eukaryota > Metazoa > Arthropoda > Insecta > Hymenoptera > Formicidae > Prenolepis > Prenolepis imparis. Next base: position 15,315,938 of record NW_028141170.1, read on the forward strand.
GTTGCAATTTGAGACGTCTGTAGCAAAAATTAAAATTAGAACTGAAATTGAGAAAAAGTCAAAAACTGTAAATACCGCAGAAACAGATGAAATTGTGCAAAAAAGTGAGAGTGCTTTGGATTTTCTTTTTAAACGTACTGACGAGAGCCAGCTTTCATCAGCAGCTCAACAATATAAAACATATCTAGCTCAACCAGAAATTGACATGAATTTGGACCCACTTAAATGGTGGAAATCCCACGAAAATAGATTTCCGCTTGTAGCACAGTTGGCTAAAAAATATCTGTGCATTCCTGCCACTTCTGTAGCTTCCGAAAGAACTTTTTCAACGGCAGGAAGCATTGTCACACCAAAAAGAAGTTGCTTGGCCACTGAAAATGTTGCAGCAAATGTATTTGTTTTTCAGAATAGAAAATATTTACAATAATATATTTACATTTTTCATAATAAATATTTTTATTATTTATGTTTGCATACGTACGAAATATAATATACATTATTAATTTTGTCTTCGATTTTTTTAATAAATGATAATTGTTTTGGCTCGAAAAGTTTTTTATTATTCTCTAAACCTACATAGTAAATAAAAATAAATAATTTTGAATTGATTTTTAATTTGCGGAAAGGGACACCATTTATTTAAAATAAAAATTTTTTCAACTATTTTAGCCATTGGTTAACGAAAATTTGAGAAAACCAAAGTGTACATGGCTATAACTAAAAAAATAGGGCATAAATGTGATAGTTTACAATTTAACACAGTAGTTTACAATTTAATTTTAGGAAATTTCGAACCTTCGAACCTTCAAAGATTCCTTCGTTCCTTCGAAGTTTCGAAGCTTCGATCCTTCGTAGATTCCTTCGTTCCTTCGAAGTCTTTCGAAGCTTCGAAGCTTCGATCCTTCGAAAAAATAACAGTACTACTTACAAGTAGTGCTTGTATTACCAAACTCGCTTCTTTCCCGTTTATCGCGAAATATTTAAATCGTCGCATATTTTCCGTTACTAAAATAATATGTTTAAAATTATAATCACCGACCTGTTGTTGTTGCAGCTGCTGACGGTGAGGTTGTTCCTCATCCTCCTTTCTTTCCGTGGCTCTCTTGAGTTATCGAATTATTTTCGGCTTCCTCCTCCTTCTCCTTTTCATTATTCGCCTCTTCTTCCGCGGTTTTTTCAACGTTATCGGAATGCGTCGAAATTTGTTTCACTTTTTCATTTCGTCGCCGCCATCGGCTGTCCCCCGCCTGCACTGACGAAATAGAAAGAAAAATTAAAATATAAATAAAAATGAAAGTTACATTGCTAGTGCTTTTTCCTTCACTAAATGTTCGGATTTAATCTCTGAGCTTACATTTATGTTAAGACGTCCTGGCTTGACGAACACTTTTTCCCTCTTCTTCTTTATTGCTCTAATTATTCTAAAGCTGGTGAATACCGAACGTTATTCGCAAGAGATAATAGTGAAATTCTACGATAGAATTATTTAATTTAGATTAAATTCGAACATTAAATTCAAATATTAATATTTAAAGACTAAATTTTCGATACTTCTTACTACCTTCCTACTTACCTTTTCCCTCTACGAGGGGCCCATATCTATTGTCCCATCCCTCTTTCTCTTCTCGCTCTCGCTCACGTGCCTCTCTAGAAACAAAATGTTTCTAATGTTACGGGGATGGATGTTATGTGGTTTTGTTTTCGTTTCTTTTCTTATTTCTTTTTTAATTTAATTCCAAACAGACAGAATTGAATGCTTATTGACATTAAATAAAAAAAAACAAAACAAAACAAAAAAACAAAAAAAAACAAGATCACGTAAGATCACTCCCTGAAAAATTAGGAAAATTTTAGTACCGGTTTCACGAAAATCGGTTCATAAATGTGAAAATAAATCGCGGTCAGACAAACAGACACAGAGGAAGGAAATTATATATATAGATTTATAAAAGGGAGTAGACTGCTTCTTTTTAAAAAAAGAAGAGTTGTCCTATAAAATAGTATGTGAGAACTAAAGAAATCGATAACGCCATCGAGATGAAACTGAAACAAAGAAATATGATAAAATAACTCAAGGGTAAAGACAACTCTTAGTAAAACAAGGAAAACTTACTCTTCATTACATTTTAATTGTCTGTTAAGTACAATAACAATAATTTCATTTCCCGCTGATAGCGTTCATCTTGAGATCCATCCTAATATTCCACTTTCCCATAAACCCTCATGTTGTATTCTCATTCCGACTCCCCAATTCTCTGGGTTCCCCAGAGACATGCTAGACAAATTCCTCCTTGACAGATTCAGGAGGATATGGTTCTCCCCCGAATAATTTGTGGACGCTAAAAACGTCATCCAACCACGATTAATATAAGTATGCCTGTTCCCGGGCTTCCTCCAACGTCCTACAGTTTATCTAATTCCTGGCGATCACCATCGAAAATTTCGCATTTCTTGTATTTGTCGAAGATTTAGGAATCCATCGATTTTGATGTTGTCTTCTGAAAATTAACAAAACGCACTGCTTTAATTTTACGAATAGAAGGATATACTTGACCGTTTTCTACTATATGACCAAGAAATTCTACTTTACTCTGTAAAAAACTCTGTAAAAAACGGTTTTTGAGACCATTTCAAGATTTCGAATTCCCATATCTCTATCTGTAGAAGGTATTATTAAATCATCTAAGTAAGTCAGCACTATTTTATTGTATATTTCATCTCGAAAAATTGCATTAATAAATCGTTGAAAAACTGATAATGAATTACAAAGACCGAAGGGTACTTTTAAAAATTCAAAGTAACCATCAGGAACGATAAATGCTGTATACTTTTGGCTGTTTTCAGCTATTGAAACATGAAAGAATCCGTTTTTCAGATCTAAGGTACTAAAGAATTTTGCGTTTTGTAAAAGATCAAGTTGGTCCTCTATAAGTGAAAGCGGATATCTATCTCGTACAATATTTTTGTATAATTATCGATAATCGACACATAATCTAGTACTTCCATCCTTTTTTTGCAACTAATACTATAGGACTCGCGTAATCGGAGAAGGAAGGTTGCGCGATACCGTTTCGAATCCACTCGCTTACATGCTCATTAACTTTTTCTCTCTCTTTCGGTGACAAATGCTGAGCTGTTTAATATACCGGCACTTCATCTTTTAAAACAATGGTCATTTTAACGTCTATTTCTTGCATGGACAATAATTATTAACAATGTTTTCAAGAGTTAATCGGTGTTTTTTTTCTGGAATGTGCGTCACGTCTATTTTGTTAGTTTTCTCGTGCTCTAGATCTATTTGAAATGTTTCAAATTCAGACAATTCGTCATTATTCGTTGTATTTCTTTAACTGGATTAATTGATATATCTCTGCTCTTTATACGCAACTCGACTCGTATTTAACAAAACGGTTCCAATAAGAAATTTAGTATAGTATACGAATGTCCGTCTACTGTTAATTCCGCGAAAAACTTTCCGAGTATTACATTATTATTCGACCCTATACCGCGAAAACGAGTTTCTTTATAGTTTAACGAAGGAGACCCTAATTTAACGTATTGATCCGCGCGCATCAAACATAAATCACTCCCTGTATCAATTAACGCAACGATTTTATGTCTGTTAACAACTTCTTTAACACATTTCGTCGTAATTACCTGTGTCGCCGTGCAGCTTTCTTTTGCATCTTGTCTTTTTTTAACATTTTGTCACAATATGTTTGTTCTTTTTAGCTGCACTGGTGCACTGGTGCACACTGGTGCAATAAGTTAAAGTGAGACAAATATATTTTGTTTCACTCTAACTTATTGCACTAGTTCATCAGTGCAGCTAAAAAGAACAAACCTAATGTGTCCATTGTTCCAATTAATCTTATGAATCCAATTAATCTTAAGCAAATATGGTTGACAAATATCTGATTTATTTAATCCTAATCGTAAACTATAAAGTGTTCGTCCTATTTAATCTTAGAAAATACGACAATTGACACGATAATAATACGATAAGGTGCATCCTTAGCTTCTTCTAATCTTACTGATATAATTACGACAAATAGTTAATTATATATATATATACGAAGTTAAATCATAAGAATATATATATTAACTATAAATAATACCTATTTAAATAGCAATGCAATAAAGAGCTTCTCGGGTCTTTCTTTTAATCCTAAGAACATATGTATATTATACGAAATAAAATAACACAGTTTCTCGATTAAGCTTAACTTTAATAGATACTTAAAAATACATTCAATGATAATAATTATTATAAATGATTAAAAGTATATATATGTTTGCGATCGCGCGCGCGCTCTTCGGAATTAACTGAATCAATGACGCTGTCAAGGCAGTTCTGAAACAATGCATAAAAATAATATGATGTCAAAGCAATGAAATAAATCCAAAGCAAAACAAAGTAAAAGAAACCTTACTTACCTAATTCTTATTCCTATAGAATCCCGCTTTGCGTAAGACTTCTTCACGGTACTCCGCGTTGTCAAAATCATCTTTAGCATCGTATCCCGCGTCCTCGCACCTCCTCACCGGTGCCGCGAAATCAATCATCCTCTGCACCCTTCTCTCAGCACGTAGCCTGCTCATCTTCATTACGTTCCCCCATAAACATAACCTCCACGGTGGCCCACAGTCCCAGTCGTCCTCTAGCAAACAAATAAAGGTTACATATATCGAACTATATCAATTACATATTAACCCACCGCGTCATAAAATTTAAAAGAACTTACTGAGAATCTCATCAGTGATCAGAACTCTCTCTCTGAACAACCTCTCCTCCTCGCTCCATTCCTCAAATAATTTATTTAGGGAGAAAATATCATCCCTTTTCTCCTCCAGGAAAGCCTCCCAGCGCCGTCTCTCTTCGGCTCTCTCTCGCCGATCTTCCTGATCCTTCTTCATGTTCTGATACACCATAGGAATGACGCTGGGCTGAGAAAAAAACCCTTAATTATTATATTTTCCTATCTCGATCACCTCGTTCCAAATTACTAAACAAATATAAAATATCACTAATGTCAGAAGTAATAGCATTAATAATAAATCAGATTCATACACATTCATGAACAACTTACGTTTTCTTTATTAAAATCCATCACCAAAATCATCGGTAGTCGCTTGATTATTACCCTCGTTTTCGAACGCGGGACTTCGATTTCCATTATAAACCTTTTTTTCACGACACTCTTACCACTGCAAAAACTAAAATGCGACTGTGCGATTCTTTTTCGTTGATTTACACGTGGAAAACTATTTCCTTTTTCCTCCCATTTCCCCTCTACTCACATACACTTTTACCTATGACATGTTTACGACTTTACACGCCCTTTCTAACTCTTCCCCAAAGACAAACACAACCTTTCCATGCGAAAGTTACACATATGGATGCAATATCAGACCCGCGCGGCTTGACGGCCCTGATCCCAAGAATTAGCGAACTACGAAAGCGTCCTCGAAAAAAATAACAAAAGAAAGAAGAGAATTTTTTTTTATTTTTAACATTAAGCATCTATGTAAGTTAATATAGTATATATTCCTCGTTACGATAAGTTTCACCCTAAACAATTAACATCTACGCATTGGTTCTAACTGATCTAATTAAAGTAATTTTAATGAAATATATATATCTTAATTATAGAACGTACATATATACCCAAGTACAATTCTTATATCCTACTCAGTTGCAAAATAAAGTTATAAGACATATAGCATATATATATAAAAAAAGAGAAAAAAAAATAATTTACATATTCATAATTTTAGAATAAAACGTTCATATAATCTATTATAATTCCATACCTTACTCGGTGACAAAAGGATACCTTATATACTATATATATATATATATATATATAAAGAAAAAGAAAACCCAAAAAGCACACAACAAAAAACAATATATATATATACGTATAATTAGAATAAGAATATATATATTCAATTATAATCATATATATATATATATATATATATATATATATATATCCTACTTGATTACAAAGTTATATGAATACAAATATATACATATAACCATAAATTTAAGACAATATCACATACACGAACAATTAGATTAAGAATATCTATATATATATATATATATACTTCACTATGCATTATTACAGACATGTTGTCGTACTTCGCGATTCTCGTTCTCGTTAATCCGATTCACGCTCTTATTGGATTCGATTGTGGCGGACAACAACTGAATATTACTTCGGTATCGTTGCTCGATGTTGGAGAATGCAATCGGAAACCCAATTCAACCGACGTCTACATGCAACTCTTACAACTCTCGGACTACAATCATGCAGAAGTCATCCAGTGCAAGGTGGAAATATCACGGACAATTTATCACTGCGGAATGCACTCGCATGTCTCCGTAGTCCATAACGGAAAGGCAGATTATATCCACGAAACCGGATATACAGTGTGGGCATTCCAAGATGGAACATTCTCTCTCGGAGATGGCAATATTATTCACGGACTAAGAGCTAATCAGACTACTTATCATAGTCTCACCTTAGCCGGACGCACTAATAACGACGGAACCTGCAAAGGCACTCAGTACTCCGACCCTTACGGAACCTGGGACAACATCGTTGTTCAAGCCGTCGTCAAGATCTCCTTGAGGACATCGCACGTTCCCGTACAATTAAACTCCGGAAAAATAATATTAAAATCTGGAACCATTTGTCTCTTGAGCGAAGGATTTTGCATCGATTCAGAAAACGGATACTCGTATTGGAAACTCGTGCCAACATCTGCTTGCAATTTCCATCAATATGACGTTCTTTATGAGGGTTTAGCAACTAAAATTACAGATAATTCAACTAACCCTCTTTCTCCGATTATTTATAGTCTGACTACGCAGGACGTCACGTTCGCACTTACGAAGACAAAAGAATAACCCTTGTGTGGATATACCTTATTTCGCACAGAGCACCCTAAGCTCTTTATCCTAGAAACAAAGCAAGGAGATACCTTCGCCAGCCGAGGTATCATCCCCGTGGACAACCTGAATATATTCACATATATGAATTCTAAATTCGTGTACGTGGAAAAACATATCCGACAACAAATGACTTCATTATATTATAATGTTATGCAACAAAAATGCGAATTAGAAAGACAGGTAATCACCAACGCCCTGTCTTTCGCTACTCTTCAACCAGATGAATTCGCATATCGCCTTATGAAAAGACCCGGCTATATGGCAGTTACAACCGGAGAAACCACACACATCGTCAAATGCATACCTGTAGATGTTGTAGTAAGGAAAACAAAGGAATGTTACACAGAATTACCTGTAACCACCCGCAACACTTCCTTGTTTCTCACCCTGAAATCCCGGATAATTCTAAATATGGAAATCAAAGGGAATGCAGTTTTGAATTACCAACTATGTACCGTATCGAGGATATCTGGGTTCAATTTACACCTGAACCTCAAATCAGCGGAATATACTCCGAAGAAGATATAGAAAAACTGAGGGATCACATTATGTTCCCCGCAGAGAAACCCGCTCTTCTAAATACAATTGCAAGAGGAATTACGGGATACTCCATTAACTCCGATGCTGTCTCCATGTATAATTTATTGGACGAAGCCTCTCTCAATAAAATTGCCGAGAGTGCCGCCTCACGAGTATGGACCGGATTTATTTCATTCGGATCCGCAACCGCTGGAATCCTTGGCATTCTAATAATTATTCGCATCATAAAAGTCTTCGTCGATACAGCTATTCACGGTTATGCCTTACATTCCGCTTATGGATGGAGCATTTGGTTGGAGCCATTTGGAGCTCTCTCACTCATCTACTACTTCATCTCGCACGAGGACCTGTCGATAAGACCGATAACAAAAAACAAGCCAAGGGACCACCGTCACCTTCTGCCCCTGAAGACCTCTCCAAGGAACCTACCGTAATCATTAATGGGTTTTCAAGACCAAATGATAATGCCTCATCCAACATCGAATCAGCAACTACTAATAATGTTTCTGATATTAATTCATATCAGAATTTAAGAGATTGTTTAAAAGATCTCGAACAAATTCCTTCGAATACATCGCAATTTGTTCTTAAATAAGGGGGGAGGTGTAACGTCCCGTCATTTTCACGAAACCATATTTTTGCGCGCTACTGTTTTTCCTGCGCCGATACTTAAAATTTAAGGATAATTAATGATTTTCCTCTTTACATATAATTGTTTAGACTAAAATCAAGCATTTATATTATTAATTATTAACCATACCAAATCTAGGGTCTTCAGTTATCTAGTTCTAACTAGCCGCTACCAGGAACTAGCGATCCGACCAATCAAACGTCATCCGAGACCCCTGAGCGTATACTTCAACTAACCAGCTGTTATTATATGAAACTAACCCTTAGCAATAAGAATATATTTTAATCATGACTAACCCACCTATGTATGAATATTCAATATTAATTAAACAATATAATAATATTATTTATGGAATCAGAAACATAATAACTTGTCGAACTTTACTTAACAATTTAAGACTTACAGTAATAAGTTTTAGAAGTATTTTTAATCACTGACAGAATTATTATGAGGAAGGTTCCATAAATCTTTATCTTGCGATGCATTGTAATGACAAACCTGCGACAAGCATTCGATGAATTACTAAAAGTGTTCAAACACTTAATATTTTAAGACTCCATCCGCAATTATATTTACGAAGCCTTATTTCAGTCATTAAATGATTTCGATAACGAACCCAAAATCATTAAGATTTATTGAGTAAATTATTAAATGAAGAGACTTATAAATAAGGCCCATGTAGGTATAATTAAAGAGAATATTTTATTATAGAATTAGGTCAAACGAGAACAAGAGATTCTCGATATTACGTTATGGAATCATAATTCTATAATTTAGAAATAACTTAATCCTACCCTATTGCATTAAATTCAAGTTTTATTAAGAATTCTAATTAAATAACATAAAATAAATTATATAAGAAATGATTCCATAAACGTACAAATGAATATTTGGCGAACTGTAAGAAACTTTAACATGTATCTATGCGCAGACCCCTCTAAAATCAGCTCACAAATCAGCAAATAATTAAGCGCCAATCGTAGGTGACAAGTCGCTTCCTTCCGTTATCTCCCTCGCGTTATCGGATGCTAGCGTTTAAACCGCAAAAGAATAATAAATCAGACGCTTCTTGGAATCGTCGCTCCTCATCTCAAGCGCACCGCCGAACTTCAATATCCGGTCCAGATTATCTAAAACTCGTAAATTGATAGTTGACACCTAGAGCGCTCGCTCCTGCGGGTCATCGCATCGTGACCTCTTAGTACAATTTATTGTGACATATTCCAAGAAAACGTCTTTCTTAGAAATCCCCACCAAAGGGGAACTGCACACGACAGTCAGATTTTTCTCGATTTGATGGGTATATAAACCCTTAATTCTTAACTTCATTACGGCATACCATCATTAGCATCTCACCGTAACACTACGGCATATCATCATCGACATCTTACCGTAACTCTACGGCATCTCATTATCGAGATCCCACCGTAGCTCTACAGCACATCATTTCTGTAGCCTTACGATACTCAGTATAAAGTCACGCGTTTGCCGTCAACTGCGTTGACATACCCGATTTGTTAGTCGCGCATAGAATTATAAAGTAAAAATTAAATAAAGAACTCTTGTGCATCAAAACTCGAATACGTTGATTTTGCCAAACATCCCACGACCGAGGTCCTAGAGAAGCGAAGAAGGCGAACGAGCGTATAACAATTCACTGCCTGAAGTTCACAGTCTATCACAAGGTAAGTACTTATAATTACGCAGACTATTTAACACGCCGCTTCACGCCAATTCTAATTCTAAGTTGCGCTAGACTGACAATTCTCTTTCAATCATTATCTTCTCCTAAAACAAATAAACGAAATCCACTGTTAAGCATTGCATGCAGCTAACAGTTTCCCGTTGTCAGTCGATATTTATCAAATCAGAATCCAACTACCTTTCCATAATTATTCAAGGTATCAATATCAGAATTTAGCAACATTAACGTAGAAACAAAACTCCTGGTATCACTCGGACGTCGTCCAACCCGCATTTTACCTCTAGCCGTTGGACGTACCTTTCGTAGGTCCAGACGACTCTCTACCATTTCCCCAACTTCCCGTCGTTGTCGAGGCATCCATCGTACTTGCCCGATGACAAACCTCCCATCAACACCCTGCGTATCTCCATCGTCGACGAGGCATCCATCGTACTTGCCCGAAGACAACTCCTCATCACCTTCTCTCACCTAATAAAAATCGATAACAGGAGATCGCATAAGGATTCTTAAACAGAATTCCGAAACTAAATTCACTCTGGACGTGATCCAATCCTCATTTTACCTATAGTTGCAACGCATACTTTTACCGTAAGCACAAACAACTCTCTGCCATTTCCCCTACTTCCCGTCGTTGTCGAGGCATCCATCGTACTTGCCCGATGACAAAGCTCCCATCAACACCCTGAATAATTTCCATCGTCAACGAGGCATCCATTGTACTTGCCCGAAGACATTCTCCGTACCCCCAGACCTTCCTTTTGAATTCATATTTAAAACCAAATGAATAGACGTATCGGATATTGATATCTCACTCTCTCTAGTTCCCCTTCATGTTATCTCACGATAATCCTTATCTAACTCATTATAAACCCTTCATTCTGACCATATGACCCCTTGTAGATGAGCAACCCGAGAAACAGAAAAGCACGGATAAAAAGGAATCATCGAGCCGGCTTGAAAACTCGCGAAACACGCGCTGCATCGACTTTACGCTGGTTTAAGCGTAAGGCACATAAAAATAAGCCACGTGTCAAATCGTGTGAAATAGTATCATTTTCTCCCTGAAGATGAGGTCTTTAAGCGATACATTGTGTCGCTTAAAGACCTCATCTTCTCAAACTAATACCCCAAGAAGCTTAACTAACGAACACGAAATAACGCCTGTAATAAACTTACCGTCAGGCTTAGATTCATACTCTCCAGAATTAATATTATTCTCTGAATGGTGTCTGAACATACGCTATTTAAAAGAAGATTACACTGCAGATAACCATCAAGAAGAATCTCAACCTAACGATTTAATCTCTCAGCTAAAAACTCAACTCCCCGAGAATTCTTTAAAAATAGACGATGTTATAGCCCGAACTGTAACCAATATTAAAATAGTATAGTAGAACTAAGAATTTATTGTAAAGCATTATAATATAGTTTTACTTATAAAAGAGCGCTCTCGACAAACGCTCGTCGCGCGAAAACGCTAACGCAGCGAGACACGCGCGAAGCACCGGAAACCGCGAGATGCAAGCAACGACCTGCGACTTCGACCTGCTTCGCTTGCAATTAGAACCAAACGCGTGAATATAACTAACCAATCAGAGACCTGTTTCCAAGGGCCTCGCCCGTTGAAAATCAATGAACAAAAGAAGATATAAGACGGAGAACCCGCACGTGAAACGAGTCTCGAATAAAACTCCTAAACATCAAGACGGGGTCGCTAATAAGAACCCGGAACATCAGGACGAGACTCACTAATAAAGATCTGAATTATTGAGAGGAAATTGAAGGAGCATCTGCGCTCCTCGCCTCCTCGACCGCCCGCCCGACCGAGTTCCCTCCGCTCCCTAAAGGGAGTTAGGATTCGACACCGGTCGGATGGGCCTCCCTCTCGTGAAGTCGCCGGGGGAGGAGTTTGGGACTATTTAACGCCCCAGTTCCCACCCCCCGTCGACCTCACCCGGCGCAGTGGCTTCTTTCCACTACGCCGGTACTGGGGGGGGTCAGGCCTTGGTCCGACGTCGACTCCCCCCTCACTCCTGCCCCGTCTCCGGGGTGGGAGTCCGGTCCAGACCGTTCGGCGGTCTCCACCTCGGCCTCTTGTCCGAGGGAATCCCGCCGAACTCACGTCCTGGCTTCCTTTTCCCAGGGAGGAGTGTGCGCGCACACCCCTCACCCCCGAGGGGGTGTCCCGCCGGCCGCCCCACATCCGCACAAAGCGGACAACGCGGCTCGGCAGAGCACCCCCTTGCTATGTGTCCCGGAGCCCCGCAGCGGTAGCAGCGGGAGCTCCGGTCCACGGCCGAGGTGCACCGACGCCACGTGTGTCCAAGACACAGGCACCGGTAATCCCTCAGCCCTATTCCTTTCTCCATTCTTCTTTTTGGTAGGCATAAAGAGAGAAGGAAGGTCACCCAAACGTGACACCACGCTCGCCGCACTGGAAACACTTAGGTCCATTATTTTTAGTCGGACAGTCCTTGCTATGATGATCGGGTAGACCGCAGTTGAAACAATTTTTTTAATACTATTAAATTAAATATTTTGTTTGAAGACAATTTAAATGGAACGACCTCGAATAAGCTATATAGAAAGTAATTTCATAGAAGGCAAATAATAAGCGAATTATTAGAACTATACATAGTTATATAGTATACATATCTATGCGCGAACCCTCCTAAAATTGTGTCACGAGGCAATAGCTATAAAACGCCGAAGTCGCGACCCCCCTCTGATCACTAGCAAGGGTCCATGCTCACTCGCATCTCCCACGTGGCATGGGGTGCTGGTACCTGAATCACAGACAATCTAACATCGTAAAGCCGCGAACACTCCCGGATTTTATGACCTCGCATAGAAGAGATACATTTTTCCCACCTCCGCACAACTGAATGACCATATTTACTCAGATATCTAGTACATCCGATCTCATTGGTCTTCTAGCTGTAACCCCCTTATATTGAATAATTTATTATAAAAGGTTCTAAGAAAGAATTTCTTGAGAAACCCCCACCAGAAAGAAGTTGCACACGAGACGAGGATTTTCCGCATTTCGGCGGATATTTAAACCCCTAAAATTCGAGCTTCTGTACGGCATCACGGCATTATAATCGCCGTACGGCATCGCAACATTTCGAAATTACATCGCTGTACGGAATAACAGCACTACGGCACTTCGGCATTATAATATTAAACGGCATAGCGTATCACGACGTTATTGCGTTTTGTATAAAGTCACGTGTTAGCCGTCAACCGCGTTGACACTTAAACTTTGTCAGTCGCGCATAGAATTGTAAAGTGAAGTGAAGATAGAATAAAGAACTCTTGATCAACGTATCCAAGTACTCTTGATTTCGCATCACGTGACCGAGGTCCTATTGTGGGGGCGAGAACAAACGAGCAGTGGGTCAACCGACAAGAGCTCATCGTCATTACGAGGTATGTACCAAACTACCCCGACGAATTCGTACCCCCCACTTTACATAGATTGCGCTAGACTGGTGATCCTTCTTTAAATTTTTACCTTATCATTCATTCTCTCCTAATAAATAAACAAGTACTTTTTGCGTCACAAAATAGCTTATTTTGGACACATTATCGGGAATACTGGTGTTACGTCCAGACTCAAGGAAGGAAGAGTCGAAAGGAAGGACGTAACTACTTAAGTCGAACAACGCCAGATAGTGCGTTTGTTCGAGCCGAATGAACGTGTTTAGGCCCCAAATAGGTCAACGACCGCGAGGTTCGCTCTTACGCTATTTAAAGGGCGTTCGCTCGGTGGTCCCTTTTCGGCAAGAGAATTTAATCTCTTTTGCGCGGGATGGGACCTTAGTGCGATATCTGGACGGAGGAAATGAGAGCGGGTTAATCAATTAATTAAACGCGAGTTCATAATAAAATTAAGTTTTATTCATATAAATAAAAACGGTGAAAAGACGGATACATAAGTAACATTTAACTCGGGCGGGATTTAGTCTATAAATAGGTGTGTGTGTGTGTGTGTGTGTGTGTTTCGCGGTTACATGAGTACGGAGGTCATTAATCGGAACATGAAGGGGGGAGAGTTTATTGTCTAAATATATTATGGTCCCGATTGGTTATTACAATACTAACATCACCTTAATAATTAAATAACCAATAATAATAATGTACACATGTGGGCGCGTGTGTGCATGTGTGTCATGGGAGTTCCTGAATCTGGATGGTGGAGGGAGGATAGGATCTTAATAAGACTTGCGCTGGGACGGCCAAGGGATACCTACGCTCAGGAACATACCAAGGGATAATCTCTTCAGGATTTGCGTCGATTAGATGTTGACGCAGGGCCTCATGATCTACTGGGCCCGGACCGATTGTAAAGGTTCCTTCCGGGACTTCCCTTATCCCCGGGAATTGATTAATTAACCAAGCTCTGAATTGGTCGTAGGTGAGCTCGGCGTGCGATTCTAGTTCTTCCGAACCGTCATCGCTGAAATCTATCGTCTCAAAATCTTCCGGTAGTTCCCGGTTTTCGGAGGGCGTTGGGGAAGAGGGAAGTGAGTCCCCAAGGGTAATAATGGAAGGAGCCGGGGACGGAGATCGAGATGGATCGGGGCGTGCGGGAGAGAGGGGAGGTGGAGGAGAAAGGTTCCGCTGAGATTCGGCAGGTGATTCAGGTGAATCAGGGAGAGGGAAGGGAATTCGCGGAGTTCTGCGTATTCGGGGGATGAAATCGGAGAGTAATGAGGTGGGTCGCGGTTAGGTGTATTACAAATTTTTCTTTGGCGTAACTATTAATAGTGTTAATGTGTTCTCTAGCTAATATTTCGAGTTTTTCGCGGAGTAACTTATGGTCATCGGCTGTAGAAAATAAGTCTGCCGTAGCCCGAGCCAACTCTCGCCTTAGACGACGATTGCGACGATTTCGGGACCGCTTTATGACCCGTTGGGAATGGCGCGTAGTCTCCACTAACAACAGCGATATATGAGAGCTGTTTTTCGAGAAAGAGTCCTTGAATTTAATATTTATTTAAGAAGTAAAATTTTAATATTTATTCCGAAGAAATTTGCACCTTTGCAATTTTGTTCAGGGTGAAGGAACTTTGCGAGGGTTCTCACTGCAGTTATGCAGGAAACCCGACGGATACAAGGAAAGGTCGCGGCTTGCGCTGCAGTTATACAGGAAACCGTGGAACCAGGGCTCGCACTGCAATTATGCAGGAAACCTTGAAACCAGGGCTCGCACTGCAATTATGCAGGAAACCGTGAAACCAGGGCTTGCACTGCAATTATGCAGGAAACCGTGAAACCAGGGCTCCCGCTGCAATTATGCAGGAAGCCTTCAGCGGGGGAAGGAAGGGTTCAGGAATAATTAATACGAACTTCTTCGAATATTAGGTAACAGTTTTGAATAAAAGAAATTAATTTATTCAAGAACTCTTTTTAGTAGAGTGAGATTGTACATGCATATAAGGGGACTTACTACTTATGGCGTGCGTTGATAAAATGTTCGGTTCAAGATCGGCCCGTTTTAGGATCAGTGGACCTCTAGGTCTGGCTCGTATATCCGATTGTTGTTATGCCGGAAGTTCACAGAGTTTCTCACTGAGTGTTCACGCTGATCTCACACCGAGAATTCGCACTGAGAATTCTTTCGCGCACTAAGTGTTGCGGTGAAAACGCAAGGAAAACTGTGGATGTTCGACGAAGAACGATAAGTGTCGCTCCGCAGAGAAGTTCGCGTTTATATCCCGGTTTTTGATTCACGCCCTCCGTTCCGCCTCTTGACAAAATCCTGCGAATAGAAATTCATAATCGCGGTTTTAATATTTTTACTTTCCCTTTTTATGGGGAGCGTTGCAAGGATTGACGAATCAAAAGTTTAGTGCAGACGTCTGCGAATCGGAGCTTGCTTTCCAAAAACAGGGATGTCTCGAGATTTCGATATCGGCGGTGGCGTTTATTGTTAGTTTTTCCTATATCGCGATATTTGGCGTTTGTTAGTGCCGCTTTTATCGGCGGGTTCTCGTTTTATTGCCCTCACGTTCGGCTTAGAGCTTGTTTGCTGAGAGGCGATGCGTGTGGCATCTTTTTAATCTTTATATTTTTCGCCGCTTTCTCGCGAGAATACCCGCAGGTGTGCTATCTTATTTTGCACACTTTTGTTTTCATTATTTGTTTTCCCCTAATCTTACCAGGGAAGGATTTGCTTTCGGCGCGTTCTCGCCGTCGTTGTGTTTTCCCGATTTACAATGTTTGTCGGTTTCTCGCGAGAGTTTCCGCTGCGGTGCCGCTTCGCTTGGCACGTTTAATTTTATCAATTCGTTGTTCTAGTTTTCCCCTCAAAGGTGGTTTCGCTTTCGGCCCGCTCTCGCCGTCTTTGTGTTTTGCCGATATGTGATTTTAACTTATTATTCACGAGGGTGTCGGCAAGAATCCGCTTTCGGCATCTTTCCGCCTGGTCTTTTTTATTTACCGATTTTGTAATATTTATCGGTCGCTCACGATATCTGCAGCTGTTCGTTTCGATGGGCACGTTTTCGTTTTATTATATACGTGCCGCTTAGATTATTATTATCTCTTTTCTTCCTTTTTTATTTACCTAACAACAAACTTCGCCTTGGTCGTGGAAAAGAAAAGAATCGTGGAGTCCGCCGGACGTAATACTGGGGTCAAACCTGATTCAAAGAAAATAGAATCCATAGTTAACTTTTCTGTACCGAAAAATGAAAAAAATATAAAACAATTTTTAGGATTAACCGGATATTATAGACGATTTATTTCGCAGTTTTCTAAAGTCGCTAAACCATTAACAGATTTGTTAAAGAAAACCAGCACGTTTAATTGGCAACAAAATCAAACTGAAGCTTTTAATACTTTAAAACGCTCTTTATGTTCCGCACCTATACTTCAATATCCTGATTTTACCAAACCATTTATCTTAACAACCGATGCATCCGGATATGCTATCGGAGGAGTACTTAATCAAGGACAAATCGGAAAAGATTTGTCGATCGCCTATACATCTCGCGTGCTAAATAGCGCCAAACAGAATTATTCTACTATTGAGAAAGAATGCCAAGCTATAGTTTATTGTGTTAATCATTTCCGACCTTACTTATACGGAAGAAAATTTATTATTATCACAGATCACAAGCCCTTAATCTGGCTACATTCAAAATCAAAAGATCCTTCCTCTAGATTATGGAAGTGGAGAACGAAATTAGCAGAGTATGAATACAAGATACAATATAAAAAGGGAAGCTTGAATAATAACGCAGACGCTTTATCCAGAAATCCATCTATCAACCATACCGTTCCTATATTCACTAATCACGATTATGACGAACCATCGAACGAACCAATAACCCCTCCCGCACGTGTATCAAGTAATTCTAAAAAATATCATGAACCCGTTGAAACCCCCTCTCCTAATCAACACTCTGAAGAAACCGATGTATCTATAGAAGAATCTTCTAGCGATGACGACGATGAAGCCAATGATAATCGGAGAACAATTATGGATCTACACGAAGGTCATCATATATACGAAGAAGTGCTCGAGCTTATAGAACCCCAAGAAACTGATTTAATGTTAGTTACCGAAACTCGCGACAGTTTATTGAGACAAAATGATATTTTCATTTATGTAATTTTCATTCAATTAGACTGTACTCCTTACGACAATAGCGCTAAGGAATATCAAAAAGCTAATTTACTACCCGCATACGAACACCTCATGTTCGAAAGAGTAAACGTACAAACAGTTAAATCTAGAACCTTGATATTAATCCCTATAAGATTAAATAATCGTTCGTGTTTAGAACCGCAAACTTTAAAAAATTGCATACGTTCCCTCTTGGATGCTGTAACAGAATTACGATTAGCTTCTTTTAGCATCAGTAAAACCGACCGTTTCGACGACATATCATGGCGTTACGTAATTAGTCAGATTCAAGAATTTTTACGAGAATTACCATATCACTGTCTGCGGAAACTTAGTTCAAACTCCTCCTGTCGAGGAACGCGAAGCTCTCATAATCGAAAATCACTCTTCCGCTCACGGCGGTTAAAGGAATCACTAAAATCTACAATCGGATAAGACCTCATTATCATTGGAATACCATGAAAAAGGATATCCAGCAATTCATCCAGAAATGCCGTCAATGTCAACTGAAGAAATTAACACAAATAAAAACGAAGCAACCCATGATAATTACAGATACGCCTAAAGCCGCATTCGATAAGGTTTCCCTCGATATAGTAGGTCCCCTTCCGATAACAAATTCCGAAAATCAATATATATTAACTATGCAAGATTTATTAACTAAATATTCTGTAGCAGTTCCCTTAAGAGAAGCAAATTCTTTATCTATTGCCGACGCACTCACTAAAAATTTTATTTCCATATATGGCGCTCCTAAAGCCATTCTCACAGATCAAGAAATTAATTTTCTATCCGGTCTAATACGAAATTTAGCAAAAATGTTTAATATACATTTTAAAACTACTGCCTATCGTCCACAGTCTAACGGTCCTATCGAAAGATCACACCACGTGTTAATTGAATATCTTAAAACTCGAGTCCAAAGGGAAAGAGACTGGGATAATTATATTAATATGGCAATGTTTTCATATAATACTGGTGTTCACGAAGGTACACAATATTCTCCTTTTGAGTTAGTTTTTGGTCGAATAGCCCGATTACCTTCCGCCTATCCACCTGCAGAAGGTAATTTAGAAATTACTTATCGAGATTACTTAACTGATTTATTTAATAAAATCCACGACACACAAGAAGACGCTGGTAAAAATCTTATAACCTTTAAAGAGCGAAGCAAACGTTATTATGACCGGAGACTTAATGAATTTTCAAGTAGGATCACAAGTATTTATAGGTGCAAATGTAAAAGCGTTGACATTCGGCAGCTTTGTACCCTCGCGGAAAATCTCCCATAAAAACGAGAGCGAAACATCTTGCAATAATTTTGAGAGGAATGGGGGTTGAAACTTATGGAGAGTGGGTCTCCGCGTCAAAAAGTCTTCAGCGAGTCATTCGACGAGTTAAAGTGTCCTATGCGAAGTGTCAAAATTGTGCAGTAATGTATAAAAATGGAAAATAATAATTTCGAGGCAATATTAGACGAGTCGTCTGATGAAGATCTCGAGTTGTCGAGTGACAGTAATTATATTAGTTTGTCGGATAACAGTGTAGACGAATCTGACGAAGATCACGCGTTGTCGAGTGACAGTAATTATATTAGTAATTGCAGTGAGGACCTTACGGATATTCACAACAAGGTAGTGTCTAATTCACAAATCCTTGCGCTAAACGGACGTACAAAAGTTTGCGCCATATACTTTTATTATTCTACGGGTGGTGCTCTTGCTTTATGTATTTCGTGTATGATCTCTATTCAAGATGTCGGGCACATGTATGCTGTTAGAAAGCATGTGATTCAATTACACGACGCAGTGGATGGTCGATACTGTAGCAATTGTAGAGAATCATTGTGTCAGATATGTCCATGTGATATGTGTCCTATTTGCACAAAATAAACTTTTGGAGATTGTGCTGGGACACTTAAAGTGAGAATTCTATAAGTGTTGTGAAAATGGTGACTCAGAAAAAAATCGAATGACATGTCTTCGGTGGTACAGTTTCTACGAAATCGTGAACTCGGTGTACAGAAACCCCAAACAAAAGATTTGGCCCATTTTATAGAAATTCATGAAGATATTTTAAGAACAACTGGCGGTTTATCTAAATGCTTCAGAGCACACAACAATATCAAATGCTTTCGACATCGCTATAAAAGCTGTGTGGTTTATTTTAAAGGATCTGAGGACCCATATATTGGTCGAATGGATATGCCATCACCATAGGCATCATGCGAAACATCGGATTATGATTTTTCGGACCAAGATATTGAGGAACCATTATGATTTTTCAGACCGAGATATTGAGGAACCGTATTCTCCCTAACCTGTCATGGAGGCAGTATGTAATACTTGTAAGTATTTATTTAAATAAATTAAAATATTTATAAATTAATAAAAAAAAAATTTTCTGTTATGCAGAAGGAGCCCCTTGCTGTCCCATTATGGTCCTCTACCGCCCCATCACCTTGCAGCCGCTGCTCCTCCGCTTGCCGCCGACGCATTTAAAATTTTTATATTTTGTATTTTAAATTTATATTGTTTATCTATTTATCTTATTATTTGTATTTTTCTTATATATTCATATTATATTATTATATTTTTTATATTTTTATATTATATTCAATTATTATATTTTTATATATTCTTATATTTTAAATTTTAAATTCACATACACACATTCATACGCGCTCACACACACACACACACACACAAAATTATAAATATTACACATACCTATTTTAAGAATAAAAAAAATTATTTTAAATATAAAAACACATATTTTACTTTAGAATAATTCCTCTCTTTCCTCCCATTTATATTAAGAATATTATTATAAAAGAATTATTATTATTAATATTGGAAAAAAATATTATTAAAAAAAAAAATCTCCTTCGCATGCACCTCGCACTATCTCTTTCTTCTCTCTCGCGCTATCTCTCTCACGGTCCCTAGCCTCGCGCTATCTGTCTCTCTTTCGTGTACCTCGCCGCGACATCTCTCTCCTTCACATGCGCTATCTCTTCCTTCTCTCTCACGCTACCTCTCAGTCTCTAGCCTGGCGTTTCCCCTTCCCCGTATGACGTCAGACCCCGCAAGGACCAAGCAACAAGTTATGTATGAGAGCTGCTTACGGTTGGGAGAAAGATGGAGAATGGAAATGCATGCAAAAATTACATCATAATTTAGACTTTAAAAACTCTTTATTTATATATTTTTTCTTACATATTATGGACTAAAAACTAAAGCTGCCAGCTCACAATCGATGAGTTGATGTTTATTGAAGGCGTCGCTAGCGCGTATTATATTTGATACTTCTTTAGGATTCCATTAGGATTACATTGGACGCGATATTTGAAAATTGTGTAAATTTAACATCGACTGTCTCAGTAATTTTAACCAATCGATCAAAAGATACATCAATGCATAGATCGAGATCGAACATACGGTGTAACGTCGATTCGATCATCATCATGCATACATTTGAAGATTCGAGACTTATGAGTTTGGCGTTGTTAATCGTATGAACTCGCATTGTTAGCGGTCCAACGCTTATAAAACTGTGGACATTATTAGAGTCGTTCCGAAGAAAATTTTAAAGTATCATCGAATATGAAATTTTTATGCTTTTATTCCATATATTCCTACAATTTTTTTTTGAAGATCTTACATTGAAAATTATTGTACGGAATTCACAAATTTGACATAATAACTTTATAAAAGCGTATTTATTTCGTTCTTAAATCGAATTTTTTTTTTTATGCAAAGAATAATATAAAATCGTAAATCCCCTTACTAATCTTGATCATTGAATAAATCTCACCATTTATCTACATTTCCCTTCAATCAGAAATTTATATAAATTTAAAATCATACTATATTATCGTATGCAATTAATTACAACTGCGATTTAGTGCGATTATATATATTTATAATAAAAATGGAAAAATGTTTATTTTTGTTTTATTTGAATATAAATGCATAACGAGAAGACTAGAGGAGACCAGGGCTAGTAGGCTCAGTTCAAAGATATGATAAAATACCTATTTTGTTATAAAATATATATTTTTTTTGTTTTGAACACGCATTTAGATTGGTCATCACTAAAATTAAATAAAAATATATTATATAACTAATTTTTATCAGATCTATATTGATGTTTTATTTCTTCTAATATAACAATATTGATATGTGTGCAATTGAAAACTATTAAAATCATCAAAAAAGCCCGATCTCTAAAAGTTAATAAATTATATAATTTTTTCCGTGATTCACGTATATGGCACCACTGTGCGACATCTCTCTCGCGCTATCTCTCGTAAACGCCTCACGCTCTCCCTCTTCTAAGCGTTCTCATGGTCCTTTCCGCAGGTATAAACAAAACAGCGTATGGCGTATAGCATTACGGTGAGCGCTGATGTCCAACCGCTCGAATTTATAAACAGATATTTATTACTACGATTTATCTGAGGGGATGGGGCTGAAGCTTATGGAGAGAGGGTCTGTCTCTGCGATGTTCGTCACAAAGTTTAAAGCAGTCGCCGAGCTAAGTATCGCTAAGTGTCGTCGAGCTAAGTTATTAAGTGCAGTGCAAAATGCCTTTTGGATCGGGAGACATTTTGGGCCCAAATTTTTTTTTTAACAAGAATGTCCTTAGGACTTCTTGAAATAATAGACATAATATCTTGGAAGACCCACCTGCTAGAAAATTTATTGAGGACTCTGTTCCTTATATTCACAATGCCGGTAAGTTTTTATTATTATATAATAAATTAGTTTATTAATATTATCTACTAAATTTGTCGATTTTCAGAAGATAACCGAGGAACCCGTCCAAATCGGTGGATACCTTAATCTTCGGCATATGGAACAAGTACGAAATTATCGGTGGTGCGATCGGCGGAAATTGGCTGAGCTATGGGACGACGCGGAGGGGATCGTGGAATGGGCACAGGATTACTGGTGGGATGACGTCTTCTGCCTCAGAAAATTGTTCGGCGAGGAATCATATCCTCCCGAACCTGTCAGGGAGGAATTATGGGTCTAGTGAGTATCTCTTTTTAATTTTAAAAAGTATTAAAATAATAAAATAATTAATAAAAATTTTAAATTTTTTAAGTTGTTTTTTATCGCTAGTACAATAATCAAAGGGGTAGTTGTAAATTAATCGACCAAACTAGCCAAAATTTGTTTATTTAATAGAAGTTACAACGCTTCGACCATATGGTTGTGGTCCTTTTCAAATATAAATTGAAATAATAATTAATTTAAAAAACGGTTTGAATATAAAAAAAACAGTAATATACATAAAATGGATTTGCTATAAAATTTTGAGTACATACGTTCTTATTGAAACACTTCACAAATTTGAGTTAAAACAAATCATTAACATCTTGTTGAATTTTAAAGAGAGAGAAACATTGTATCAGTATGAAACTTTGTCAGTGACTGAAATATAAAAATAGGAAACCAAGCTAAACAACCTTTATTATTTTGTCATAGATTTTATTTAAGCTAACTGTATCCTTTTGTAAGTTGATTGTATTATTGAATTTTTTTAATATATAACATTTCCGCGATTTCTCTCTTTTTCACATATTTCTCATTATGTAATATATTAGGTTTTGTCCAAATCAAATTCATGTCCGAATTCCAACTTATGTTTACTTATAACGGAATGATTGGTTTCATGCAATTTTATATTGTTAAAATGCTCTTTCACTCGAGTACGTAAGCGCCTTTTTGTTTGGCCGATATATGACGCATTACAGTTTTTGCAATCTAATTTATATACAACATTAGTTCTCTGATCATTATGTAAACTATCTTTACCACGTTTAATCAATGTATTTAGTTTCTTTTTTTTGTTATTTATAGACGTTGAAGCCCATGCCACGCATAACACGACATAGATCATAACTCACATCTTTAGCATATGACAATGAAATAAAAGATGTTCTGTCAGATTGTCCACGATTCATATCACAATCATTATTGTGATTACGATTTTTAATACATTAATTCTTTTTTTTTTGTATATGTCGTTTGATGATGTGTTTAGGGAAACAATTATTAAGTAAGATATCATTCACCATCTCAATGTTTTTATGATGGAAAATGTCATTGGATAGTAGAATGACATGATCAACCAGATTATAAATAGTATTAATTTTATATTTTAAAGGGTGGTTAGAAAAAAAAGTTTATATATCTTCCAGAACATATAGGTTTCCTGTATCAATTAGTAATGAGTCTATTGTCACAACGAATGATCATTGTATTTAGGAAATTAATGGAAGAACTAACTTCAATTTCATATGTGAAATTCAAGCGTTGGTGGTAATTATTAAGAGTCATTAATATCACATCTATTTTTGTACGTGGCAATATAGCAAAAACGTCGTCTACATAGCTATAATATATGGGGACAATGAAACTTCCCCATATAATTTATTAACTTTTAGAGATCGGGCTTTTTTGATGATTTTAATAGTTTTCAATTGCACACATATCAATATTGTTATATTAGAAGAAATAAAACATCAATATAGATCTGATAAAAATTAGTTATATAATATATTTTTATTTAATTAGTGATGACCAACCTAAAACGCGTGTTCAAAAAAAAAAAAATATATATATTTTATAACAAAAGAAATATTTTATAATATCTTTGAACTGAGCCTACTAGCCCCGGTCTCCTCTAGCCTTCTCGTTAAGCATTTATATTCAAATAAAACAAATATAAACATTTTTCCATTTTTTATTATAAATATAAATAATCGCACTAAATCGCAGTTGTAATTAATTGCATACGATAATATAGTATGATTTTAAATTTATATAAATTTCTGATTGAAGGGAAATGTAGATAAATGGTGAGATTTATTCAATGATCAAGATTAGTAAGGGGATTTACGATTTTATAATATTATTCTTTGCATAAAAAAAAAAAAATTCGATTTAAGAACGAAATAAATACGCTTTTATAAAGTTATTATGTCAAATTTGTGAATTCCGTACAATAATTTTCAATGTAAGATCTTCAAAAAAAAATTGTAGGAATATATGGAATAAAAGCATAAAAATTTCATATTCGATGATACTTTAAAATTTTCTTCGGAACGATTCTAATAATGTCCACAGTTTTATAAGCGTTGGACCGCTAACAATGCGAGTTCATACGATTAACAACGCCAAACTCATAAGTCTCGAATCTTCAAATGTATGCATGATGATGATCGAATCGACGTTACACCGTATGTTCGATCTCGATCTATGCATTGATGTATCTTTTGATCGATTGGTTAAAATTACTGAGACAGTCGATGTTAAATTTACACAATTTTCAAATATCGCGTCCAATGTAACGAATCCTAAAGAAGTATCAAATATAATACGCGCTAGCGACGCCTTCAATAAACATCAACTCATCGATTGTGAGCTGGCAGCTTTAGTTTTTAGTCCATAATATGTAAGAAAAAATATATGGATATTCTTCCGAATGGGACACTTCGAGTTCGGAACAGCCCTTTAGCGTACTGAAAGTAGATACCAAAACAACTATAATATATAAAATTTCAGCCGCGGCAAATTATTTTTTCAACAGTTTTTACCTAAAAGTAAAATCTCAATTAAACTCAATTACAGCAAAGAAAATCTATTTTTTTTATAAAAAATTATTAAATAAAAATTAATAATAATATAAATTAAAATATAAATAATAATATAAATCTCTCTCTCTCTCTCAGTCAAATGATTAAAGAAGATAATATTTTATGCTCTTTTTTAAAGCAGAGAATATTTGTTAAGCGGTCGTGGAAAAATATTTATACAATTTTATGTTATTGAAAACATAAATAAAAATATTCTCTGCTTTAATACTTTATAATTATCAGTTTGTGTTTTTGGTTAAAGCAGAGAATACTTTATAATTATCAGTTTGTGTTTTTGGTTAAAGCAGAGAATACTTTGTAATTATCAATTTGTATTTTTGGTTAAAGCAGAGATACACACACACACGGGGGGGGGTGCAAGGGGGCCTTCGACCCCCCTCCCGCACCCTGCCCGTCGGTAGGCAGCGCGTGGATCTTCGCACGTGCGGTGTTCAATTTTTTTAAATAAAATTTTTAAAGAAAATTTTTTAAAATAAAAACATTTGAAAAAATAATTTGCCGCGACTGAAATTTTATATAATACGTTATTTTGGTATCTACTTTCAGTACGCAAAAGGGCTGCCCTCAACTCGAAGTGTCCCATTCAGAAGAACAGCCAGGAAGCGGCAATCCTGAGAAGAGGATTTATTTTATCACATTATTTTTTCGCATGTCCTGTACCATGGGGTGTGCTCATAAAATCTGAGAGACGCCAAGCCTCATGGTTGACTCAAAATCATCATGGATTACAATGGGAAGATGGAAACGTTCCATATAGCATGGCTCAGCGTTTGATTACAACAGCTATCGTTGGTGGACCACATAAAGAAGAAGAAGAATCCATTCTCGTATATGTAAAAGGACTTGAAAAGCGAGAATGGTTAGCCGATATATTGGATGATGCGGGAAACGGTTTCATTATTGAGACCTTGGATGCTGATTACGACGATATCGAGTCTCTAAATAATCTAGATGTTAAAAACACTATGCGATGTGGAAAACATGTTAAGAATTGCGCATTACAAAATGTATTCAAAATATTTAACTGGTGGTCGCAACGCCAGAAAGAATTGCAAGATTTGGAAAAATAAAATATTTAAACATTAATGTGTTTTATCTCTTATTCCCCTTCCCCAATCCTTTCCTCACGAATCGTTTCTAAGAATTCTTTTTATCCGAGCGCCGTTTCCCCTTCTCCTAAATTTCAGAGCGCATTAATCTCGCACCACATTTACCCCACTACTTTTAAAAATAAGCGTCATGTACAGCACTCGATTACTTTCTTTATACGATCAGTGTCGCGTTAACCGTTCGTACTGGTGGTTTCACTTTAATAACGTAGAAAAAATGTACTCTACCGAAAGAAGCAGCGGCTTCGGCAGACATATGAATAATTACATACCGAAATGTGATGAAACTCCATCGTTTGAGAACAAATGCGACAAGTAAGTTTAACTTTTTCTATTTTTCTATTTTTATGTCTTTATATTTTTTACAAATTATATTATTTTTAAACTAATTTCATTTACAGCATTTTGTTGGAGCGTCGTGCGGTTCTTATACTAGGCAGACAATACGCATTGACAGCTACCGAATTAAAATTCATCGAAATTGGTATCAACGTGGGTCCACCGAGTTACGTGGAGATCGTTATAGGAGATCATCGAGGAAAGGAACTGATACTATCTCTCGAAACATGGAAGGGACTCTACGAGCAACGTCACAATATTCAAAATTTCCTTCGGAACGATTCTAAAGATGTTCACAGTTTTATAAGCGTTGGACCACTAACAGTGAGATTTCATACGATTAACGACGCCAAGCTAATAAGTCTTGGATCTTCAAATGTACGCATGATGATGATCGAATCGACGTTACACCGTATGTTCGATCTCGATCTATGAATCGATGTAACTTTTTATCGATTGGTTAAAATTATTGGGACAGTTTCGATATCAAGTTTACACAATTTTCAAATATTGCGTCCACTGTAAAGGATAATAAAGAAGTATCAAATGTAATACGCGCTAGCGACGCCTTCAATAAACATCAACTCGTCGATTGTGAGCTGGCAGCTTTAGTTTTTAGTTCATAATATGTAAGAAAAATATGTAAAAGAAGAATAAAAGAGTTTTTAAATCTAAATCATGATATAATTTCTTTGCACGCATTTCCCATCCGCACTCTCTCCCACCCGTAAACAGTTCCCTAGCTCTTATACGTATAGCTCCCAATAGTTGCGTGGTCCTTGCGGGGGATGACGTCATGCGAGGAAGGGGGAACGCGACGCTAGAGACCGAGAATCTAGGGATCGTGAGGCTAGGGACTGAGAGGCTAGGGACCGAGAGGCTAGGGATCGCGAGGCTTGGGATTGCGAGGCTAGGGATCGCGAGAGATAGCGCTTAGAAGAGAGACTAGGGACTGCAAGAGAGGTGTCGCGGCGAGAAACATGAAAGAGAGAGATAGCGCGAGGCTAGAGACTACGAGAGAGGTTTGCAAAGGAAAAAAAAGAGGAATTTTAAAATAAAAACATTTTCTTTAATAATACTAATTTTTAATTCTGAATAAATGTGTATTTACGTGTGTGTGTGTGTGTGTGTGTGTGTGTGTGTGTGTGTGTGTGTGTGTGTGTGTGTGTGTGTGTGTGTGTGTGTGTGTGTGTGTGTGTGTGTGTGTGTGTGTGTGTGTGTGTGTGTGTGTGTGTGTGTGTGTGTGTGTGTGTGTGTGTGTGTGTGTGTGTGAATTAAAAAAAAATAATATATAAATGTATGTAAATGTATATAAATGTGAATATATAAATGTGAATATATAAATGTGAATATAAAATGGATATAAAATTATAATATAAAATGGATATAAAATTTTTAAAAAATATAAATGAATATAAAGATAAGAATATAAATGAATATTATAATATATAAAAATTGTCGGTGGCGGAGGTGGCTACGGTGGAGCCGACGATGGTGGAGTGGCGGCGGATGAATGCGAGGCGGTGAGGCGGCCGTGCGGCTGTGCCGACGATGATGGGGGTGGCAAGGTGACGGCCGTGGGACTGCTACGAGGCGGGACTCCTGCATAATAGAAAAAACATTAATAATCTTAAAATTTTTTTATTTATTATTATATTAAAACTTACAAAATTTTTTTATTTATTATTATATTAAAACTTACAATATAATCTTGCCCTTCTCACCACCAAATTCTCGGGCTCCTCGGGCTTCTGGGGATTCCAATCTTCTATTATATCCTCAGGATATGGTTCCAATCCGAAGAGCTCGCGAAGTGCAAATATATCTACCCGCATCCACGGGTTGTTTTCCTCCCACTCGCGGGCGTCCACAGTATCACCCCACATGTGATCAAACCAATACCTATCATTGCGGCGCACCATGCGTATCCACCGACGATTCTCAATGTTCATAAAGCCATCAATTCTAACTGAGTCCATTGTTATTATCGCGTCCTGGAAAAAAAATTTTATTATATAAGTAACATAAGGCAATTTAATAATTCAATTCACACACACACACACACACACACAATAAAAGAACAATACTTACAGGCGAAACGAACATCAAAAATATGGTCCTAATGACGCTCTCAAAAAACCGCGTTGCAAAAAATGTATCCTTAAAAATCTCCTTCGATCCTAGGAAAGGAACATTTGTGAATATTCTCCTAAACAGGTTCTTCCAAAAACTTGGCCCGAAAATGTCTCCTAATTCAAAATCCATTTTAACACTTTATTCACTGGCACTTTGACACGATGAATGTTCAGGACTTTATGACGAACGTTGCGGAGACAGACCCTCTCTTCATCCCCTCAGATTAATCGTAGTAAACTCAGGCGCTATTTGTTTATAATAAATTCGAGTGGCTGAATATCTGCGCTCTCTCTCTTACCCGTTAACAGTCCCCAGCTCTCATACGTAGCTCCCAATAGTTGCTTGGTCCTTGCGGGGGATGACGTCATGCGGGGAAGGGGGGAACGCGAGGCTTAAGGACCGCGAGAGCGCTTAGAAGAGATAGCGCGAGGTGTTTATGAGAGAGTGATGGGGAACGCGATGCTAAGGACCGCCAGAGATAGCGCGAGAGGTGCATGCGAGAAAGGGATAGCGCGAGAGCGGTTAGAAGAAAGAGCGTGAGGCGTTTGAGAGAACGAGAGGCACATGTGAGAAAGAGATAACGCGAGAGACGCATGCGAGAGAGATGTTCGCGAAGGAGAGCGCGAGATATAATGCGAGAGAGGTTTGCAAAGGAAAAGAAGAGGAATTTTAAAATAAAAACATTTTCTTTAATAATACTAATTTTTAATTATGAATAAATGTGTATTTACATGTGTGTGTGTGTGTGTGAATTTAAATTTAAAAAATATAATATAAAATATAAGAAGAAATATATGAAAGTAGTGATACTAGGCGGGTTCTAACCCATGGGGCAATGGGGGGGGAACCCAGGGCGCGGGGGAATGACGTCACGCGGGGAGGGGGGGATGACGTCACGCGGGGAGGGGGGATGACGTCACGCGGGAGGGGGAATGACGTCACGCGGGTAGGGGGAGGCGTCCGCGAGGGGGCCGCGGGGAGGGGGAAGCGTCCGCGATTTTAGGGTCCGCGAGGGGTCCGCGGGGGGGGGGAGGCGTCCGCAAGGTTAGGGTCCGCGAGGGAGCCGCGGGGAGGTGGAAGCGTCCGCGATTTTAGGGTCCGCGAGGGGTCCGCGGGGAGGGGGAGGCGTCCGCGAAAGACCGCATCAAACTTTTTGGGTAAGGGGTCCGCGGGGAGAGAGGAATGTGAAGGATAGCGCGAGGCGAACGCGAGAGAGAGAGATGTCGCGAGAGAGACGTTCGCGAAAGAGAGATAGCGGTAGCGAGATGATGCGGCGATTGAGAGCGCGAGGTGTTGCAGCGAGACATATATGCAAGAGCGAGAGAGATAGCGCGAGATGACGAGAGGTAGCGAGATGACGCGAAGGAGAGCGCGAGAGCTGATGCAGCGAAGGAGAGCGCGAGGTGCACGCGAGAGAGATATCACAAGAGCGAGAGAGAGATGTTGCGAGACGATGCGGCGATGGAGAGCGCGAGAGCTGATGCAGCGAAGGAGAGAGCGAGAGGCGGACGCGAGAGAGACTTTTTTTTAATAATATTTACAGTAATTTTAATTAATAAGATTTTAATAGGAGGAAGGGGAGAGGACTTATTCTAAAATAAATACATTTTTTTTTAAATATTTAAAGTAATTTTTATTTATAACTGTGTGTGTGTATATATTTTACAAAATGTTTGTGTGTGTGTGTGTGTGAATTTAAAATTTAAAATATTATATACATATAAAATATATAAAGCAGCGCCATGATGATCGAACCACATGGGTCGATATGATATTCCATGACGAGCGACCCATGTATCACCACTTGTGGTACGAGGCGGTGCGTGAGGTGGTGGCTGCGAGGTGACGGTGGTTGCGAGGCGGCAGGGCAGAACTCCTGCATAACAGAAATTTTTATTAAATATATTTATTTTATTAAACAATTTATTATTTTAATAATTTATAAATGAAAAGAAATACTTACATGTATTGCACACTGGACACATATTCCGTGTGAACATTTGGTCCAGCGGGCTATTGCACTCGCTGCACCATCTCCCCAAAAGTTGTTCAAATCTCCCGGTCCTGTGAATGCGGACGACGCCAATCTCCACATACAGATCTCGCAATCTTATGAAACACCTTGTACACAACATGAGTCCATCCCATGGACAATAATAAATATGTATCGCGCACATTCTAGTACTATCATCCATGGCGATGATGTCAGCTGTGCACAAGCTGTGCACTCTTGTATCGCGAGTAACGTCGTCGCACTCACTATCATAATCGGAATCGGTTGCGGGCTCACTTTCAACGTCCGAGCCCATTTCAACGTCTGATATATCATCAATGTCTGATATATTATCAATCACCATCATCTCATCATCATTCACCACATCATCATCATCCACCACATCTTCTCTATCCATCACAACTTCTCTACCCATTTTACATTCAAGACTATCTGAAACTTTATGATGGGACACATATTATAATGTTGCTCCCCTCTTGATTTTAATTCTACATCTCTCTTGTTCTAACTGGAGTATCATGTCTCAGCTAGCTCATCACTTTTTAAATCTCCAGAGAACGAAGAAATAGTTTTGTTAGCTATATCTTATTGGGAAAGAAATAATTAAACACACAGTTTAACAGTAAAATATTTTATTTGTTACAAACATCGTGAAGAATTTCATTTATAGCACAAGTTATCAATTCACAATCTATAAGTGATTCGCTATTAAACATATTACTATCACGTATCGCCTTTGCGGCATTGCTCACATCGCGGATATTATCACATTGTAAAATATTTACAAATTGTTTAAATTTTTCATTAACACTATGAGTATTCTCACACAGCCAGGAATACATATGATCAATACATTTGTCGAAATCGAATAAATGTAGTAACGTTGATGGTTTCATGTACAAAGAATTATCAGATGAAGTAATTTTTATAATTTTTGAATTATACATGTTAACCGCTTCGAGTGTCAGATCACTAATCCATAGCGGAGTTTCAGTTAGCTGCTCAACGTCTGCTCGTTTCCGCATTAGAGATTTCCATGTTTCAATGGGTAATATTATTTGATTGCCTCGATCACCGAGAGCCAATTCCACATAGGATATTATTCCGACGCTGATTCCTATTTCCAAATATTTGTATGATGTTGGGGTTAAGACGTATCTTCTTCCAAGTATACGAGCCGCACGATGAATGCTATAAAAATTTTATTGAAAATAATTATTTAACAACAAAAAAAAGTTGTTTATTGAAAAATTCATTTAACAGATAATATTGAAACTTACTTGTCACATTTCTTCTTGTACAAAACATTGCTCTCTTGTACTGGAACGTAATAATTCATGCTGGCGGAGTACATTTTTAAAAGAATCTTTCACATAAGTGATTGATACAATACTAAATCATTATTACAAGTTTTTATTGATACAAAGCAATGGGGTGGGGATTATTGCTGACGCAAAATTATTTTCAACCAATCAAAGCGCCGATGCACGGCTGCTATGACATCATCCTCAATGAAATATTAAATGTAAAATAATGCAATATATCCAAAATTTCAAGCGTCAATGTACGACTGCTATGACATCATCCTCAATGAAATATTAAATGTAAAATAATGCAACATATTCAAAATTTCAAGCGTCAATGTACGACTGCTATGAGATCATCCTCAACGAAATATTAAATGTAAAATAATGCAACATATCCAAAATTTCAAGAGTCAATGTACGACTGCTATGACATCATCCTCAATGAAATATTAAATGTAAAATAATGCAACATATTCAAAATTTCAAGCGCCGATGCGCGGCTGCTATGACATCATCCACAAATGAAATGTTAGAATTATTGTCAAGGTCAAAATGTGCAAAATGCAACATATTCAAAATTTTCAAGCGCCGATGCGCGGCTGCTATGACATCATCCTCAAATGAAATGTTAGAATTATTGTCAAGGTCAAAATGTGCAAAATGTAACATATTCAAATGCCAATGCACCGGCTGCTGTCATCCCCCAGGTGTTCAAAATGTGTAAAATTGCAATTTTCAAGCGCCGATGCACGGCTGCTATGACATCATCCTTAATGAAATATTAGAATTATTGTCAAGGTTAAATGTGCAACATACTCGAGTGCCAATGATCTCTACGATTAAATAAAAAGGATGGTAAAGAGGCATACTATGTTAGTATCATTGTCAGAGGTTCAGCAAGAGCATCTCAAAAATGACACAATTGGAAACAAGTTTGTTGGAGCAAGCCACAAGGGTGAATTCGGTTGAAGAATATATTGTGTGGGAGCAGCAATGTGACGAATACATCGAATCACTGGAAGAACAAAGTCGAATAAAACGCCCACGATTACCGATCGGAGTTCGACAATCGCTTGTCTCCCAAATCGCGCGTCTCGAAGGGTTGAAGAATTCGGTACGCAGACGTTTTATATACGCAGGTGCTGGAAGCAGTTCGCGAGACGTCGGACTCATATGGCGAGAGATTGATACGGCGTTCGAGAGCCGCATCTTGACTGGTGCGGTGATAAACTATAATCATATTGAACCTCGTCAATTTCTCGAGGATGCCAAAGACATTGTGATCGGACACGTGCAAAAAGTGTTGCAAAAACACACTAGTGTGAAAGTGAACACTATATTTAATGGTGAGTTTGTGTCAGGCGATAAGCGTGCTAATAAAAGTATCAATACGAAAAACTTTGAAATCTTTCGCACCTCCGATTTACATGATTGGTACAAACGCCGCGTTATCGACCCCACACTAGCATCGCTAGAAGAGTTTCAAGAACGCGATAGTGGTTGGGCATTATCGCGAATAAACAATTTAACTGTAAATATAAACAAGTATAATCCAATGCGTGCGGGATGCCACATTAAATTACCGCGAGAAATAATGATGAAAAGAGCGGTGGTGAACGTGCAATCAAAAGACAATGCATGTTTCGCGTGGGCGGTGGTCGCTGCTCTGCATCCAGTTGCAAAATATAGTGAGAGAACATCGTCATATCCGCATTATACGACAGTGCTGAATCTCCAAGACATTGAGTTTCCAGTGACTGTGAATCAAATTAAAAAGTTTGAACTATCAAACAACATTTCGATAAATGTGTACAGCATCGAAGAAAAGAACATTGTCTCGATACGTCTCAGTGAGCAGAAGAAAGACAGACACGTCAACTTGCTGTACGTGGAAGACAGCAACAGCGTTGGACATTTCACCTGGATCAAGAATCTCTCCCGACTTGTCAGCTCACAATTGAGCAAAAACAATGACAGAAAATATATCTGCGATCGGTATGTATATTTATTGCAAATTATATATTAAATAATCATAAAATAATTATAAAGTGTTTATAATTGTTATTTTACAGATGTCTGCATTATTTCGGTTCGGAAGACAAGTTGCAGTCACATATGGTAGACTGCGGAAAGATGAATGACTGCGCTATCCGGTTACCGAGCGATAAGGACAAGTGGCTCGCGTTCAACAACTTTAATCGCAAAGAGCGACTTCCTTTTATCGTATACGCATAGATCTCGAATGTGTGCTAGCAAAGACGGAAGAAGAAAAAACTTTCAACATCACCAAGTATTTAGTATAGCATATTATGTACATTGCTCATATGACGATTCATTATCCGAGTATTATTTTCGTCGTAGTGTAGATTGCGTTTCGTGGTTTTCCAAACAACTACAAAATTTAGCGATACGCGTAAAGAATATTTTAGCAACTAACGTCCCCATGGTAAATTTAACATCAGACGAGTGGGAAAAATTTCATAGCGCGACGCATTGTCATATATGTGAGAAACCATTTACGCAAGATGACGATACACGCGTACGCGATCATTGCCATCTGACCGGGCGGTACCGAGGTCCAGCACACTCAAATTGCAACTTAAATTATAAAAACTCTTTTTGCATTCCAATAGTATTTCATAATTTATCAGGTTACGACTCACATTTCATAATTAAGGAAATAGCTACAGCGTTCGAAGGGGGAATCGAATTACTTCCAATAACTAAAGAAAAATATATATCATTTACAAAAAATGTTCAAATTGCAGAAGACAAATCCAGAAATATTAAATTACGTTTTATCGATTCATATAAATTTCCCAATACTAGTCTCGATAAATTGGCATCATTTCTAAGTAAAGATAAACTCAAAAATTTACAATTGAAATTTCAAAATTTATCCACCGAAAATTTCGAATTATTAACACGGAAAGGTGTCTTTCCATATGAATACATTGACTGTGTCGACAAGTTGCAAGATACGTGTTTACCGCCGCGCGAATCATTTTACAGTTCCTTGACCGGCGACACTGTATCCGAGAACGATTACGCGCACGCCGAAAACGTATGGGAGCGGTTCTCCATTCGAACGCTGGGCGAATATAGCGACTTATATTTAAAAACTGATGTCTTGTTATTAGCCGACATTTCTGAAAATTTCCGGGATAAATGTATCGAGAGTTATGGGCTCGACCCCGCGTATTATTATACTCTCCCCGGGTATACGTGGGATGCCATGTTAAAGCATACACGTGTAAATTTCGAACTGCTCACAGACATTGACATGGTAATGTTTATCGAACGGGGTATACGCGGTGGTCTGAGTCAATGTTCAAACAGATATGCACACGCTAATAACAAGTATATGCAGTCGTACGATCCATTGAAACCATCTTCATATCTAATGTATTTCGATGTAAATAATTTGTATGGATGGGCAATGTGTCAACCGGTGCCATATGCTGATTTTCAATGGGTCGATGACATGTCTAGTTTCAATTTATCATCTATCGCGCTCGATTCGCCTACAGGCTACATCCTTGAAGTAGATTTAGAATATCCACAATGTCTTCACGATGCGCACACTGACCTACCGTTTTGCCCGACACGCGACAAGCCACCAGGCAAGCGGGAAGATAAGCTTCTCGCAACGCTATACAACAAGAAGCGATATGTGATACACTACCGCAACCTGCAGCAATGTACGCGTCACGGCCTTCGCGTTGCAAAAATACATCGCATATTACAATTCGCGCAATCTCCATGGCTTCGAAATTATATCGAACTTAATACGCAATTTAGAACACACACGAAAAATGATTTTGAAAAAATTTATATAAATTGATGAATAACGCAGTATTCGGCAAAACGATGGAAAATGTGCGTAATCGGGTTGATGTAAAACTTATCAGACATTGGGAAGGAAGATACGGTGCAGAGGCAATGATTGCGAAACCAAATTTCCACAGTAGAAGCATCTTTTCAGAAAATCTAATCGCTGTAGAATTACGTAAACTCGAAGTAAAATTTTACAAACCAATCTATGTTGGCATGTGCATACTCGACATCTCCAAAACATGTTTATACGAATTTCATCACGAGTACATGTCACCGCTATATTGCGACAGATGCAGGGTAATGTACACCGACACAGACAGCCTAATATACCACATCGAATGTGAAGATGTGTATAAGAATATAAAGCGCGACGTAAGCAAATTTGATACGAGCGATTACGCTGCGGACAATGTGTATGGTATACCGCTCGTGAATATAAAAGTGCCAGGTCTAATGAAAGATGAAAATAACGGTACGATAATGATCGAATTTGTAGGGCTTAGAGCAAAAATGTATGCATTACGAGTGGATGGTAAGAAAGATACCAAAAAAGTAAAAGGTGTCAAGAGTAACGTTGTCGCGAGAACGATAACGTTTGATGATTACACGCGGTGTTTGAATGAAGAGATTGAAATGACACGTAGTCAGTCATGTATAAGATCGAAATTGCATGAAGTATACACCATTCGCGAGACGAAAATTGCTCTAAGTCCTCACGATGACAAGCGGTATATCATACCTGAAACCACTGATACATTACCATGGGGACATTATAAAATACCTTTGTAAATAATATTTGTTGTAAAATATGTATATTTTGTATATTTTGTATATGTATATTTTGTATAAATATGTATATTATATGTATATTTGTATTTATAAAATTATTAGATAAATATATTGTAAAATAAATAGTGTACAAATATTTTAAATAAATGTTTATAATAAATTATTTTTATGAATCCATGAGTTGTGAGATTTATCCAGTCCCAACCATTTCACATAAACATCATCGCCTTTTTTCCGCAAAACCTTTTCCACGAGATATACATCGGGATTTGCAACATGATGTAGCTCATACTCGTAGAATCCTCCGGCGACGGAATTTCCGCGCAAATCTTCAAGTATATATGTCGCAGGATTAGTTTTCTGCACTTTGATAATTTTAAATATTTCAGTAGTCCAATTTGGTGTAAAACCTTTTTCGAAGACGGTCTTGAATTTACTCACGCGTACCTGACAGCCTACTTTGAATCTTGCTGGAGCAGCAATTTTTATGTTACTGTATACCGTATTTAAAAGTTTTTCGGCAATCTCCGGAGTAACATCGATAGGTTTCATACGATAGTGCGATGTTTTCGCGCATTGTACTCTGCAACGAATCGGGACAGCGCGTCGATCCACTTGTAATTACCATTAAGTGTAAACATTTTCCACATATTGTTCTTTAAAGTACGATTAAATCGTTCCACTACTGAGGCTTTCATAACAGAATACGTCGAGTAATGATTGATGTTGTGTTTTTTTACGAGTTTCTGCACATTTGCATTGTAAAATTCTTTTCCTCTATCGGTTTGCATGTTTCTCGGACATCTCTTGCTATCTCGAATTATCTCAGCGATAGCGTCAGCTGTTTCGCGTCCGCTCTTATTCTTGAGCGGCAGGGCCCATGCATACTTGCTCAACACATCGATGACGGTGAGTATGTAATTGTATCCTTTGTTGACTCTTGCATAAGGACGCATCTCGACCACGTCAGCTTGCCACAGGTCGTCGTATCCATGTACTATGACACGTCTACGCGGAAAATTTCTTCTCGCTGGAGCGTGCAATTCCTCCACGAGTAGCTGCTTTTCAGAGGTGTTTGATCGAGGCATATTTGTAATAATGTGATATAATTTTCACGTACAGTTCTTTATGTATCTTTTGATGTAATCTGCGTTACAGCCATTTTATCCAGCGTTAATAATAGCGCTTGCATATTCCTTTCAAGCCTGATTATTTTTTTCTCAATTTCTTTCTGTTGATCTCTCAAAAGCTTGACACTCGCTTCGACATATCGTTTGTTGGCTGCATCATTATCATCTTCTGGTTGCGCTACACATCGTATCTTGCGCGACCTTGCGTCATAGCCGGAGGCTGTTAGACACAGAGTATTATCGCACACGTAATTTCTTAGTAATCCATCCCATTGATAATATGAATTATTATTCGACGTTCCAAGTGATAATCCAAATTTATTAATCGACATTTCGATACCACTAATATTGACAGACTGACTCGTATCGTGGATGTATAACTTATTTTATAATAATACGAGCTTCGTAAAGTTCCTCGATAATCGATAATATTTCATTGCTGTGGGCGTTGTTGCCGGCTTGACGTGAAGCTTCGAGCAATCGCAGACGATCTACCAACTCGTTGGGATCATTCCAATGCACGTAATCAATCTTATTATTGTTTAAGATCATAGCATGCGGTATACCTTTTCCAGATTTTTTATCAGAGAATAATGGTGCGATTATATATTTATATTTGTATCCCTTGTTACCTAATACAGGCTGATTCACATTACCATTTCGTCTGTGAGCATTTGTTCTTATTAATATACTTTTATAGTTTTGCAAGTCATTCGCAGTATATATTTCATCGTCGGGAATTCTCTTGAAAACCAACTCGTAAAGACCTGCTGTTCCAACGTATTTTGACCCATCGATAATTATATTATCATTTTTATCCACATCGAAATTTTTATTACCGAGCATCATTCCTTTGTCGATAAATTTAACACCGTATACGTAATCCATCTTGGAATTTTTATCTTGACTCAATATAACTGCCACATATTTTTGAGCAAGTGGACCCAGGTGATTTCGCAATGAATTTTGACCCTCAGATGTTTGTAATGAATGTTGAATTGATGTCACAAGCGATTCAGGTGAAGTCTCGAAAATTTCCTCGATAGATGTCTTATCATGCAATAATTGCCTTGGCTGTACATCTAGTATCGGAGTAGAAGTAGTTGCATCCAATAATTGTTGCATTCGCCTGCTTTTGATTCGCTTTGGAGTAGAAGTTATACCGCTCAATGATATATTTGATCGCTTTGTTTTAAGCTCTTTTTTCTCTCCGAGCATAATCAATGGTTCAATCTTTTCTTCACCAGACTCAACACCAACTGTATTTTCAACAAGCTGTTTCAGAGGTTCAGAGATTGGTTTAAAATGCCCCTCCAATGCATCGTCCTCCTCCATTTTACCAGTTTTCAAGAAACGATATTTTTTACGGATTGAATCGCTCGTTTTCGCAATCTCTAACACAATCTTTTCACGATCGTTATTCATAATGTTGCAATTTAGACGTTGCTCAATCAATGCATCGAAAGCGACTAAGTGCTTTGTGGTATTGCAAATTCATTAAATCCTTTTCTGTATCGTCCATTAGTCAGCGGACTGTCCTTGTCAATCGCTGCAAATCCATATTTATGTTGCCAACATTTCTGACAAAATGCGCGAAAATTATTGTATGACATATCTGTATTTACGTGATCGTTGTACACATGTTTCAAGTTTGTCCCATCTTGTTTAAATAAAATTAATAAGTTTGCATTGTCACGTACAAGATGCTTGGGTATCTTGGCATACGTTTGACAAAGATAGAAACAGTCGACGCTCGAGTGTCGCCCCATTGCAAAGTACTCTCTTATCGTATCTTGCTTGTCACATGCCACGTCATCAAAGATAAAAATGGAATTCGGAAGCGCCTCACTCGGTGGAATGACATCACTATTATTAGAGAATGTAAAATAACCAATTTCTTCTATCGGTGATAGCAAATTTTCCAAATATCGATATTTCGGTTGTTGAAGCGATTTCGAGTATACGTACACGTTCTCGAAGCAAACGCCGTGCGGGCTTTCTATCAAACTAATCAACGCGTTAGTTTTACCACAATTCGAAGGACCGCAAATGATTCCGCGTATAGTATTCGGCAGTATGTTTCCATGTCTGCGTATTTCTTTATCCGACATCAACCGTGTTTTATCGTCGAAATTTGTAACTTTGATTATCGTCGATTGCTGAACGAACCGCATGTTTTCTCTCGAATGAATGAATGAGTCATGGAGAGCCTATTTATAGCTGTGCGGAACCATGAATCACTCAGTATTGAAAAAATGTTTGTTCTGCTAACAAGTGCTTCCGATATTCACGGTTTAAGCGCCGAACAGCTGCAATTTGTACCAAAAGCATTTTTATTGCGATATGAAAATCACATCCACTACGTGTGGGACAAGCTTCCGGAACACATAAAGGCGGATCCAGAGATTCAGACCTGTCGTCGATGTTTCAAACATTACAATCGACCGTGGCAGCAAACGCACATCGACGGTCCAGCGCCGATGATAAAGGATTGCAGCGAATGTCAACGAAAATAGGTAGTGGTCTCTTTAATCGCGCGATAAACGCACTTCCGATCGAATTACATATCCCCGGCTATCAGTTTTGCGGTCCGGGGACTCATTTGGAAAAGCGATTGGCTAGAGGTGATCGAGGCATTAATCCATTGGATGCTGCGTGTCGCGAGCACGACATTGCATATTCTCAAAACAACGCCCTCAGAGAACGACACGTTGCTGACAATATA
This sequence comes from Prenolepis imparis, assembly GCF_030444845.1. Classification (NCBI taxonomy): domain Eukaryota; kingdom Metazoa; phylum Arthropoda; class Insecta; order Hymenoptera; family Formicidae; genus Prenolepis; species Prenolepis imparis. Next base: position 15,356,472 of record NW_028141170.1, read on the forward strand.
CTCGCTGCGAAAGCGCGAAAACGTATTACTGCGAGAGATTCGACTCTTGGTGAAAGAGCAGCCGCTACGACTGTTTGGGCAGCTATGAAAGCAAAGACAAAATTCGGTATGGGGATGAAGACGAAAAAATCTTTGAAAAAGAAGAAGAAACGAATACTGTCTGTGGCGAAGCGTGGTGGTATCTTGCCAATTTTACCATTGTTGGGAGTTCTCGGTTCGTTGGCCGGTGGAGCAGCGGGAGTCGCAAAGGCTGTGAATGATAGCAAGGCTGCGCAACGTCAGCTTGAAGAAATGCAACGTCATAATCGCGCTATGGAAGGTCGTGGAGTTTATCTCGCTCCATACAAGCGTGGACAGGGATTCTCAACTAAGAAAAAAAAAAACGTCAAAAAAAAAACGCTAAAAATGCCTGTGGGTGTAACAACTAATGTACAATTAGAACAACTGGCAAGACGTATGCATATACCATTCTTTAGAGGTGTTTTCATGCGCAATAATTTCCCGATAAACGGTGTGCGACAAAATGAGAGCGGTATCGTCAATTTGGACGACGTTGATGGTCCCGGTACTCATTGGGTAGCATATGTAAAGAGGGGAAATCGATCAATATATTTCGATAGTTTTGGTAATCTACGACCACCCAAAGAATTGGTGCAATATTTAAATGTTACGAAAATAGAATACAATCACACATCCTATCAAAATTATAATCAGAATAATTGTGGACAATTGTGTTTACGATTTCTTCAAACGGTTGATATAAAACCTGTCAATCCATCATCACGATTCAGTTTGACAACATGTCGCTAACACTAACGTTGACTGGCAAAAGTAGCGTTCTCGCTGTAAGCTACTTTCCAGCTATATATTTATCGAATGGTGATTATGAGCTCGGTTTAACAGATTTTGAAACTTATCATACGATTCCGAATGTAAATTCTAAGAATAATAAATTTTACTTTGATAACGATGACAAGGAAATTACAATACCCGAAGGATCATACGAAATACAAGCTATAGATGAGTATCTGAGACGTGCAATTTCACAATATCCTTCCAATAAAGAGCAGAATGAAGATGCAATAGCGCTTCGCGCCAATCATAATACTCTAAAGAGCGAAATCAAATGCATCTATAGAATAAACTTTAATAAACCATACAATATAGGATCGTTGTTGGGATTCTCGTCGAATCGTATATTGCAACCTCACAAATGGCATGATTCGGATTTACCTATAAATATTATTAGCGTGAATATTATCCGTATAGAATGTAGCGTCACCACTGGTGCGTACAGTAATGACAAGCGCGTACACACGATACATGAATTTTCACCGAGCGTGCCGCCAGGATATAAGATATCGGAAACGCCTGCACAGATCATTTATCTCCCGATCGTCGTACGGAGCATTACTGATCTAACGATATGCATTGTTGATCAAGAAGGACGATTGTTCGATTTTCGAGGAGAGGAAGTTACTGTAAGATTGCACGTACGGCGTCGACAAAATTAGCGTGTGATGCTCGTGCTAAATGATACGGAGCACGTGAGAGATAATAATTTTACGAGGGACATTACGAGGGACAATACTTTTGCGAGAGCAGCTGCGGCAGTGAGCGACAATAATCAGAGATCTCGTTACACTAAAAAGAAACTCAGCGCATTGAATCGCGAATTTTTAAAATCATTGGGATTCATCGTACGAAAAGCTGATTGATATTTTGAATATTGGTGGTGAACCAGTCTTTGATGATCGTATCGTCAAGGTTGAGACACATACATACAATCCATATGCTAACACATCGCTTGGACATAGCGACGAGATACGGATACCTATACACCACCAGGATTTGTACACGTTGCCGTGCGAAAGCTTTTTGTATGTCGAGGGAAAGTTGATGACATCTAAAATAGATGCAAATGAAACGATGATATTAACAAATAATTGTGTTGCGTTCATGTTTGATGAAATTCGATATGAACTCAATGGTGTGGAGTTTGATCGCAACAGAAACGTTGGAATAACTTCAACGATGAAAAATTATGTTTCTTTAACAACCGAGAGAAGTAAAATCTTGAAGAATGCTGGATGGGATATGACACATAATGGGTCATGTAATGAAATTTGTATGTTCAACTTTTGCGTGCCGCTCAACATGCTATTGGGATTTTGCGAAGATTACAAACGTGTTGTGATTAATGCTCGCCATGAATTAATTTTGATACGTTTGCGCAACGACAACAATTGTCTGTATGGACCTGCTGAAGCTGCTATTGAATTACTCAAGATACAATGGCGTATGCCTCATGTACTATTGAATGAGGTTAATAAACTGTCCTTGCTACGAGCATTGGAAAGCGGGCAATTCTTAAACATGAGTTTTCGCGCTTGGGATCTATACGAATTTCCTCTGCTACATAGTACAACCAAGCATTCATGGACTGTGAAAACTGCTTCTCAGCTGGAAAAGCCGCGATATGTGATCTTTGCACTGCAGACTGGTAGAAAAAATATTATGACAAAAGATGTTACTGTATTCGATCATTGTAAATTAGCCAACGTAAAGCTGTATCTAAACTCTGAATCTTATCCCTATGATGATTTAAATTTAGATTTTGAAAAAAATAGATTCGCCCTCTTGTTTGATATGTACTCTCGTTTTCGCAAATCTTATTACGGGTGTGATATTGAGAATGTACTAACTATCGCGAAATTTCTACATTGCGGTCCTCTCGCAGTTATTGATTGTTCGCGACAAAATGATTCTGTCAAAAATTCTACCGTGGACGTGAGAATAGAGTTTGAATGTAAAGAAGATGTACCGGCAAATACTACAGCATATTGTCTCATCTTGCATGATCGTGTTGTCGAATATTGTCCTTTGTCCAACGTAGTTCGTAAAATTACATAATCAGCAATTATCCCCTCCTCCGATGTAATATAAATGATTGAGATTTTTAACAATCTACATCAGTCGTCCAACATTCTTGCAACAAAATGGTTGTACCGACATTTGTGGATCTGCAAGGATTTATTCTCAATAAACAGTTTATTGTGAAGGAAGCGGCGATCCTGAGAAGAGGATTCATTGTTTCACATTATTTTTTCGCATGCCCCATACCATGGGGTGTGCTCATAAAATCGGAGAGACGTCAAGCTTCATGGTTGACTCGAAATCATCATGGATTGCAATGGGAAGATGGAAGCATTCCATACTGCATGGCTCAGCGTTTGATTACAACAGCTATCACTGGTATGATACAAGAAGAAGAAGAGACATCCTCTCTTGTGTACGTAAAAGGCCATGAAAAGCGAGAATGGTTGACCAATATAATGGACGATGCGAGAAACAGTTTCATTATTGAGACCTTGGATGCAAACTATGAAGATATTCCTGCATTAAACAACTTAGATACTACCTGTAGCCTACGTTGCGATAAACATGTAAAAAATTGTGCTTTAGAAAATGTATTTAAAATATTTAATTGGTGGTCAAATCATCACAATGATTCGCCACACCCATTTTTTGAATAAATTAATATTGAAATAATATTATCTTTGTTCGCTCATTTTCCTCATACGCATACAAGTATTATATGTCCACACGTGCTCGCATTAATTTCAGCATGTGACAGCATTCTTATGTTATAATTTTTAAATGTAGTCGATTGAGGTATGTACATGGTTCGATTGATGTTCGATCGAGGTTCGATTGATGTTTGATCGAGGTTCGAAGGTGGTTCGAAGATGGTTGATCGAGGTACGAACGTGGTTCGAAGGTGGTTGATCGAGGTTCGAAGGTGGTTGATCGAGGTATGAAAGTGGTTCGAAAGTGGTTCGAAGGTGGTTTGAAGGTGGTTGATTGATGTTTGAACGTGGTTCGATCGAGGTTCGATTGTGGTTCGAATGTAGTTCTATTGACGTTCGAAAGTGGTTTGAAGGTGGTTGATCGAAGTACGAACGTGGTTAATTGACGTTCGATCGATGTTTGAACGTGGTTGATCGAGGTACGAACGTGGTTGATTGACGTTCGATCGATGTTTGAACATGGTTCGAAAGTGGTTCGAAGGTGGTTCGAACGTGGTTCTATTGACGTTCGAAGGTGGTTTCAATTTTAAATATTATTCATATGCTTATTCTCATCATGGAATCTTTGTCTCGGACAGTAGTAATACTATGCCGAATCTAACTCAGGGGCAATGAGGGGGGGGGGGGGGGGGTGAGGGGCGAGGGGAACCCAGGGCGCGGGGGAATGACGTCACGCGGGGAGGGGCGATGACGTCACGCGGGGAGGGGGAATGACGTCACGCGGGGAGGGGGAGCGTCCGCGGGGAGGGGGAAGCGTCCGCGATTTTGGTGCCTGGTCCGCGGGGAGGGGGAGGCGTCCGCGAGGTTAGGGTCCGCGAGGGGGCCGCGGGGAGGGGGAAGCGTCTGCGATTTAGGTGACGGGTCCGCGAGGGATCCGCGGGGAGGGGGAGGCGTCCGCGAGGTTAGGATCCGCGAGGTTAGGGTCCGCGAGGGGGCCGCGGGGAGGGGGAAGCGTCTGCGATTTAGGTGACGGGTCCGCGAGAGGTCCGCGGGGAGGGGGAGGCGTCCGCGAGGTTAGGATCCGCGAGGGGTCCGCGAGAGGGGGAAGCGTCCGCGATTTTAGGATCCGCGAGGGGTCCGCAGGAGGGGGAAGCGTCCGCGATTTTAGGATCCGCGAGGGGTCCCGCGGGGAGAGAGGAACCGCGAAAGACCGCGTGAACCTTTATGGGTGAGGGGTCCGCGGGGAGAGAGGAACGCGAAGGAGAGCGCGAGGCACACGTGAGAGAGATGACGCAAGCGAGATGTATATGCAAGAGCGAGAGAGATAGTGCGAGATGATGCGACGATGGAGAGCGCGAGGTGTTGCAGCGAGGCGTATATGCAAGAGCGAGAGAGATAGCGCGAGATGACGAGAGGTAGCGAGATGACGCGAAGGAGAGCGCGAGAGCTGATGCAGCGAAGGAGAGCGCGAGGTGCACGCGAGAGAGATATCACAAGAGCGAGAGAGAGATGTTGCGAGACGATGCGGCGATGGAGAGCGCGAGAGAGACTTTTTTTTATAATATTTTTTTTTAATTAATATTTTTAGGCTTGAGGAAGGGGAGAGGACCTATTCTAAAATAAACTATATATTTTTAATATTTAAAATAATTTTTATTATATAACTATGTGTGTGCAATCATACAATTTTGTGTGTGTGTGTGTGTGTAAATTAAAAAATTTAAAAAATTTAAAATATAAAATATATAAAATATAATATATAATATAAAATATAATATAAAAATATAATAATATAATATGAATATATAAGAAAAAAATACAAATAATAAGATAAACAATATAAAATGTAAAATATAAAATATAAAATATAAAATATGAAATATAATAATACAATAATAATATAAAAATATAAAATGTATACAGCAGCGCGACGGTGGCTGCGAGAAGCGGCGGGGACTGCTAGGCGGGGACTCCTGCATAACAGAAATTTTTATTAAATATATTTATTTTATTAATCAATTTATTATTTTAATAATTTTTAAATGAAAAGAAATATTTACAACAATTATTCCTCCTCAGAGAATTCTCTATGCTCAGCATAAGAAAATCTTTTAACGTTCAACTCGAATAGGAAAGAGCGTTTTTTCGGATCATCCCAATGTTTCATATCCCATAGTTGATCTTTTAGAGCATCAGTATGAGGTTTTTTCAAACCGATTTCACGCCCATGTATCGCCTGCACAATTGAATTAACCGGAGTGTGTGTCGAAAGCGCAGGAACACTGGTATCTATGCTTAAGAAACGTTTGCGTAGCAATCTTCTTATTTCTTCAAGTCGCGCGATTCGAGTTGTCCGTGACTGCAAATTTCCAATTAATAATTTCTTGGGGTTCATTTGCATTCCGAAAATTCTCATTAGTTCTTGCGGACATTGTCCTTCTAACAAGTCGATACAACCATCACAATCTGGCTCCCACATCCAGTAAATCGTTTTATCAATTTTAAGTGGAGGCAGTCCGAAAAAATCCCATTCTTTCAGGTCAGCAGCATTGCACAACACAAGTTGTTCCAGTAATTAAATGTATTCCTCCAGAGTTATCATCTTTACAACACTTGCAGAATTATATATCATACAGTTTCATGCAACCGCACAGCACGAGCATGCGAGTATAAGTCTGCTACTCTATGACACGACACATATATTATAATGTTGCTCCCCTCTTGATTTTAATTCTACATCTCTCTTCATCTCTCTGTTCTAACTAAAGTATCATCTAGCTCATCATTTTTTTGAAGAGTTTTGTTGATAATGCATGTGCACATCATACTATTTATATACATATAGAACAGAGGCGGGAAAGAAAGAATTAAACACAGTTTAACAGTAAAATAATTTATTTGTTGCAAGCATTATAAATAATTTCATTTATAGCACAAGTTATCAATTCACAATCTATAAGTGATTCACTATTAAACATATTACTATCACGTATCGCCTTTGCGGCATTGCTCACATCGCGGATATTATCACATTGTAAAATATTTACAAATTGTTTAAATTTTTCATTAATACTATGAGTATTCTCACACAGCCAGGAATACATATGATCAATACATTTGTCGAAATCGAATAAATGTAGTAACGTTGATGGTTTCATGTACAAAGAATTATCAGATGAAGTAATTATTATAATTTTTGAAGTATACATGTTAACCGCTTCGAGTGTCAGATCACTAATCCATAGCGGAGTTTCAGTTAGCTGCTCAATGTCTGCTCGTTTCCGCATTAGAGATTTCCATGTTTCAATGGGTAATATTATTTGATTGCCTCGATTATCACCGAGAGCCAATTCCACATAGGATATTATTCCGACGCTGATTCCTATTTCCAAATATTTATAGAATGTTGCAGTTAGAGCATATCTTCGCCCAAGTATACGAGTCGCACGCTGAATGCTATAAAAATAATTAGAACAATATTTCAAAAATTATTTAAAAATCATTATTTAAAAATCTTTATTTTGACCAAAAAAAAGAATCGAAACTTACTTGTCACTTGTATTCTTAGACATTTCTTGTTTTGGAACGTAATAATTCATGCTGGCGGAGTACATTTTTAAAAGAACCTTTCACATAAGTGATTGATACAATACTAAATCATTATTACAAGTTTTTATTGATACAAAGTAATGGGGTGGGGATTATTGCTGACACAAAATTATTTTTAACCAATCATCAAAGCGCCGATGCACGATTGCTATGACATCATCCTCAATGAAATATTAAATGTAAAATAATGCAACATATCCAAAATTTCAAGCGTTAATGTACGACTGCTATGACATCATCCTCAATGAAATATTAAATGTAAAATAATGCAACATATCCAAAATTTCAAGCGCCGATGCATGGCTGCTATGACATCATCCTCAATGAAATATTAAATGTAAAATAATGCAACATATCCAAAATTTCAAGCGTCAATGTACGACTGCTATGACATCATCCTCAATGAAATATTAAATGTAAAATAATGCAACATATTCAAAATTTCAAGCGTCAATGTACGGCTGCTATGATATCATCCCCAGGTGTTCAAAACATATGTAACAAAATCACAAGAAAATGCAACATAATTAAAATTTTCGAGCGCCAATGTACGGCCGCTCTCATTTTGAGATGAATCTCGCGAAATGTGCAAAAAAAATGTATCAATTTCAAGGTCGATACATCATTCGTACGTAACAAAATCACAAAGTGCAACATACTCGAGTGCCAATGATCTCTACGATTAAATAAAAATGATGGTAAAGAGGCATACTATGTCAATATCTTTGTCAGAGGTTCAAGAAGTATATCTCAAAAATGGCACAATTGGAAGCAAGTTTGTTGGAGCAATCCGCAAGGGTGAATTCGGTGGAAGAATATATTGTGTGGGAGCAGCAATGTGACGAATACATCGAATCACTGGAAGAACAAAGTCGAATAAAACGTCCACGATTACCGATCGGAGTTCGACAATCGCTTGTCTCCCAAATCGCACGTCTCGAAGGGTTGAAGAATTCGGTACGCAGACGTTTTATACACGCAGGTGCTGGAAGCAGTTCGCGAGACGTCGGACTCATATGGCGAGAGATTGATACGGCGTTCGAGAGCCGCATCTTGACTGGTGCGGTGATAAACAGCAATCACATCGAACCTCGTCAATTTCTAGAGGAGGCCAAAGACATTGTGATCGGACACGTGCAAAAAGTGTTGCAAAAACACACTAGTGTGAAAGTGAACATTATGTTTAATGGCGAGTTTGTGTCGGGTGATAAACGCGCTAATAAAACTATCAATACGAAAAACTGTGAAATCTTTCGCACGTCTGATTTGCGCGAATGGTACGATCAACGCGCTATGGAGACCACGCTAGCATCTCTCGAAGAGTTTCAAGAACATGATAGTGGTTGGGCAGTGTCGCGAATAATCAATTTAATTGTAAATATAAATAAGTATAATCCAATGCGTGCGGGATGTCACATTAAATTACCGCGAGAAATAATGATGAAGAGAGCAGTGATTAACGTGAAATCAAAAGACACTGCATGTTTTGCGTGGGCTGTGGTCGCTGCACTGTATCCCGCTGAAAGAGACGCGGATCGCAAATCTATGTATCCACATTACACAACAGTGCTGAATTTCCAGGACATTGAGTTTCCGATGACGTTGAACCAAATTAAAAAATTTGAACATCATAAAGACATTTCGATAAATGTGTACAGTATCGAAGAAAAGAACATTGTCCCGATACGTCTCTCGGAGGAAAAGAAAGACACATCAACTTGTTGTACATGCAAGACAGCAATAGCGTTGAACATTTCGCCTGGATAAAGAATCTATCCCAGCTTGTCAGCTCGCAATTGAGCAAACATGGTCACAAGACATATATCTGTGATCGGTATGTATATTTATTGCAAATTATATATTAAATAATCATAAAATAATTATAAAGTGTTTATAATTGCTATTATCTTTTACAGATGCTTGCATTATTTCGGGTCTGAGGACAAGTTGCAGACACATATGGTAGACTGCAGAGAGATGAATGACTGCGCTATCCGGTTACCGAGCGATAAGGACAAGTGGCTCGCGTTCAACAACTTTAATCGCAAAGAACGACTTCCTTTTGTCGTATACGCAGACCTCGAATGTGTGCTGACAAAGACGAATAAGAAGGAAGAAGAAAAGAATTTATACCAACATCACCAAGTATTTAGTATAGCATATTATGTACATTGCTTATATGACGATTCGTTATCCGAGTATTATTCTCGCCGTAGTGTAGATTGCATTTCGTGGTTTTCCGAACAACTTAAAAATTTAGCGATACGCGTAAAGAATATTTTAGCAACTAACGTCCCCATGGTAAATTTAACATCTGACGTGTGGGAAAAATTTCATAGCGCGACGCATTGTCATATATGTGAGAAACCATTCATGCAAGATGACGATACACGCGTACGCGATCATTACCATCTGACCGGGCGGTACAGAGGTCCCGCGCACTCAAATTGTAATCTAAATTATAAAGAATCTTTTTGTATTCCGATAGTTTTTCACAATTTATCAAGTTATGACACACATTTCATTATCGAGGATATAGCTACAGCGTTTGAAGGGAGCATTGAATTACTTCCGATAACTAAAGAAAAATATATATCATTCACAAAAACTGTCAATAGTACCAACGATGACAAAGATTGGAAAGCTTGCATAAAATTACGATTCATCGATTCATATAAATCTCTCACGACAAGTCTCGATAAATTGATATCTTTTTTTTTTGGATAAAGACAAACTCAAAATTGTACATTCGGAATTTCAAAATTTACCGATTGAAAATTTCAATCTATTAACACGGAAGGGCGTCTTTCCGTACGAATATATAGGCTGTGTCGACAAGTTGCAAGATACGTGTTTACCGCCGCGCGAATCATTCTACAGTTCCTTGACCGGTGACACAGTATCCGAGAACGATTACGCGCACGCCGAGAACGTCTGGAACCGATTCTCCCTTCGAACGCTAGGTGAATATAGCGACTTATATTTAAAAATTGATGTCTTGTTATTAGCAGATATTTTTGAAAATTTTCGCGATAGTTGTATCAAAAGCTATGGACTCGACCCCGCGTATTATCATACTCTTCCCGGGTATACATGGGACGCCATGTTAAAACATACAAATATTACGTTCGAATTGCTAACCGATATCGACATGGTTATGTTTATCGAACGTGGTATACGCGGCGGTCTAAGTCAATGTTCCAACAGATACGCTCATGCTAATAACAAGTACATGCAGTCGTACGATCCATCGAAACCATCATCATATCTCATGTATTTTGATGTAAATAATTTATACAGATGGGCAATGTGCAAACCATTGCCATATGCAGATTTTCGATGGGTCGACGACGTATCTAATTTCAACATCTCGTCAATAGCGCTCGATTCGCATACAGGCTATATCCTCGAAGTAGATTTAAAGTCCACAACATCTTCACGACACGCACACTGACCTACCGTTTTGCCCGACACATGACAAACCGCCCGGCAAGCGGGAAGATAAGCTTCTCGCAACGCTATATGATAAGAAGCGTTATGTCATACACTACCGCAACCTGCAGCAATGTATGCGACACGGCCTTCACGTTACAAAAATACATCGCGTATTACAATTCACTCAATCTCCATGGGTTCGAAATTATATCGAACTTAATACAAAATTTCGAACACACGCGAAAAATGATTTTGAAAAAAAATTTATACAAATTAATGAATAATGCGGTATTTGGCAAGACGATGGAAAATGTGCATAATCATGTCGATGTAAAACTCATCACACATTGGGATGGACGATACGGTGCAGAGGCAATGATTGCGAAACCAAATTTTCACAGTAGAAGCATTTTTTCTGAAAATCTAATCGCTGTCGAATTACGCAAACTCGAGGTAAAATTTTATAAACCAATCTATGTCGGCATGTGCGTACTCGACATCTCCAAAACGTGTTTATACAAATTTCATCACGAGTACATGTTACCGCTGTATCGTGACAGATGCCGGGTAATGTACACCGACACAGACAGCCTAATATATCACATTGAATGCGAAGATGTATATGAGAATATGAAGCGCGACGTGAGCAAATTTGATACGAGCGATTACGCTGTGGACAATGCGTACGGTATACTGCTCGTGAATAAAAAGGTACCCGGTCTAATGAAAGATGAAAACAACGGCGCGATAATGACCGAATTTTGTAGGGCTTAGAGCAAAAATGTATGCCTTGCGAGTGGATGGCAAGAAAGATACTAAAAAAAAGTAAAAGGTGTCAAGAGTAACGTCGTCGCGAGAACGATAACGTTTGACGATTATACACGGTGTTTGAATGATGATATTGAAATGACACGTAATCAGTCTTGTATAAGATCGAAATTGCACGAAGTATACACCATTCGCGAGACAAAAATTGCTCTAAGTCCGTACGACGACAAGCGGTATATCATACCTGAAACCACTGATACATTACCGTGGACATTATAAAATACTATTGTAAATAATAGATATATATTTGTTGTAAATATGTATATTTTGTAAAATATGTAAAAACTGTATATTGTATGTATGTATATAATATGTATATTAGTATGTATACTATGTAAAATATAAAATTGTATTATTTATAAAGATTATGCGTTAGATGTTTTTACAATATATTATTTGTAAAATAAACAGTGTACAGATATTTTAAATAAATGTTTATAATACATTATTTTTATGTATCCATGAGTTGTGTAATTTATCCAGTCCCAACCATTTCACATAAACATCATCGCCTTGATCGAGGTACGAACGTGGTTCGAAAGTGGTTCGAAGGTGGTTGATCGAGGTACGAACGTGGTTCGAAAGTGTTTCGAAGGTGATTGATCGAGGTACGAACGTGGTTCGAAAGTGGTTCGAAGGTGGTTGATCGAGGTACGAATGTGGTTCGAAGGTGGTTGATCGAGGTACGAATGTGGTTCGAAAGTGGTTCGAAGGTGGTTGATCGATGTACGAACGTGGTTCGAAAGTGGTCCGAAGGTGGTTGATCGAGGTACGAACGTGGTTCGAAAGTGGTTCGAAGGTGGTTGATCGAGGTACGAACGTGGTTCGAAGGTGGTTCGAAGGTGGTTGATCGAGGTACGAACGTGGTTCGAAAGTGGTTCGAAGGTGGTTGATCGAGGTACGAACGTGGTTCGAAAGGTAGGTCGAAGGTGGTTGATGGAGGTACGAACGTGGTTCGAAGGAGGTTGATCGAGGTTCGAAGGTGGTTCGAAAGTGGTTCGAAGGTGGTTGATCGAGTTACGAACGTGGTTCGAAAGTGGTTCGAAGGTGGTTGATCGAGGTTCGAAGGTGGATTGTAACATTCGTCCGCAATGCGCAAGCGCGAATTAGCGAATAGCGTCATTGCTTGTAGGAGGTTAGGGTTAGGAGATATCAGTATAAGACTGAATTAATACAGAGTATTATTAAAATTTATATAAATTTGCGTTCATTCGCACTTTTCCCTTCGTGGAATAAACGCAAATTTATATAAATTTTAATAATACTCTGTATTAATTCAGTCTTAAACTGATATCTCCTAGTACTCTGCGTTGATACCACTGCTT